>NC_030683.2:59212857-59580357 GCF_000004195.4 Xenopus tropicalis
TATATATATATATATATATATATAAAAAAAAAAATATATATATATATATATATATATATAAACATTAATACTAACTGTAGATATTAGTATCACAATAGCCTTGGATGCTATGCTTGTTCAAGAACTCATCCAGGCCCCTCTTAAAGGAATTAACAGAATCTGCCATTCCACAACCTCACTGCCCTCACCATGAAAAACCACCTACGCTGCTTCAAATGAAAGCTCCGTTCCTCTACAGTGGTGGCCTATGGTGCGTTGATTGTTTCTATGGGGGGAAAACACCCCCTATCTGCCTATAACACCCTTTAATGTATTTGTATAGAGTAATCATGTCCCCTCGCAAGCGCCTCTTTTCCAGAGAAAACAACCCCAACCTCGACAGTCTAACCTCATAGCTTCAATCTTCCATCCCCTTTACCAGTTTAGTTGCACGTCTCTGCACTCTCTCCAGCTCATTAATATCTTTCTTAAGGACTGGAGCCTAAAACTGCACTGCATACTCAAGGTGAGGCCTTACCAGGGACCTATAAAGAGGCAAAATTATGTTTTCATCCCTTGAGTCAATGCCTTTTTTTTATACAAGACAGCACTTTTATTTTGTTTTAGTAGCCACCGAATGACTTTGCCAGGAATTTGGTGTTAGTGAAGTTGTTTGCACATGGATAGAAAACTGGGTACAGAGGGTGGTTGTTTATGGTACAATTTCTACTTGGAGTAAGGTTCTCAGTGGGGTCCCTTAGGGTTCTGTACTCAGTACCGCCGCTCCCTGTACGCAGTCTGCGTAGGGCACCAACATACCAAGTCATCGTTCGTCAGCAGCTCCTTCTCTCTTATGCCGTGGCAACAGGCCCTTTTATAAGGTTGCGCCCGTGCGTATGACGTCACACGTCAGCGACGAGGCGCAACCTTAGAAGTGAGAAAGGAGAGAAGGAGCTGCCGACGAACGATGACTTGGTATGTTGGGGGTACTTTCTATGGGGGCACTGTGTGTGGGGGCTACTGTCTATGGGGGGTACTGTGTATGGGGCAATTGGGGGCACTGTTTATGGGGGCAATTGGGGCACTGTTTATGGGGCGCTTTGTATTGGGGGCACTGTGTGTGGGGGCTACTATCTATGGGGAAATTGGGGCACTGTTTATGGGGGCACTTTCTATTGGGGGCACTGTTTATGGGGGCAATTGGGGCACTGTGTATGGGGGCACTTTCTATTGGGGGCACTGTTTATGGGGGCCACAAAAGTGGGCGTGGAGGGGGCACAAAAGTAAATTTCTACTTAGGGCACCCATTTGGCTAGCAGCGGCCCTGTCTGTACTGTGTCCACTTTTGTTTAACTTGTTCATAAATGACTTAGGGGAGGGTATTATAAGCAATGTATCAGTGTTTGCAGATGACACAAAACTCTGCAGACCAGTCAATTCTATCCAGGATGTGGCATCCTTGCAGCAAGATCTTGACAAACTGGCCATCTGGGTGGCTAAGTGGCAGATGAGATTAAATGTGAATAAATGTAAGGTCATGCACCTGGGATGTAAAAATATGCAAGCCACTTATACTGTTTATGGGACTGCACTAGGCAAATCGATAATGGAAAAAGACCTTGGAGTCCTTGTAGATAATAAAACTTGGCTGTATCAAGCAATGCCAGGCAGCAGCTGCTAGGACAAACAAGGTTTTGAGCAGTATTAAAAGGGGCATAAATTCACAGGAGGAGGGTGTTATTCTTCCCCTTTATAAAGTGCTGGTAAGGCCCCATCTAGAATATGCTGTTTTGGTCTCCAGTGCTCAAACTGGACATTATTGAGCTAGAGAGGGTCCAGAGAAGGGCAACTAAGCTGGTAAAGGGTATGGAATGTCGCAGTTATGAAGAAAGACTGGCCAAGTTGGGTTTGTTGTTTACACTGGAGAAGAGGCGCTTAAGAAGTGACATGATAATTTATAATTGTATAAGGGGATCATATAATTACCTCTAATGTTTTATTTACCAGTAGGTCCTTCCAACTGACACAAGGGCACCCACTCCGTTTAGAAGAAGCAAGGTTCTGTTTAAATATTTGGAAAGGATTTTTTTTGTATCAAATGCTTTAGCAAAGTAAGATGACATCCACTTCCACGCCAGCATTGAGGTTCCTGCTCACCGCCTTCCTCATAAAAGGCTACTAAATTAAGTCTGGCAAGATCTGTTACGCATAAAACCACGCTGGCACAAACTGTGAACTGCAATGTATTTAAGTACCCTATCCCTTATTACCCCTTCCAAAAGCTTTTCTACTACTGATGATAGACTAACAGGCATATATAGTTTTCAGGCTGAGAACGTGATCCCTTTTTAAATAATGGCACCACATTAGCAATCCGCCAGTCTCTCGGCACCATGCCAGACCTCAACGAATCCTGAAAAAGTAAGTGAAGAGGCTTAGCAATCACAGTGCTAAGTTGCAGGTCCTTGTGAAGGAACTGGTGATTTCTGTGCAAAGGTGCTGCAGGAAAACATCCTTAAGCATTGGGTGAAAAGGGAAGTGGATTCATGTCAGATGAACAAATGCACTGCTTAGAGTAGCTGTCTCCCAGGGTGTTCTGCCAACTTCATACATACATTATAGTTCAAACCTGTTGGCCCCAAAATCTACACCCAAAGTGACAAACCTGTCATCCCTCTTTTACCTCAATGGTCCTATCTCCAACCCCACTTCAGTGGTCCCCGCCTGTAGCCACTTAGTGAACAGCCTATCATACCTAAAGCAGTGGCCACTAGGTAAAAGCCAGTTGCCATGGGTAGGTGAAACATGCAACAAGTAGTATCCTGTAGTAACACCTTCTCAAGTTTGGTTTTAATTTCAGTAGCCCTTTGCTCCTGTACTTCCTCTTCTTTGTACCTTGCAGTATATTCAGCAAAGGGAACACAACCAGCAATGTTGTTCAAGGTGCAATATCAAGAAGCATGAGTTCATAACATACGCAAAAATAGAGTTTTAATAAATGCACTTTTGCACTACAGGTTAGATAGGTAAACCAGCCCTATGGCATACAAAATGTGCAAACAAATAAATGTCAAATTAAAAGTTGCAAATTGGAAATAGCCACACAACATTTTAATTTTTCACACTTAACAGAAATTATGTAACAGAAATTAGTTCCCTAAAAAAAATCCTTTTACATAGCTTTAGGTTGTCCCAGTCACGTGGAATCATTGCTGTTCCGTTAGTTCCAAAGACTTTCACTGAAATGTCATTGTGCTTGTTTTTAGGAATGGTTCATGAAATGTGTCATATAGTCTTTTAGCCTAAGAAAAACAACACAAGACATTTAAAAAGTGTTGTGTTCTTTACTATGCTTTATTTCACGTTACTTCTAAAACCAGATGCATGTCTCTGAAACAATAAGATGAAGATGACAAGCTTAAAGGAGAAGGAAAGGTAAAAAAAAAGTAAGCTTTATCAGCAAGGTCTATGTCAATACAGCCATAAGCACAGAAAAACTGCACTGTGTCCTCTATCAAAAGAAACGCAGGATTTCTTGTCTTCCTTTGTATAAATATGTTCTACGGGTATCAGACTTCCTATCTCAGAAAAATCCTTCATTCCTGGGCTACATTCTGCGCAGCTCTCCCCTCCCATAAGAATTCATAAAACTCACTCCTCCTCCCCTTGTGTGATCTGAGCTACCAACAGCTAGAGTTGCAGCAAGAAGCTTCGAAGAAAAAGCTAAAATGGCAGCTGCTATAACCTTGGGCACTAACCTATTGCAATGAACTGATGTACTGTAAATTCAAGTCACAATAGCCTAATGCATTAAAACATGCTAACAAAATGCATTTGGAAATTCAAATGCACCTTTCTGGTAAAAATAAAAACAGCTTACTTTCTGAGGTCCAAGGCCAGGGCATAAAGAAAGATCTTCACGTGATGCATTTGCAAGGTCAAACAAAGTCTAAGATAGAAATAACAGACACATTATTTAAATGCTATTAGAAAGCCTTCTATATGGTCTGAACATTACACATAGATACAAACAGCCCCATACTGGCAATCTGTGGATTCTGGCAAATGCCAGAGCGGCTACAGTAAGATGCCATAGATGGTCACTATTTAGTGGGCAGTTTGTGACTGTGTACTTGAAATGCCAGGGCCTATTTTGAACTTGCATTTATACAGTGTCTTGCAAAAGTATTCACCCTCCTTGGCTTTTGTTACATTCCAACCTGTAATTTAAATGTTTCTTAATCTTATTGTATGTGACGGAGCTGCACAAAATAGTCTAAGTTGGTGAAGTGAAATGAGAAAAATGGAAAAGGAAAGTGGATTCATGTCAGATTATTATTATTATTATTAACATTTATTTATAAAGCGCCAACATATTCCGCAGCGCTGTACAATAAGTGGGTTTCATACATTGGACATACAGAGTAACATATAAAGCAATCAATAACCGATGCAAGAGGTGAAGAGGGCCCTGCCCAAAAGAGCTTACAATCTACAAGGATAAAGGGTTGAGACACAAGGTGTGGGAATGGGCACGACCAGAGTTGTGAGAGGTGTGGCACAGGGTATTGCTAAACTAGATTAGGGTAAGCTTCTCTAAATAAATATGTTTTTAGAGATCTCTTGAAGGCAGATTGGGAGAAAGTCTGATAGTTTGTGGGAGCGAATTCCAGAGAAGGGGGGCAGCCCTTGCAAAGTCTTGAATGCGAGCGTGTGAGGAGGGAATGAGAGAGGAGTAGAGGAGCAGGTCAGTAGAGGAGCATAACAAGCGAGTTAGATGGTACCTAGAGATGAGTTGAGAGATGTAGGGTGGGGCAGAGTTATGAACTGCTTTAAATGTGAGAAACGCAGGATTTGAGTTTGAATTTTATCCTGGATGGTAGGGGAAGCCAGTGCAGGGATTGGCAGAGTGGCACAGCAGAGGAGGAGCGGTTGGAGAGGTGTATGACCCTGGCAGCAGTATTCATTATGGACTGGAGAGGGGACAGTCTTTGGAGGGGAAGGCCAATTAATAGGGAGTTACAGTAGTCCAGGCGAGATATTGTAAGAGAGTGAATAAGAATTTTGGCAGCATCTTGGGTGACAAATGATCGTATTTTGGAGATATTTCTTAGGTGAAAGTGACATGATTTGATAAGTGATTGGATATGAGGAGTGAAGGACAGGGCAGAATCAAGGCAAGATGGGAAGATGGGGTGATGGTAGAATTGTTAACCGTTATAGATACCTCGGGAACAATGTGGGCGTTGGATGGGGGAAAGAGAACCAGTTCAGTCTTAGAGAGGTTTAATTTAAGGTAACGTTGGGACATCCAAGTGGAGATAGAGGTCAGGCAGGAAGAGACGCGAGTTAGAAGCTCTGGGTTGAGATCAGGAGAGGAAAGATAGATCTGAGTATCGTCAGCATAGAGGTGGTACTGAAAGCCAAAAGAATTGATTAATTTGCCAAGTGAGGGGGTATAGAGAGAAAATAGTAAGGGGCCCAGGACAGAGCCTTGAGCAACCCCGACAGAAAGAAGAGGCAGGGGAGAAGATGATTCACTATTGTAAGAGACACTGAAGGATCGATCTGAGACATAAGATGAAAACCAGGATAAGGCAGTGTCATGAAGGCCAAGAGAGCGGAGAGTCTGGAGGAGAAGAGGGTGATCCACAGTGTCAAAAGCAGCAGAGAGATCGAGAAGTATTAGTAGCAAATAATGTTTTTTGGCTTTAGCCAAAAGGAGGTCATTTGGGTTAGAGCAGTTTCAGTGGAGTGTTGTTGTCTAAAACCAGATTGTAGGGGATCCAGGAGGTTATTGTCAGAGAGGAATAGCGTCAGTAGGTTGTAGACTAGGCGCTCGAGCAGTTTGGAGATAAATGGGTAAAGAGCCAGCTAGAAATAATTTAGTGCTTTGTCTAAATTGTTAAAACTTAACATTTAATAAATTTAAAACATATATTAATAAATAGATTCCAATAAATAGATTACCCGTTTCATTAAATCAGTCTTGGTACTACAGCTGATTTATCCACAATCAGTTTGTATTTGTAAGCTTTTACCATTTGCTCAGTATGCACTAATTGAGAAGTTTTAACTGTTCCGTGCCACTAATAGGCTAATCATCAGATAGAGTCAGTATAAGTTAAGGGGGGGTGTTTAGCTGTACTGAAAGCCAGCCCTGCATAGTAAAACAATTAGTCTCTTAGAGGGTTACGTGCTCAATCATTTGCTAGTGTTAAGGGGAGGGGGGGAATGGACTCAGTAAATTACCCTGTTTATTTCTATATTTATTTCCATTCTTATTGTTATTTTTACCAGGCTGAAAAGTTGTCAAAGAATTGTGAGGTCGGTCCAGGAGGTCGGTATATGACCGCAATGCGAAGCGAACCAGGGGAGAAGAGCCTAATAGAGTGAACCTCAAATGAGGAAAATGAAAGAGAAGGAGGAGGTGGAAGGACTTTAAATGAATACACCCAACACATCCCACCACCCCAAGAACACCATGGCATCATTTTGTGGGAATGTTTTTCAGCAGCAGGGACTGGGAAACTGGTCTGAGACGAGGGAAAGATGGATGGTGCTAAATACAGGGATATATTGTTGAGCAAAACCTGTGTCAGTCTGCCTGTGATTTGAGACTGGGACCGAGGTTCACCATCCAGCAGGACAATGACCCAAAGCAACACTTGAGTGGTTTAAGGGGAAACATTTCAATGTGTTGGAATGGCCTAGTCAAAGTCCAGACCTCGATCCAATTGAGAATCTGTGGTCAGACTTGAACATTGCTGTTCACAAGCGAAAACCATCCAACATGAAGGAGCTGGAGCAGTTTTTTTTTTGTAATTGCTGCAAAAGGTGGCTCTACAAAGTATTGGCTTTAGGGGGGGGGTGAACAGTTATGTTCTGTTTTGTCCTATTTGTTGTTTGCTTCTGTAAATGAAATGGTGCAAACTCTCAAAACAATCCACTTTAATTCCAGGTTTATGTGAAAATGCCAAGGGGGTGAATACTTTTGCAAGGCCCTTTTTGTATTTGTATACTGCCAAGTAAAAAGACCAAAATTTATTAAGATATGAACAGAATATAATGTTTAAGGAAACTGACCCCAAATGTGGTGAATAAAGTACAGCTGTCTGTCTTGTTTACATACTTAACAGTTGTGAGACACTCTGCCATCTGAAACAAAAAAAAGTGTTTGAGCAGTAGAAATTTAACCAATGTTACTGGTATTTTCTGTTAAAGGGGTAGTTCATCTGTACATTAACTTATAGTATGATGTACAGTAGACAGCAATATTTTAAGGGTGCAATTTACCCTAGTAGCCAGGCAGTGAATTAAATGAGAGGCTTTAAGATAATTAGGAAAGGACGTGAATACAAGGTAATAGTAAACATAAAATTGTTGCCACACAAAGCAATAGTTTTTTTTTAGCTGCCAGGGTAAGTGACTCCTATTTGAAAAGTGGAAAAAGGCAAAAGAGGAAGGCATATAATTAAAAAAATAAATAAATATAAATTATATATATATATATATATATATATATATATATAAATGAAGACCAAATGAAAAGTTGTTTAAAAGAAGGCAACTTAGGTTAGCCACTTTCTTTTAAGTACCAATTTATAATTAACCTTTCCCTCCATTAACCATATCAGTTCTTACTCTGGACATAAGGTCCTTCTCAGTTCTTTCTTTCAGCACATCTGCAGGCTTCTGCTCATAACATTTGTATGTCTCAAGGTACCGGGCAGCCTCCTCAGGACTAAAAATTATAGACAAAACAAAATGTTTTCAAGTTGATCCATTAGCATCAACTGTGTTCTATATCTGCTTTTTCTTTATCTTTGACTTATCCAAAGAATTTCTTACCTCCAGCTTAGTATTAGTGTGCAATCAGAAAGGATACAGATCTTTGCCAACTCTTTAAGAGAAAAATGAGGGTCTTTCTGGGAGAAGATGGTCAAGAAAATAAGTTTATATAAACATTTCCTTAATGGGGAACTATTGCAAACATTAACATTTAATACAAGCTTTCTCTCATAGAAATAGAAAAAAAAACTTTCTGCATATAATCAATCAAAATCAAGTAAAATGTATTTCTGAAATAATCAAGATAATCTTTAGTATTCCCCTATTATCAATCGGCCTAGATAATGTATAAGAGCTAACTGTCTGCATATTGAGATAAGAGAGCACATACCACTTATGTACTAGAGCTGCTAACCAAACTCTGACTCCAACTCAAGAGACAATTTGCAGAGGGGTGGATACTGAAGCCTGCATTAAATGTTAATTTTCAATTATTTCTCTTCATTTATTGTACATATCAATGCATACAGTTCAAATACAAAGCACCCACCACATCCACTTGTACAAGAAGCACACGTAGTGCAAAGGATTGACCAAGGGACCTCAGACGCAAATGTATGTACTCTGGATTCAGATTATGGTAACGCAGACTGAGAAAGACAAAAATAAAGAGAGGCACAATATGAAAGAAGAGCATGGCAGGCATTATTAAAAAGGTAGGAAACTACACAAAAGAAACAAATAGTGTCACCGAATGTTTGTTTTATTGTAACACTAAAACAAGCAGATAACAGTTTATTGTATCATATATTACAAATAAGTGTGGTCAAAGATATGACTATACATAATAATGATAGGAAGACTGAACCTACTAAAAAGAAAAGTGGAAGAAAATCTATGCAAACTGAATAAAAAAATCTTTTAAACTTGTACAATCTAGCCAACTGCAAGTCCAAATCAGGCTGATCTGATCTTTGGCCGAGGGGGTACTTTTTGTCCAGATATCATGCATATCAGCACTGAACTTAATCAGCATGAAGTCCCTGTTCCCTGTTGTTCCCAATGGCCAATAAGATTCAAGCTGATGTGCCTCTTACTATGTGTGCCTATAGGCAAGAGCTTTGCACATACTGACATAGCATTCAAACACGCCTGGATGAACATTTTTGGTGGCTGGTAAAAAACTCACAGCTAGCTGGCCAGCCAGAGAATTTCAATGGGAAAACACACAGAGCTCAAGTGGGGGGATATGCCCGAGAAACAAAATTTGAGTGCTTCAATCTTGCAAACAGTAGAAAAGTTTTAATCAGTATATATTTCAAAATGTCTCCACATGGCATTGTGTGTGCATTTAATGATTCTTAATTTTTGCATTTACATCGCCTTTAAACATCTGGTTGTTAGGGCCCAAATAACCCTAGCAATAATCCAAAATATCAGAATAATCCGAAAGTAAAAAAAAAAAAAACATTCAGGCAGCCTATAAAGTTTATTTAGCACATGAGAAATGTTTATTTAGAGCATGGGAAATGTGGCACTACATTTTTTGGATTCAAGAATCCTTCCTGAGGTACATATGCCTAATTGCTAGTTGATCACTTGATCACAAGGATGAGTGATCACAAGGATGAGTGATCACTGACTCTGTAAACTGTTTTACAGTTTTTCAATACATTAGTTCGTGCGAAAGCTGATTTCCTCAACCATAAATTTCTTATGGCGTGTCTCAATACTGCCCTATCCCAGGCCAAGCAAGTATACTATAACACAATTATAAATAATAATAATCAAACCCACGGCGATTATTTTCCATATTTAACTCACTACTTCATCCTTTACCTAATGAATCAATCATATCTGAACACACCAGGGTTTTGCTGACTTCTTTAAAAGCAAAGTCGATTCTATTTGCAAACAATTTTCCCAACCTTCACATACCAGTAATCTCAGCCATCCAGAATCTCCTCTTTCCGTCTTGGCTTCTCCATTCCTCTCAGCCTACTACCTGCTCACTTGATCCTATGCTACTAAAACAATGTGCCCCTGTCCTTGATCCAGCTCTTACTCATATATTCAATTCCTCTCTGGCTTCTGGTACTTTTCCCTCTCTATTCAAACAAGCATGTGTAAAACCCATTCTTAAAAGGGCTACACTGGACCCATCCTGCCTATTTAACTATTGTCCGGTCTCTCTCCTGCCCCTAGCCTCTAAACTCCTGGAACGTCTTGTCTTTTCTCGTGTCACTAACTTCCTCTGCAACCACAATCTGCTGGACACTATGCAGTCTGGTTTTCGGCCTGCGCACTCCACTGAGACGGCCTTATGTAGAGTGGCAAATGATCTCCAGACTGCCAAGGCCAAAGGATGCTACTCAGTCCTCATTCTCCTTGACCTTTCCTCTGTTTTTGATACTGTCGAACATTCTGTCCTTATGCAAATTCTCTATTCTCTGGGTATCCGGGATCAAGCTGCATTCTGTTCTCTTCCTACCTTTTTAACCGCTCCTTCTCTGTTGCTCTTGCTAACAAATCCTCTTCCCCAGTTCAGCTTAGTGTGGGAGTGCCTCAGGGCTCTGGGCTTGGTCCTCTGCTGTTCTCCCTGTACACTCTCTCTCTAGGAGACCTTATTTCTTCTTTTGGTCTAAAATATCACTTATATGCAGATGACATACAGATATATTTAGACACCCCTGCACTAACCTCTGATGCTGAAACCCAGATTCCTGGATAAACCAACGCCACCTCAAACTAGCTAAAATAGAGCTCATGGTCTTCCCGCCCAAACCTAGCCCTTCTCCATTACTATTGACGTCATTGTCCATTAACCCTGTAAATTCAGCACGCTGCCTTAGGGTCCACTTTGACCAGTCTCTCTCCTTCTCTAACCATATTAATAACACTGCCAAAACCTGCTGCTTTTTCCTCCGCAATATTGCCAAGATACGCCCCTTTCTTTTGCAAGTAACAGCCAAGACACTAATCCATGCCCTCATCCTTTCCCGCTTAGATTACTGCAATCTCCTACTAACCGGCCTCCCAGACTCCCACCTCTCTCCCTTGCAATCAATCTTAAACTCTGCTGCCAGGATCCTCATGTTTTCTCCTAAGAGGAGCCTCACTTAAGCTCTCTATCATGGCTGCCTGTTAAGCAAAGGATAGCATACAAAATACGTCTTTAAACACCATCCACACCCACTGCGCTCTCTCGTCTTAAACCTTTCTATCTCGCTGCCCCTTACCTCTGGAACTCTATCCCTGAATCTCTCCGTAGGGAACACTCACCCACTTTCTTTAAGATAAAACTCAGATGCTACCTTCTCGAGCACTAAAACATTATTTTGCCCAGTCCTGGTCTTAAGGGCAAATGCCCATACCTGCACTCTTACATTCCAATTTGTGCCTGTGTGTTACCCAACCACTTAGTCTGTAAGCTCTATGGAGCAGGGACCTCCTTCCTACTGTGTCTTATACCACATGGCACTTATTCCCTGTGCGCATATATATATATATATATATATATATATATATCACTTGCCCTCCCTGTGTGTAATTTTGTATTTTGTAAGATTGTACAGCTCTGCGCACCCTTGTGGCGCTTTATAAATAAAGTTATACATACAGTCTTTAACCTCAGCTCTACTGATCATAATTCCTGAGCTTCATTGAAGAATTTGTAAATGCCCCACACAAACATTTAATATGTGAACAACCTCTTTGAAATCTTTAAACACTCGCCACTCTGTTTTTTTATCTTAACCTCCTTAGCTTAACCATTATAGTGCTAAATTCAAGGAGGGTTAAAATAAGTTCTGCCTGTGTAAGCCTGCATTCTTTATTGCACAAACCTTATACTAAATAAGGGGTCTTTGCAAACATAAGGTGTTTATTTTAGGTAAATTGCAGCTCTTTCATGTGAGTTATGATCTCAGGGTGAAAAGTGTTGTTGAACGGAATACATATAGTACAAAATGCTGTTTGGGTGGGGGTGCCCAATTTATATACCTTTACAATGGTAGGAAAATGAAAGGTTTACATGTCCTTTACAGTCAGCTGTTACTGCTATAAATGATACAGCAGTTGCTAAGGTTCTATCAGAATCTGCACATGGATTACTAAGCTGCTACACTTGAAACTGGTGTAGAAACATTAAAACTAAACTAACAAAAAAAGTGAACCTTTCACCAGCCACATAGGGCAATCCTTAGATTTCTTTCCTTAGTAATACATGTAGAATAGTGATGGTTTAAAAGAGAACTACACCCTCCCTGGCTATAAAAGCCCCCTTAACTGGCCTGCCTCGACCCCCCTTACCTCTCCCTTATCGCATAGTCACTAACTTTAAAAACTGTCCCTATTGCAAACCCCAACCTAAAAGAGCAGAGTAGCGCAGCTGCGTACCTGGGCGATATCTTCCCTTCAAGCAAACATTCTTCGGGTCTCACTATCGGCACCGACCCTGCTTGCACATGCGCAGTTTAAGATGATTTCCTGCTAGCCCCAACTATGCATGCGCAAGCAAGGTTTGTATCGGCAGAGAGACCTGAAAAATGTCTGCTTGAAGGGAAGATGCCGCCCATGTACGCAGCTGCGCTACTCTGCTCTTTTAGGTTGGGGTTTGCGATAGGCTAGGTTTTTATGTAAATTCTCCTCCAGTGCCACTAATTCATGTTCTCTAAAATGACCAGCCAAGCTTGTAGCATTGGTAAACATACGCTTAATACTGGTACCAATTTATTATTATTATGCAGGGCTGCCATCCAAAGAGTCGGAGGGGGGAGGGGGGGATATTGATCCACATTCGGGGCCCGGCCACATACCTCAAAACTACACAAATGATGTACAGAACTTACATAGAAACTAACATAACTTATGTATAAAGCAATAACGCAGAGCAGCTTGACAGGGGTAGGTGGGTAAGTAGGGTGTTAAGTGAGGACAATAAATTAATAATTTAAGGTAAGTTACACTGACCTCCAATAAACTGACTGACTTTATAAGCATATTCAATTATTATTATAATGAACTACTACTGACTAGTAATTGTGCACAACAAGTGCACTGGGCCCCTTCCATATCAAGCAATGAAAGTATGAAAAGGGCAAATTCCACTGACCCCCAATTAACTGATTGATTTATTAGTACATTCATTAGTTACTATTTATTATTTAGCCTACATGAACAGCAGTAGAATAACTAGAAAGGGAAGTTTGAGAACAAACATCATGTTGGGTTGAAAAATTTGAAGTCACTGAATAAAATCTGATCTGTTGGCTCCGCACACTTTTTCTAAACTTGGACCACAGTTATATAGTAAAAACCACTGCAAAGTTTGGGGAATCTGGTTTTAATAGTTTCTGAATGGCAGAAATTTAAATTTCCCCACTGAAAGTCAACGAGTGACATCTGATTGGCGGTTGGTGGCTCTGCCCCCATTTTCTAACCTGGAACTGCAGTTACCCAGTGGCTAACTCTGCAAATTCTAGGGACCCTAGGATTAATAGTTAAATAACAGCAACGGTTTAAATTTAAACCAACAAAAGTCAATAGGTAAATTGTGATTGGTGGTTGGTGGGTGTGCCCACTTTTTCTAACCTTGAGTCGAAGTCACCCAGTGACAAACAGTGGGCACCCTGGCATAAATAGTGTGAGAATAACAGCATTTTAAATATAAACCAATAAAATTCAATGGATGAAATCTGATTGGCTGTTGGTGGCTCCACCCACTTTTCTAACTCTGAACCTGGTGACTAGCTCTGCAAAGTTTGGGGACCTTAGTATTAATATTTAAAGAATGGCAGCAATTTAAATGTAAAAATATGAAGTCTATAGGTGAAATCTGATTGGTTGTTGTTGGCCCTGCCCACTTTTCTAAACTTGGAACATAGTCACCCAATGACAAACTGTGCAAAGTTTGGGGACCCTGACATTAAAC
Organism: Xenopus tropicalis; assembly: GCF_000004195.4. Lineage (NCBI taxonomy): Eukaryota > Metazoa > Chordata > Amphibia > Anura > Pipidae > Xenopus > Xenopus tropicalis. The sequence goes on from NC_030683.2 coordinate 59,226,560, forward strand.
ATGTGAGAGTGACAGCATTTAAAATTTCCCCACTGAAAACAAGAAATGTGATTGGCTTTCGGCAGCCCCATCCACTTTTTCTAACCTTAGTACCATAACCTAAGTATGAGTGTGCAAAGTTTGGGAACCCTGGCATCAAACCAATAAAATTCAATAGATGAAATCTGATTGACTGTTGGTGGCTCCGCTCACAAAACTAAAACTGCACTCCCCTGTTGACCTACTGTGAAAAGTTTGGGGACCCTGGTGTTATTACTGTGAGAATGGCAGCAGGTTGGATTTCCGCCAAGACAATAGGTAAAATCTAATTGGCTGTTCACAGCTCCGCCCACTTCTGAGCATCCAACAATCATTATATTTTTATTTAGGCTGACCCAATGACTATGTGATTCAAGTTTGGGGAGTGTAGCCTCAAAGCTGTAAGATTGGCTAGCAGTTCCAATTTCCCCATAAAAGTCAATGGGTAAAATTTGATTGGTTGTTGTTGGCCCCTCCCAATTTGGGAGGTCGCCGTTTCATTCGGGGTGACCCCATTATTATGTTATTCAAGTTTAGGGAGTTTAGCTTCAAAGCTGTAAGAGTGGCAGCAGTTTGAAAATCTTCCCTGTCAAACTCAATGGGAAAATTGGGGTGTTTGGAACGGCGCCACAAAAAGAGCACAAGCAACCTGCTCCGCTATAGGGCGAAGAAGTGTGGAGAGTTTGGGTGTTGTACCCCTAAAACTGTAGGAGGAGTAGCGTTTAGAAAATGAGGGGCGTTAAGAAGAAAAAGCAGAAGAATAAGCTGAAGTCGAAGAACAGTATGTTGGGTTTTTCAACCCAACATACTAGATATTGGGCCCCGACAGCAAAATCATTGGGCGACTAAACTTTGGGAACAAGAGATTTTCTATATATTGCAGCTGCTTCTTAGTCACAAGCCCACTGGGGCTAAACAGGAACCAGGCCCAGATTTGTGGCAAGGCATGGGGGGGGGGGGGGGGCATGGAGGATAACAGCCTGTGGGTGCCCTGCAAAGAAATCCGGCCCTAACCACAGTAGCTGCATGCAGGTCCATATTCAGCTAAATCGACGAGTTCTACCTCATTTGAGCTCCACTGGAGTGAGCATGGTATTTTGCATATGTTGTAGCCTTCTGTTAATATTACAACAAGTACAGGTATGGGACCTGTTATCCAGAATGCTCGGGGGGGGGTTCTGGATAAGGAATCTTTACGTAATTTGGATCTCCATAGCTTAAGGCTGCTAAAAATCATTTAAATTTTGAATTAACACAATAGGCTTGTTTTGCATCCAATAAGGATTAATTATATCACTAACAACTATTTCCAAATGGTGACAAACTCCCAGAACTGGCCCCCACCAGGTTCACCTCCCACAGGCAGCATAGAGCAGGCAGAGTTTGGCACACACAGGCAGGGTAGGGCAGGCAGAGTATGGAACACACAGGCAGCATAAGGCTGGCAGTGTATGGCACACATGCAGCACAGGGCAGGCAAAGTATGGCAAACACATGCAGGGCAGAGATGAGTAAGCAGAGTAGGAAAGGAGACAGGGAGCAATGCCAGGATGGTATCACTGTACATAGTACAGTACAAACTGTGTCTATCTTGTGCTCAAGATCAGTTACTTACATAGACATGATAGGTTTTATCATGTCTATGTAAGTAACTGATAATGACCAAAAGATAAACCATTTGTACTGTACTATGTACAGTGATACAATGCTGGCACTGCTTCTAGTCTGTATGAGGTGTGAACAGGTGAACAATTCAGAGGTTACAGTCTGACAGGTGTGAACAGTGCAGGGCGTACAGGTATGAACAGTGAAGGGGCTTACAGCCTGAATCTGAGGTGTGAACAATGCAGGGGGGCAGTGAATCTTAATACTGATACCATTTAATACTTACACAAAGGTAAGCAGTCACATGGGGCCAGATGGGGGCCACACAATGTGTGTGTGTGTGGGGGCAGTTGGACACCACTGCTTTAAAGGATATCTTGGCACCACTACCCTTAATCTGACACCCAACTGATTTATTCACTCTGGCAGTTCTAGTTTAACTAAACCCTTTCTCCACTATTGCTGTTAAGCCCCATTCTAAGCACAACAGTCATTTGTATGATTACTCTGCACAGATTTACCTTTCACCCAGGGGTGAGGGGTTGAGGGCAGGTAAAAGGGTAAAACACCCAGTGTCCTTAGTCTACGGGAATACTGAACACAGCACCATGTGTACCTAAAGGCTTACAGCATATTAAACAATAAATAGTTTATAAAGAATAAAGTCATCGCTGCCACTCTTAGGGGAATCTCTGAGTGAATTACCTCTGCGTTCACCCTTTGACTGGTACTCACAGGCAATTTTCAGTTGTAAAATCACAATAATCACTAATTGGCACCAGTTTACCCATATCACAGAAAGGCATGGAAAATCAGATTTAGTGTATTACATCCTTTAACCCTTTAATTGCCAAGCATGAATGCCATATGTGCTGGCAGAAAAGGGCTCTATCTGCCAAGCACTTACCATGTATGTTCTTGGGCAGACAGAGATTTCTCCCTCTGCAGAGAGTCAAGAGCAATGACAACCCCCCCGGGCAACAAGCCTGACCTCCCAGCAGCAAATATGTAGTACGTCTGCTGCTTATTCTTCCCCCCAGTGCGGCCTTCTCACTTCCTGCTGTGCAGCACTGTGGAGGCATGGACCCTCCAGGACCCCTGCACCCCTTCTGCTCCAGAACTAGTAAGTGTCTTACGACACATAATATGCTGTCAGGGGGCTCTGCAAAGGTTAAGTTGGTGGGCGAAAAAATTAATATGCACTATTTTTATTTGGGGCCCCTATATACCATATACTGATCAAACAGATCAGTAAACCTCTGTTGTTCATATTTGGGGTGATTTGACTTTGTATGTAAGAAATTACGTGAGATAATTGCAGCAAATTGCAACATTTTAGGCGATTTTCAGAAAAGTCATAAAAACCGCTAACTTTAGAAAAGCTGTGCAGATAGGTACTTTGGTGTAGAAAAACATCTTTACCCATGCTCGATTCGTACTTTCAAAGAATATATGGCTTTCTGGGGGTCTCACAACACATAATACACAAGCAAGGGGTCTTGTTTGCCTAAGCCGAGTTGGCAGCCAAGAAAATTCACATGTAGTAATTTTCATTTGGAGTCCTTACATATCACATGCTTTGTAAATCTAGCATAGTGGGCATTAAACTGTTAAGTAGACCTCTGGCATTCATATTTAGGGTAAGGTGTCATTGTATGCAAGAAATTCTGTGAGATAAATGCATCAATTTGCAACAATTTGAGATTTTTAAAACTGCTAATTTAGGAAAGCTTTGCAGATTAGTACTTTGGTGTAGAAAGGTGTTTTTACCCATGTAGGATTCATCAGAATGTGCACTATATGGTTTTTTGGGAGTCTCTGTACAATCAAGCGGTATTACCACACATAATACACAGTCATGGGGCTTTTTGCAGAAATTGATTTGGCAGGTGGGAACAATCCATATGCACTATTTTCATTTGGGCTTAGTACATATCACATACTTTGGTATATTTACACATTTTGGGCATCAAACTGTTCAGTAGACCTCTGGTGTTCATATTTGGGGTTAGGTGTCTTTGTATGTAAGAAACTTAGTGATAAATGAGGCAAGGTTTTCAGAAATGCTGTAAAATCCGCTAACTTTAAGAAAGCTTTGCAGTTTGGTAGTTTGGGGGTAGAAAGAAATATTTACCCATTTTGTATATGTTTGAATGTGTGTTTTCCAAATTTTTTGCAGCTTATACCACACGTAAAACTGTCCATGTGTTTATGATTTAGGTAAATGTAAGCTATTATATTTAATATGCACAAGGTATATTTTGGGGTCTCTAAGAGCCATGTGTCCACTGTACATAGGTTTATTAAACTGTTCATAGTAGATCTCTGGATCTTCATATTCAGGGTGTTTTATTTGGTTACCCAATGACCTGTAGGAGATAAGATGCTGCAAACTGAGGTAATTCTCGGAAATGTCATCAAAACCAACACTTTTACAAAAGTTTTGTGGCTTGATAATTTGGCGTAGAAAGACATGTGTACCCAATTTTGAATTTGGGGGAATCTGTACATTCCAAAAATATATAGCTTTCTGGGGTGAGCCAATTTTTTTGTAGCTTTATCCCACATAATATTGTTTAAACGTGTTGATTTTACAGGTGCGGAAATGACAGATCATATGGGGTATGTTGACCTTTGGGCTCCTAAATACCACATACTTAGTTAGGTAAACCATTGGGTATCAAATTTTTCATTGGACCCCTGGCATTCAAATGTAGGGTGTTTTATCTTAATACCTAATGACCTGTAGGAGATAAGATGCTGCAAAGTGGAAGCTTTGAGGTGATTTTTTGGAAATGTCAGCAAATGATGAAATGATAGATCATATGAGGGTATTTTCATTTTTGTGCCCCTACATGCCACATACTTAGATAAACCTATACACATTGGGCATCAAGCTGTTCAGTGTATGTTTTATCAGTTTACCTTAAGTTATACATTATGTTTTATATGGTTACCTTATGACCTGAAGGAGATAAAGATGCTACTGACTGTAAGCTTTGAAGCGATTTTTCAAAAATGTACTGAATTTTTATAAAAAAAACTATACATTTAGGAAAGCACTGCAACTTAGTAGTTTGGAGAAGACAGACCATTTTATCTAGTCTGGATTCGCCAGAATCTGTTCTTTCTAAAAATGTATCGTTTTCTACAGTTAACCTACTGTTAGTGGAATTTTTGGCCTCGAAATTTAAAGTATTCAACTTTCTACTGGAGTAATGGGGTGACTAAATCAGAAAAAGCTAGTAGGTTTGTAAATATGCTAAATGACAACTTTTTATTTCAGGCAGTTCAAAAACCTACTAGGAATGACTATTTTGGACCTGGTAATAACTAATAATACTGAACTCATCTCTAACATTTGTGTGGGTGAGCATTTGGGAAACAGTGATCATTACATGGTCTCCTTTGAGATAATGCTGCAGAGACAGCTCTATAAGGGATTAACTAAAGCACTCAATTTTAGACGTGCAGACTTTGCCAGTATAAGGGCATCTCTGCAATGTGTCAACTGGGAAAGGCTTTTCATAGGGTTAGAAGTATACAGATCAGTATTTTCCCCTTGTAAGCAAGGAGAAGCATCTAAAAGTAAAACGTTTATGGCTGAATAAAAGTTAGTGTCGAGGTTGGTAAGAAAAAACGTGCTTTTAAAGAATTCAAGTTAGCTGGGACAGCAGAAACGTTCATCAGGAACAAGGAAGCAAATAAAGCATGCAAAAAAGCTAACTAAAATAGATATGGAAAGGGGTATTGCAGCTAGGAGTAAAAATAATCCAAAACTATTTTTTTAATTATGTGAATAGTAAAAATATGAAGCAAGAAGGGATGGGAACCTTATTATCAGTATCAGTTTAGTTGGTTGATGAGAACAGGGAAAATGCAGAAATTTTTAACTCTTATTTTTCATCTGTCTATACATCTGAGGAGCCAGCTAATGAAGGCTTCCCTTTTAAGATACCTACTTCTAGTAATATACTGTAGCTACTGACACATGGGTCACCTGGGAGGAAATTGAAAGGAGTCTTGAACATGTAAAGGTAAACAAAGGTCCAGGACTGGATGGTATTCATCCCAGGGTATTAAACGAGCTTATTGCTGTGATTACCAAACCTCTTCACTTAATTTTTCAGGATTCATTAATGTCTGGCATAGTGCCGAGAGACTAGCGAATTGCTAATGTTGTGCCATTATTTAAAAAGGGATCCCGTTCTCAGCCTGAAAACTATAGGCCTGTTAGTCTGACATCAGTAGTAGGAAAGCTTTTGAAAGGGGTAATAAGGGATAGGGTACTTGAATACATTGCAGTTCACAATACTATAAGTTTGTGCCAGCATGGTTTTATGCTTAACAGATCTTGCCAGACTAATTTAGTCGCCTTTTATGAGGAGGTGAGCAGAAACCTCGATGCTGGAATGGCAGTTGATGTCATCTACTTGGACTTTGCTAAAGTGTTTGATACAGTACCTCACAGAAGGTTAATGATCAAATTGAGGAATATTGGCCTAGAACATAATATTTGTAATTGGATAGAGAACTGGCTGAAGGATAGATTACAAAGAGTGGTGGTAAATGGAACACTTTCTAATTGGACCAGTGTTGTTAGTGGAGTACGGCAGGGGTCAGTCCTTGGTCCTTTGCTTTTTAACTTGTTTATTATTGACCTGGAGGTAGGCATAGAAAGTACTGTTTCTATTTTTGCTGACAACACAAAATTGTGCAAAACTATAAGTTCAATGCAGGATGCTGCCACTTTGCAGAGCAATTTGACAACATTGGAAAGTGCAAAAGTTATGCAGTTTGGTAGAAATAATATAAACGCAAGCTATCTACTAAATTGATGTTAAATTCCAGGCAATGTCATTCGGTGGCTACTAAAGCAAATAAAGTGCTGTCTTGTATAAAAAAGGGCATTGACTCAAGGGATGAAAACATAATTTTGCCTCTTTATAGGTCCCTGGTAAGGCCTCACCTTGAGTATGCAGTGCAGTTTTAGGCTTCAGTCCTCAAAAAGGATATTAATGAGCTGGAGAGAGTGCAGAGACGTGAAACTAAACTGGTAAAGGGTATGGAAGATTTAAACTATGAGGTTAGACTGTCGAGGTTGGGGTTGTTTTCTCTGGAAAAAAAGGCTCTTGCGAGGGGAAATGATTACTCTGTACAAGTACATTAGAGGGGATTATAGACAGATGGGGGATGTTCTTTTTTCCCATAAAAACGATCAACGCACCAGAGGCCAGCCCTTTAGATTAGAGGAACGGAACGTCCATTTGAAGCAGCGTAGGTGGTTTTTCATGGTGAGGGCAGTGAGGTTGTGGAATGCCCTTCCTAGTGATTGTTGTAATGGCAGATTCTGTTAATGCCTTTAAGAGGGGCCTGGTTGAGTTCTTGAACAAGCATAGTATCCAAAGCTATTTTGATACTAATATCTACAGTTAGTATTTATGTTTGTATATATAAGTTTATGAATGTGAGTTTATAGATAGATAAGTATAGGTTTGTGTGTGCTGGGTTTACTTGCAAGGTTGAACTTGATAGATTTTTTTCAACCCTATGTAACTAAAGCTAATGCTTTGGAAATTTGGTAGTGAAATTTGGGTACTGCTGGGAGTTTTTGACTTTTTCTTTTTTTTATCTTTAAATTTTAAATGAACAGCTACATATTGCTTTACTTTTTAGTGTTCTTCCCAATTATTTAATTTCAACCAATTAGTTATGCTTTGTATTAACTTTTCAGTGTGGTTCACAATTAGCGCTAAAACTTGCACAATTGCGAAAAGTTATTGTTCAAAAAATCAAATGTCTGCAAATGCTGCATTCAATAACAATTAAATTTAAAATGACTTTTAACCTTTTTACTGCCAGCCATTTTGGTCAAAGCGGAACATTTTGCACTGTTTCACTTTAGGGGCCTTTCCTCGGGGGGACTTTTAGTTTACCCAGGAAAATAATATATAGTTATTTTCAGGACAACCTAAGCTTTTCAAAATATGGTAGAATTTATGTGGAATTCCAATTCTGTAACAAGATATAGGCTTCTAAATGTCTAAAAATGAAAAAAAAAAAACAAAACACATTTTCCATAATATAAACACACATACTAGAAACAAAAATTATTTATGCACAAATATACAACTGATTTGGAAAGTCCCATATCTCCTGAACGTGCCAATACCAAATTTGTATAGTTTTATAGAGATTTCTCACTTGTATAGGTCAAAAACTCCCAGCAATACACTACCAAATTTCCAAAGCACTGCTTCAGAAAGCTGCATAATTTAGATTTCAAGGACAAAAATTCCACTAATAGAAGGTTTATCCCAGAAAATTTGTACATTTTTGGAAAGAACAGATTCTGGGGAATCTGTCTGTCTACTCCAAACTATCAAGTCACAATGCTTTCCTAAAGTTATTGGTTTTTATCAGAATTTGTGAATTTTTTTTAAAAAATCGCTTTAAAGCTTCCAGTCTATAGTATCTTATCTCCTACAGGTCATAAAGTAACCAAATAAAACACCCAAAATATGAACGCCAGGGGTCCACTGAACAGTTTGATGCCTATATGTATATAGGGGCCCCAATGTTAACATACTCCATATAATCAATCATTTCTGTTATTTCAGCTTCAGCAAAATCAACACATTTACATCATTATATGTGGGATAAAGCTAGTAAAAAGTACGCTCACCCTAGAAAGTCATATATTTTTGGAAAGTACACATTCCTCCAAATCTAAAATGGGTACCTGTGTCTTTCTACTCCAAAGTACCAAGCCGCACAGCTTTTCTAAAGTTAGCAATTTTGATGACATTTCCAAAAATCCCCTCAAAGCTTCCACTTTGCAGCATCTTATCTCCCACATAGTGTTAGGTACCAAGTTAAAACACCCTAAATTTGAATGCCAGGTGTACATTGAACAGTTTGATGCCCAATATGTATAAGTTTACCTAAATATTTGGCATGTAGGGGCCCCATATGATCTATCATTTCAGCTCCTGCAAAATCAACACATTTACATCCTTTATGTTGGCTAATGCTACAAAAAATACACTCACCCCAGAAAGCCATATATTTTTGGAAAGTACACATTCCCCCAAATCTATAATGGGTAAACATTTCTCTTTGCTCGAAAGTACCAAGCCGTAAGTTTGCAAATTTTTATGACATTTCAGAAAATCGCATATATTTGCCGCATTTATCTCTCACAATTTCTTGATAAAGATCAGATAAAGGCAAATCACCTCACATAGGAACACCTAAGGTCTAGTGAACAAATTGATGCCCAATATGCATAGATATACCAAAGTCTGCAGTATGTACTGACCCCAAAATGAAAATAGCGCATATGGATTTCTCACCTTCCAAATCAACTTTAAATTACAGAGCCCCCTGTCAGCGTATTATGTGCCGTAACCCCCCTAACTATACAGAGACCCCCAAAAAACCATACAGTTTTGGAAAGTACACATTCTGATGAATTCAAAATAGGTAAAGTTATTTTTGTACACCAAAGTTACACACGGCAAAGCTATGCTAAAAACAGATTAAGAACACTTATACAGGGATAAAAATGCAATAAAACCACAAAAATTGTGCAAATCAGAGAAACAACAAAATAAGTCACACAGTGTGATTAGTGGTCAGAATATCTGATCCAATAGTCACGCTGTCAAAATATACAGTTTTTAGGGAAAATAAACTACAAAGTGCTGAAATGAAAAAAAAACAAAGTGTATACATGTGTAAAAGTTGTGTGACAGTGTTTAAGTGTAAAAGTGAAAAGTGAAAAATGAAAAAACTGCTAAATTGTGTGCTGTAAGTGTGTGTGTAAAGTTATGTGTGTGTATAAATGTATGTGTGTAAAGTGTGTGTGCCAACGACGACGTAAGAGACACGTCGTTGGCAGTTAAACCCTTTTTCTGCCACGACCTATCCCATACGTCGTTGGCAGTTACCGTATATACTCGAGTATAAGCCGATCCGAATATAAGCCGAGGTACTTAATTTTACCTAAGAAAACTGGAAAAACGTATTGACTCGAATACAAGCCTACCCTAGGGTGGGAAAATGCAGCCGCTACGGCTACGTTTCAATAATCAAATAAATAACAGATAAATAAATAATAGATAACAAAAATGCTACAGCAGCAGATAAAAGCAAGTTTGGAAAGGCTAAGGAAGCTGCTACTAATTATCAAGTACTTGACACAGTTCACGTGAGGGGTTGTTACTAGGGCAAAATAATTCTTGATGCTGGACTTAGAACAAATTTATTTTTTTTAAATAACAAGTTATTTTACCACTTACTGACTGGCTCGTTGTGCAGATACACTGTAGGCATTTAACACACCCTATATAGCATTAGTACTGTTTTTTTTTGTTATTTTCTATAATGGTGTGTAATACTAAGTAGGGGTCCAGATTACATCTGTATTAGCACCATGGTTTTACCTCCTTGCGCGCAACCTTCTCTTCTCTGCCCCCCCAGCCCCTCGCTATCCCTTCTCTGCCCCCCCAGCCCCTCGCTATCCCTTCTCTGCCCCCCCAGCCCCTCGCTGTCCCTTCTCTGCCCCCCCAGCCCCTCGCTGTCCCTTCTCTGCCCCCCCCAGCCCCTTGCTTTACTTGCAGCCCCAAGAGTATAAAGATAAAATAGCTGTAAATGACAGCAGGCAGAAATCGCAGTCGCACAACTGGTGGGAAATAAGCAGCAAGCAACTTACCGGCTGCCCAGCCAAGGTCACGGCGGCTCTATATCCTGCTCAGTGGGAAGTGGAGAGGAGTCTTCTAACTCGGCCTGAAACAGTCTGGATTCTAAACTGCCGCGCTTTGTCAGGTAACCCTTTCACCACCAGACGGACGGATGGTGTTATCTCCTTGCGCGGCCCCCCCTGTGAATGGACATGCGTTGTGCATCCATGTGTACCTGTGCGCGTGGTGGAGATAAAACCATCTGCACAGCAAAGCGAGTCTGCACATCGATGCACGCCGCCTGGTGGGGGTGCGAGCAAGGAGGTAAAGCCATCATCTTCACAGAGAGTGAAAGTCTGCCTATCGATGCACGCCGCCCGGCCGTCCATTGGGGGGTTGCCCGCAAGCAGATAAAACCATCTTCGGAGCAAGTGAGAGACTGCACATCAATGCACGCCGCCCGGCCGTCCACAAGGGGTGCGAGCAAGGAGGTAAAACCATCTGCACAGCGAGTGAGAGACTGCACATCGATATACTCGAGTATAAGCCGAAGGTTACTTTTTGAGCACATTTTTAGTGCTCAAAAACTCGGCTTATACTCGAGTATATACGGTAAATGGTTAAAGCACTAAATATTTTCAATAAATTCACATTGGAATTGGAATTATGTTAAATTTTATTAGACTAAAAAACAGAAAACTCAAATGTAAAACTTTGCCATCTAAAAGCTTTCAAGTTTCTAAAGAACTCAATAGGTGTCCTACGCAAAGTCAACCCATATTTTCAACTCAAGATTTTTCAACTCAAAAATTGATAAATAAACCCATTACGCCCATAAACAAAGCCTGCTTCATTTATGGCCCACATGAAATACTTCTAACAGTTAATCCATGCTCTGTCACACAGGATTGCACAGGTCTCTCTCTTAGCTTACCTCAGAAAGAGAGCACAGCAGGTTTCCCCAAGTACATAGTCGGGAATAATGTTTCCGAACTCCCATGGCACATTTCGCAAATATTTAAGTAGTGAGTTTCCTCGCTGGAAGAGACAGTCAAACAGATTTTAAACATACTATAATATATTAAAAGTCTATTCAGAGTTTCTATTCGCTGAACTTCGCATATAAAAACTGTAAATCATCACGCGGCATGTACAAAAGTGTGGGCGCTCTGTAAATCAATATTAGTAGTAACTTTTAACACATTTTCGACAGACATCAAATATAAATATGATAACCGATGGCAGGTGGATGTGAAACAGATGATGTATTGGCATAATGATGATGTTAAATAAATATAGGCATCAAGGTATTTCATTCAGATTACTATTTCATTCAGACTATTAGTCTGTTAGGCGAGTTACTTGATGTTTTACCCGATAATGATTCTCAGTATCTGGCAATTTCCCTCCGGAATTGTTGTAAATTGGGCACATGTATCTGAATCTGCTGTACCAATATGATATCTTTTGAGCAGCGTTAGATATGAGTAATTTAATATTTGCTGCAAATAATTTAATATTTGCATGCCGGTAGGCATTTCAGGACATTAGTGTGGTAATATAAAGTGGTAATATAAAATGATAATTGCATCTGTTTGGGGGATTATGGGCATCCATTTGTTCAAGTTATGAATGGGATTATCTAGGTTTATAGTGATTCTGATTTGTTTATAAATTTGTGATGATGTTTTTTTAGTTGTCTGAGATGGGAATCTAGAGGATTTTTTTGTCTGCTTCAGTCAATTGTTATAGTATTCGTTTGGCAAAGCGCAATATTTGTAAAAGGGGAAAATAGGTTATGTAAAAGGGGTATTTCTTAATGAGTTCTGTATTTTACAGTGTTGCCAGTTTGCCGTTGGTTAGGTCTCTTATATTTTGTAAGCCTAATGATTGCCATATTTAAAACAGATTATTGTCTATGCCTGGTTGGAAATTTGTATTCCCAAACCATGTTTAATGTATGGAGGAATAGACTGTATCTTCAGCAGATTAAATGCCAGACTTTATAGGTGTGTATAAATAAAAGATTGTTCTGTGTGGTTTGTGAAATGTCTTTGAATGGAGTGTGTAATAGTAAATTCTTAAAATTAAAATTTTCATAAATCGTGAGTGCTACTATTTGTCCAATATACAAATATCAATATATCAATCATTCACAATACGTCATTACTTTCTCCTACAATTACCTGTCGGGTGCTGACAATAATACTGCTTCTCACTCCTACAGACTTTGTAGTTTGATTCGCTGCTTGCTCCATAATGCAAACTTCATTTTCTCTTACACCCACACTGCTAACTTGGTGTTTTGGTACAGTACTCTTCGTCTCCTCCTGAAAAATGTAATCCGCATAACTCCCAGATTTTACCATTGGCATTGTTTCTACCTTATCAAAGGCCTGAAAGTGTGAGCGTATTTGCAAAGAATGAAAAGGGTAAAAAAACATTACAAACTAGACTACTAAAAGAAATTTGGAAAAAATGCTCTCTCCCCTTACCGGATGAGAAACTGGCTCCTTGGATAGAAATATTTTGGGTCCCCCTTCTCTCGAGTTATAATTTTTCTTTTCCATACTGGTCAGCTGAAAGTTAATGCTACATAAATTAAAAAAAAAGTTATGAAAGTATAATTTAGGCTGAACGCTATGTAGTGCTTATCTTCTTGAACCACCGTGAAGTGTTTGAACACTGGTTGGGGGAATATTTATTTACACAGGTCACAGCTGTAGAACCAAACTGACGAGGCAATAAAGCCACCGGTGAAATAAAGTTTTTGTGCAAAGCTTTAAAAAAATGAAAAACAAAAAACATGGATACAGTAGTTACAAACTGTAAAACAATGTAGGAGTAACAGCATTGCACACACTTTTTGTGAAAATAAGTTTTTTAGCAAATCAACTTTTCAGAGACCTTTAACCTTTTAAAATTACAAAATTTGTATACTAAATGAAAAAAAAAATTGCAAGATCTGTGAATAAATAAATGTTAAGTTAATTTCAAAACGTTAGTTACGTTATGATTAAGCAAAATCCTGAATTTGGGACATCCAGTACTCAAATGGAACACAAACATCCAACTTGCACTTGCGAACACTCCCCGCCCCTCTCCAGGGCTGTGGAGTCGGAGGCAATTTTGGTTACCTGGAGTCGGAGTGAGCATAAAATGAACCGACTCCTACTAAATTTAAATGGGAATAAAAAAAATAAAGCAAGTTTAAATGTCCCAATTCACAAACAGTCATAATTAATTACTTCTCTGCTATAAGAATAAAGCCCAATGCACGCAGTGCATAAACAAACACGTTGAGTGACCATGAAGCATGATTTTCATTGACTGTATGAATGTATAAAATACATTAGCATATTAAAAACAGAGGAGTCGGAGTCATGGAGTTGGAAGTATCAGAAACTGAGGAGTCTGAGTCGGAGAATTTATCTACCGACTCCACAGCCCTGCCCCTCTCCTCTCTTGCTTAATTCAAACTGTTCAGATGTGCCTCTGGCAGGGGCTTATTCTTACACTTCCTGCTGGCTACTGACACAGGTACAGATTTTGGGGCAAAATGGATGGGCTGACTCTTGACACAGGTACAGATTTGGAGGCAATATGGATTGAAAAATCCTTCATTCCTGGGGCTGGAGTCCGCACAGTCTCTCCCTGCCCCCACCTACCATAAGAATTCACTCACCCCTCCCTTAGGAATGTGTGATCTGAGCTACCAATGGCTAGAGCTGCAGCAGGAAGCTACAAAGACCAAGCTAAAATGGCAGCTGCTATCTTAAACAAACGAAGGGAGCTTCTAGGGCTTTCTGCAGAATAAATATAGCGTTCTAGGTGGCACTAATGTGGTGAATCTATTGGCACTAAAATGCCAAAATGGCTTCCCTTCTCCTTTAAAGAAAATGAAAACCATCACCATGTAAAATAAAATAAAGAGATCAGAGAGAGGTGAAACTCCATCATCCATTGGCAGAGCATTTGGTTACAGTCGGTCAACAATCCCAACAATTTTAAAAGACAAATAATGGAGCATGTGAAAGGCCATACCCCAATGAATGCTCAAAGTAAGTGTTTTAATTATGGAGATGGAAAGGCTGTTGATAATTTGGATGTAAGACCAAAACCAGCATTTTTCTTTAGCGCAAGAAAAGGCTTAAAGTTTTTTCAATTATTCGAAAGCTGCTCATACAGTAAGTGAAGGTGAGTGCAACAAAGAATTTTTTGCAAGAAGGGGCTGGTTCAATAAACTTGAAAAGCTGTCAGGGCTACCCAAAATGATGTGATGACCTTAAACTTTTAGCAGCCAAGCATGTACACCATACATGCTGGCAGAAAAAGGCTCTATCTGCCAAGCATGTAAAGTGTATGTTCTTGGGCAGACAGAGGTTTCTCTGCAGACTGCAGAGTCAGGGGCTATAACAGCCCCCTGGTCAATGAGCCAGGGGGGGCTGTCATGTTGGTCCTGCGATGCGATCCCCAGGGTGCCCACCTGCTGTGGAGCACTCTACCAAGATGGACCCTCCAAGTGATCTCTGCATCCATCCTGCTCCACATGTATACACACTCCTTTTTTTAACTTATTTACCACTTTGTCTTTCATTTTTCCCTTAAAAATGGTTTATGTTGGCAGTGTGACTGTTAGAACAGGTATTTTGACCACTAATTATGCTGTTATGTGACTTTTTTTTGTTGATTTGAACAATCTTTGTGGTTTTATTGCATTAGTGTTCCCGTTTTTTTAGCTTTGCTGTTTGGTACTTTGATGTGGAAAGACGTCTTTACTTATTTTGAATTCATTAGAATGTGAACTTTTCAAAAACATATGGTTTTGTGGCGGTCCCTTTACAGATAGGGGGGCTTACGGCACATAATACGCTGTCAGGGGGCTCTATTTGCAAAAGCTGAGTTGGCAGGTGAGAAAATTCATATGAATTATTTTGGGGTCCATACATACTGCTTACTTTGGTATATCTATGTATATTGGGCATCGAACTGTTCAGGGTTAAGATACATGGAGCTACTAGAAGCAGCTACTTGTCATGGCTGCTAAAATAGACAATCCTGATCGTTTACTGAAAAAATTCTCTGCGTGTATTTTAGAAGAGTATTGTTTATGGCAGGGTATTTTCTGGTGTAGCTGTGACAAGTAGCTGCTACTAAGTAGCTCCATCTGTATTCACCCTCAGACCTTTGGCGTTCATACTTAGGGTGCTATGCTTTTGTATGAAGAAATATTTTGAGACAAATGCCTCAGATTTCAACATTTTAAGCTTTAGGAAAGCTTTGCAGGTTGGTACTGTGGTGTAGAAAGTAATCTTTACCCGTGTTGGATTCAGACATCTGGTATTCATATTGGGAGTGATTTTCCTTTGTATGTAAAAATAATTATGCAAGATAAATTAGGTGCTAACTTTACGAAAGCTTTGCAGATTTATACTTTGGTGTAGAAAGGCATCTTTTTCCATGCTGGATCCATCAGAATGTGTACTAAGAATATATATGGTTTTCAGGGGGTCTCTGTACATTTAGGGGGTCTTACTTTGGTAAATCTTTGCATATTGGGCATTAAACTGTTCAGCAGACCTCTGACATTCATATTTAGGGTGATGTGTCATTGTATGTAAGAAAATTATGTGAGATAAATGTGGTAAATAGCCACAATTTTAGGCAATTTTCAGAAAAGTCATAAAAACTGCTAACTTTAGGAAAGCTTTACTTTGTTGTAGAAAGGCGTCTTTACCCATTGTTGGATTTGTCAGTGTGTACTTTCCAAAAATATATGGTTTTCTGAGTGTTTCTGTACAGTTAGGGGGGGTTATGACACATAATATGCAGTCATAGGGTTCTTTTTACAGAAACTGTGTTGGCAGCTGAGAAAATTTACAAGTACTAATTTTCATTTGGGGTCCGTACACATCACATACTTTGGTATAGCTAAGCAAATTAGAATGGAAGAGACCTCGCACAATAGTGTCGTAATAGGTGCTCATTGTGTAGTTTCTGTAAATATTTCAATTTCAAAAGACAGAGTTTATTGACACACCTACAACCACTTCTTAAAAATCAACTTTTATGTCTGCATTAAAAAGGACTTTAAAACAAAAAGGAAAAAAGAATAGTAGAAAAATTAAAACAAAGTATATACAAAACCTTAGTAATTGTTACTTATTACACAGAAGTAACCGTCTTTTTAATTATTATTAACAGCAGGTAACAACATTGCAACAATATTAGCAACATAATAATTACATCGAAAGTTACTTCTGTGTAATAAGTAACAATTTAGCCCAGTATAAGCAGAAGCAAGATTAATAAGTACTAAGGTTTTTTTTTTATATACTTTGTTTTAATTTATAATACTATTATTTTTTCCTTTTTTGTTTTAAAGTCCTTTTTAATGCAGAAATAAAAGTTCATTTTAAAAAAATTGGTTGTAGGTGTGCCAATAAATTGTGTCTTTTGAAACTGAAATATTTAAGCATATTGGGAATCAAACTGTTTGGTAGACCTCTGGTGTTTATATTTGGGGTGATGTGCCCTTGTATGTAAAAAACAACATTAGAAATGCTGTCAAAACTGCTAAATTTAGGAAAGCTTTCCCGTTTAGGATGAAGTGAAAAAGTCAAATATGACAGGAGTCTGGAACTTGTCTTGGAAATTGTGCCCCCTATGCAAAGAATTTCTGGGGTTTACAGATAATGAAATAACCAAAACTAGGCATGCTGTGGTTGCTATGGGTAATCAACTGCAGTTAGACATCAGTGAAAATGATATAGAGTTACTTGACTCCCTGGCAAAGAACTAACCAATGAAGAACTTATAGAACTAGAGCAGCAGATTATAGCATTAAAGGGATACTGACACCAAAAATCATAATGCTTTTTAAACCTCTCATTGCTATATTATTGTATTAGCTTTCTTATTTCAGTGTAAAACTACTTGGCTATTACACTTATATTTCCTGTACTATCCCCTATTTAACTGCCTGAGGGCGCCGCCATGTTTGTGCTGCCAAAGTCGGTTGGTGTTTAAAGCAAGACTTTTTTCTGTCAAATATCTACAGCAGGTTGCAAAATTGACCTCTTACAGCAAAGAGTTAAAGGCTGTGGTTTCTCAGGGCAGCGTGCAGGACATTGTTCTGGGCTGAGTCCGGCATTAAAGTATGTGGGAGCGGGGAGACAACACAGGTCGCACAGGCACGAGCAGATAATAAACAGCATGATTAATAGACAGCAAACTCACAGTTCAGATGTGAGGAGAAACAGGTCACTTTTTTAGGTAATGCACGGACTGCATAGAAGTAAGGGGGAAAAAAAAGCAGGTCCTGCCTATGTCATGTGATGTCAGTGAAGAGATAGATAACAGACAGGGAAAGAAGTGGCAGTCGGGCTGTAAAACAGTCGGGATCAATCTTCAAGGTACTGGCAAAAGCAAAAGTTTAAACAAAAAATGGTCAGCATGACCTATAGCTAACTTTTGATGCACATTATTATTTTGAAAAGTCATTTTTTTGTGTCAGTATCACTTTAAGGAAATAAAACCTGTATGTTACCCAACCACTTAGATTGTAAGCTCTACGGGGCAGGGACCCCCTTCATACTGTGTCTCATACCACATAGTAACATAGTAAGTTGGGTTGAAAAAAGACATACGTCCATCAAGTTCAACCATAATGCCTATATATAACCTGCCTAACTACTAGTTGATCCAGAGGAAGGCAAAAAACCCCATCTGAAGCCTCTCTAATTTGCCGCAGAGGGGAAAAAATTCCTTCCCGACTCCAAGATGGCAATCGGACCAGTCCCTGGATCAACTTGTACTAAGAGCTATCTCCCATAACCCTGTATTCCCTCACTTGCTAAGAATCCATCCAGTCCCTTCTTAAAGTTATATAATGTATCAGCCAGTACGACTGATTCGGGGAGTGAATTCCAGAACTTCACAGCTCTCACTGTAAAAAATCCTTTCCGAATATTTAAATGGAACCTCCCTTCTTCTAAACGGAGTGGGTGCCCTCGTGTCCGTTGGAAGGACCTACTGGTAAATAAAACATTAGAAAGGTTATTATATGATCCCTTTATATATGTATACATAGTTATGTCACCTCTTAAGCGCCTCTTCTCCAGTGTAAACAGACCCAACTTGGCCAGTCTTTCTTCATAACTGAGACTTTCCATACCCTTTACCAGCTTAGTTGCCCTTTTCTGGACCCTCTCTAACTCAATAATGTCCCGTTTGAGCACTGGAGACCAAAACTGAACAGCATATTCTAGATGGGGCCTTACCAGTGCTCTGTAAAGGGGAAGAATAACCCCCTCCTCCTGTGAATCTATACCCCTTTTAATACAGCTCAAAACCTTGTTTGCCCTTGCAGCTGCTGCCTGGCATTGCTTGCTACAGCCAAGTTTATTATCTACAAGGACTCCAAGGTCCTTCTCCATTATGGATTTGCCTAGTGCAGTCCCATTAAGGGTATACGGGGCTTGCATATTTTTACATCCCAGGTGCATGACCTTACATTTATCCACATTAAATCTCATCTGCCACTTAGCTGCCCAGATTGCCAGTTGGTCAAGATCCTGCTGCAGGGATGTCACATCCTGGATAGAATTGACTGGTCTGCAGAGTTTTGTGTCATCTGCAAACACTGATACATTACTCATAATACCCTCCCCTAAGTCATTTATGAAGTTAAACAAAAGTGGACCCAGTACAGAACCCTGAGGGACCCCACTGAGAACCTTATTCCAAGTAGAGAATGTGCCATTAACAACCACCCTCTGTACCCGATCCTGTAGCCAGTTTTCTATCCATGTGCAAACGACTTCACTAAGATCAATATACCTTAGCTTAGAAAGCAGTCGCTTGTGGGGAACGGTATCAAATGCTTTGGCAAAATCCAAATAGATTATATCTACTGCATCCCCACTGTCCAGCTTCTTACTTAACTTATCATAAAAAGCAATTAAATTGGTCTGACATGACCTGTCCTTCATAAAGCCATGCTGATTACTGCTCATAATGGCATTCTCCACTACATAATTTTGAATGTGATCCCTTAACAAGCCTTCAAATAACTTGCCCACCACGGATGTCAAACTTACAGGCCTATAATTGCCAGGCTGAGATCTTACTCCCTTTTTAAATATGGGAATGACATTCGCCTTCTTCCAATCCCTAGGTACCATACCTGATGAAAGCGAGTCTGAATATCAGAAACAAGGGCCACTGCAATTCTGCCCCTAGCTCTCTCAGTACCCGAGGGTGTATTCCATCTGGCCCAGGTGCCTTGTTTACATTTATCGTGTGTAACCCTTTAGGCACCATATCCTGTGCCAACCACTGTGTAGTTGGAGCTGAGGCAACAGTGAAGCTATTAGGTGGGACTTGGCCCTCTGGCTCCTCTACTGTATACACAGAAGAAAAGAACTGGTTAAGCACATCTGCCTTTTCTGTATCCGCTGTAACCATATTGTTACTATAACTCAATGGGGCCACACCCTCAACCTGCATCTTTTTACTATTAATATACTTTTATACTTTAAAAAGTTTTTGGGGTTAGTCTTCTCATTTTCTATCTTTGCCTTCCGGATTGCTGTTTTACAACACTTGCTATAGTGTTTATAATCATTAAACGCAGCTACTGTCCCCTCTGACTTATATTTCTTATAGATTTATAATCTTAAGATTTCTTACATATATATATATATATATATATATATATATATATATATATATATGTTGCAAGAAGACAGGCACTCACGTATAAGTAGGTCCAAGGGAGCCTGGGTGCAGTCCCAAAATAATAGATGGAGTAGCTGTAGAGAGAGTCCGCACTCACAGGTCTTAAGAAAATATAGAAGTTTTATTCAAATCAACATTAGATGTTGATTTGAATAAAACTTCTATATTTTCTTAAGACCTGTGAGTGCGGACTCTCTCTACAGCTACTCATATATATATATATATATATATATATACATACAGTCGTGGCCAAAAGTTTTGAGAATTACATAAATATTGGAAATTGGTAAAGTTGCTGCTTAAGTTTTTAAAATAGCAATTTGCATATACTCCAGAATGTTATGAAGAGTGATCAGATGAATTGCATAGTCCTTCTTTGCCATGAAAATTAACTTAATCCCAAAAAAAACCCTTCAAGGAAAGAGGTTCAATTCTTGTTAAGAAGGCTTCAGGGCATCCAAGATAGTCCAGCAAGTGCCAGGATCGTCTCCTAAAGAGGATTCAGCTGCGGGATGGGAGTGCAACCAGTGCAGAGCTTGCTCAGGAATGGCAGCAGGCAGGTGTGAGCGCATCTGCACGCACAGTGAGGCGAAGACTTTTGGAAGATGGCCTGGTGTCAAGAAGGGCAGCAAAGAAGCCACTTCTCTCCAAAAAAAACATCAGGGACAGATTGATCTTCTGCAGAAAGTATGGTGAATGGACTGCTGAGGACTGGGGCAAAGTCATATTCTCAGATGAAGCCGCTTTCCGATTGTTTGGGGCATCTGGAAAAAGGCTTGTCCGGAGAAGAAAAGGTGAGCGCTACCATCAGTCCTGTGTCATGCCAACAGTAAAGCATCCTGAGACCATTCATATGTGGGGTTGCTTCTCATCCAAGGGAGTGGGCTCACTCACAATTTTGCCCAAAAACACAGCCATGAATAAAGAATGGTACCAAAACATCCCCCAACAGCAACTTCTTCCAACAATCCAACAACAGTTTGGTGAAGAACAATGCATTTTCCAGCATGATGGAGCACCGTGCCATAAGGCAAAAGTGATAACTAAGTGGCTCGGGGACCAAAACGTTGAAATTTTGGGTCCATGGCCTGGAAACTCCCCAGATCTTAATCCTATTGAGAACTTGTGGTCAATCCTCAAGAGGCGGGTGGACAAACAAAAACCCACTAATTCTGACAAACTCCAAGAAGTGATTATGAAAGAATGGATTGCTATCAGTCAGCATTTGGCCCAGAAGTTGATTGAGAGCATGCCCAGTCGAATTGCAGAGGTCCTGAAAAAGAAGGGCCAACACTGCAAATACTGACTCTTTGGGTAATTGTCGATAAAAGCCTTTGAAACGTATGAAGTGCTTGTAATTATATTTCAGTACATCACAGAAACAACTGAAACAAAAAGCAGTTTAGCAGCAAACTTTGTATAAGACTGTATATATATATATATTTATTTATTTATTTATTGTATTTATTTATTATATTACTTGTCCTCCCTGTGTGTAATTTTGTATTCTGTAAGATTGTACAGCGCTGCGTACCCTTGTGGCACTTTATAAATAAAGTTATACATACATACATAAAACAGGGACCTAGAAACTCCAAAACTCTACAAAAGAGTTAGTTGATGATTTTCATCTCATTGAAGTAGGAATGGCAAAGTTAAAGGACCAAAATCCTGATACAGAGAGGTTAAACAAAATTACAGTACATTTACTGAAGGCTTGAGATGCTACAGGGCCATTTATGATGAAAAAAAATAAAGCTCTATACAAACCTCCCTTGATGCTTACTTCAAGAAACTGACTCCAGCAGCAGAATCAGACCCTGACTCTCAAATACTAGTCCTATCCTCTCCAACAAGTTCATCATCTTCTATATGATCCAAGACTGTTTAAGTTTGTATTTGAAAATGTTTAAGTATTTATATGCACAGAAAGTAAAAATAAATGCTATGTTAAAGCAAACATCTGTCTGCATTTAATAGGTAAATGTACCTGTTCCAACTTACAAATTCAACTTAAGAACAAACCCACAGAATCTCTCTCGTATGTAATCTGGGGACTGCCTCTATTACTGAATTAGAATTAGGCAGTCCAAAGAAGGGTAATTAAGCTGGTACAGTCTCTATTATGATGAAAGACTGGCCACGTTGGGGTTGTTTTTACACTGTAGAAGAGGTGTGGGAGAAAGGGGGAGGAAACTATGGGGCAGATTCCGAATCCGACTTTTCGTACTGAGCGTATTTTCTGCGACTTTTTCATACCTTTGCGCCAAAATCGTATTGACACGCCGAGTATGAAAGTTTCAGATTCATTCAAACATCGGTATCGTGACTTTCCTTGGGCCAGGTTGGAGCTGCAGAGTGCCATTGAGTCCTATGGGAGGCTTCCAAAATCACGCACAGAATGATCAAAGTCAGAAAGGTTTTCCCGCCATTTGCGATCGTTTGGATACGAAAATTTCGTGACTTTCAGATCGCCAATATGATATTATCATGACTAATAGGATTTTTTCTTAAGCATTTTCGTGAGATTTGCAATCATCAGAAATTATCATATCCAATCTGAATTTTACCCACTACGGGATTCGAACTCGTACTTTGATGAATCAGCCCCTAAGTGTAACCCTATCTTGGATAAAAAGGCCTTGTCCAGACTACTGATGGTAGAACATGGGTCACACTAGACTCTCTTACCTAGATAGGCCCTTACTAAGTGACGGCGACAAAATAATAGTGCAAAATACGATAAAGTTGCAACGGCGCCAAAAAAGTCGCGACAAATCTGAAAAATCGCGACGGCGATGAAAAAGTCGCAAAATTTTAGTTTCCAATACGATTTTTTCCCTTTCGGGATTCGGATTTGTGGATTAGTAAATCTGCCCCCTAGTCTTGGTCTAGGAGTGAGGCATTATGGGAACTTTCTTTACACAGCTCGGTGTTTTTTCTTCCTGTTTGGCTTCTGATTAAGAACAAACCTACAGAATGAAATATGGGGAGACTTAAGGGCACTATTGAGAGAACTGAAGGTATGCCTGCAGCTTGAGATGAACTCTTTATTAGCCTTTTCTTTTCCTTTAAACCACACCCATGTTATCACAAGAACTTTTAAAGTTATATTAACATTAATCATAGTAGCAGACAAAAAAAACTAATGGTGGGTGCTCACTGCAGGTATATCATCCATCACTCATATGTGAAAAAAGTTTATTACACATGTAAACCCTAAATTTTCCTACCATGTATATATGTTGGGCACATAGCCCACACCCAAAGAGCATTATTTGTACTGCATAAATCTTAAAATCCTCTCAGCTGTCCTATCTGGCATTGTGGATGTGAAATGGGTATACTAGTTGTGTTCCGCACAGGAACTGATTCGGTACCACTGCCTCAGCCCAGGTGATGGTACATAGTTTGGTTGATGGACTAAAAGTTCAACCCCTCCAACCAAACCCCAGTGCACATACATACAACACACCATTCCACAACCCCACTGTAGAAAAACAAACATACACTGCTTCAAAAGAAAGTTCCTTTAATCTAAAGGGATGGCCCTCTAGTGCAATTTTTAAGGGCAAAAAGATTGCCCTCTGTCTATAATCCCCTCTAATTTACTTCTAAAGAGTAATCATGTCCCCTCACAAGTGATATCATCTGTCTTGGACAAATAAAACCTGTATTATACTACTGAACCTTCTGGCGTCCTATTTAATACATCTGCATCACACCGCCTTTGTGAGTTGTAGTGTAACAACAACCTCAGCTCCATTACCTGGTATATTCCGCACAAACTATACCCTTCCTTTGAAAGAGTCCCAATGTGCCCCATTGCTTTATCCATAGTCTGGTATTTAATTGCATTTTAGCCAAAAAGGGGTTACATAAGCATATTTCTTGCCTCTCTTTACTTTTATCACAGTTCATGCAGTGGCACTCCAATCAACATGACCCAGGTGACACAATTAAAATTAAAGCACTGCCGTGGATAATAAAACCACATCATTTTCTCTTACTTAAAAGCAAGTTTAAAAGAAATCAACTATAAGTAAAATTAATAAAATATAGTGGCACTTTTTTGCAATGCAAGTGGCACTTAGTAGACTAAGTGGCATAACCACTGAGTACACATAATACCCTAGTAAATACCCTAAGATTGAAGCAAGAGTAATATTGTGAATTAAAGTCCACAAAATTGCCCAAATCATTATTAACAAACTTGTATACCAAACAATAAATACTTGTCTAAAATGCCCCCTTATGGTCTCAAGGTTGTTTTCCTCAAATATAAATTAATCATGGTGTAGTAAATAGAATACATGCAGGTTTTGTTTTTTTTTTTTCTCCACCCCACTACTCACATGCTCCATTTATCCGTCTCTCCCTGCTACACTTCTCTATGCAGACAGGATGGCTTCCGGGGTTAGCTGGTCACATGCCCCTTCTAAGGATTCCATTATGGGTCAATCCTTTCAGAAAGTCAAAATTCCAGTAAAAAAAGTGTATAAGGGTTTTAATCAGAATCAGTAAATGAATGCACACAGCGCAAAAAGAATTCCAAATGAGGCAGTGTTTATTCTAAAAAATCAAATAAATCAAACGTGCTTTACTTAGACATTGCTAAGCAGTTTAACACTGTTTATGTAAGTGGTACACGTCAGAGACTCAAAACCTGCTCTCTACTACCATCTAGTGGGCAACATGTAGAATAGCAAAGTCTTTTTAAAGGGATACTGTCATGATTATTATTTATTTCTAAATTACACTGTTTACATATATGAAGAGATGCATATTTTTCCACAATAAATGGAGCACCATTTAGGGGTATATTTATCATGATGTGTAAAAACCGGAGTGAAGCATTACCGGTGATATTGCTCATAGCAGCCAACCAGATGCTTGGCTTTGGTTTTCTAACTGTTGAAATCTAATTGCTGATTGGTTGCCCTGGGCAACATCACCAGTAATGCTTCACTCCACTTTTTACACAGCATGATAAATATACCCTAGTGTAAAAACACTACCTAGATGATCTATTCATTGTATGACAGGGCTCTCAGACACAAATGACTGAGTTTGTGAAACACTTGAACTCCTTACCTCTCCAGGGAAATTAAAATTACCTATTCCTAGGCATTTCATTGCCATGAGACATTCCTTACCACAATTTTGCTACATGATGATTGACCATGTACCTGTTCCCAGAAGAGGTGGTGTACATACTAGGCTACTGGTGAGCAGTAGCTATTAGAGCACTTATGAGTCATGGGGCTGCAGGCGCACCTGCTTTGTTAATTAACATTCTCTTATGCATTTTTATATTTTGCTTGGTTTTGGGACATGGCTAAACTTGGGAGTCCTTCCCTCACCCCTGAATGTAATGACCTACAAGCATGCAGTGATGATGTCACTCGTATTCTACATATCTAAGTGTGTAATTACGATCCCCCGTTACATGGAGAACAAACTCAAACATTCCCTTGCTATTAAGACCAGGTACTCTGCTACATCTAGTTTGGTTCCCTGTATCTCTTACAATCTGTCCTATCTATGCCAGTATAATCTTCCAAAATGCATATGGCTTTTTGATCTATGCTGTGTTTTTAAACTGTGACTATCACACTTTTTGTAACACTACAGTATATCTATATTTTCACATTATTATGCCCACAGTTTCCAGATATGCTAATAACCAAAAACTGATTACTTGCTCACATATGGTTACTTAGTAATATATATATAAAATTAAAGGCAAGTTTTGATAAGGAAAGTATTAGTTTTCTGTATGTATAAGAATGAGTTGGGTTTACAAGCTTGCATTAAAAAAGCCACCACCCCAGATATCTTCTTAACCCTTTACCAAGGTCACAGATGTTGCATGTTGTCTGTATTGATTGTGACTTATCCAAAAGGAAACAGGACTTGGAGATAATGAAAACCAGATTTATCTATAGGGGATATCTAAGACAGTCAGCGCTGGATTTCTCATCCGGGGCGCCCCTTCATCGCCCCCCAACCCCCCCCCCCGCATGCAGCAAGTACATACACGAACACCCCCACGAGTGTGCATGCACGTAAATTTAAACTTACATATGACCCGAGAGATAAATATATTAAGAAGCATAATCAGACCTACTTTCTGAGTCCTGATACTGTCCTGGAGTTTACAGGTATACTGGGTTGTGATGTGGAATAGTCTTATAATGGGCGCATATGTCACACATCCACACTGGTATAAAATCAGACAGTGGATGACATGCTAAACAACCATGGTGGTTTATTTCATAAAAAGGCCATGTGGGTTACTTTACTGTGGAAAAAGGGTAAGACAGTTAAAGGAAATGATTGGCATCGAGCAAGCATCAGGGTGGCCCTGGATCCTGAGATCCAGGCCTTCCCACCTGGCATGAAATCCACAGAATATTCTTGGCATATATCAGCATATTCTTGGTGGACCTCCCTGAATATTCGCACTATCCAGGATATGCACCATAACTCCAATCTCCTTATGTGGGATGGGTTAAGAAGGAAACATATTCAGCATTTTATTTATCAGACTTTAAAGCACTCTTTCCAGACCTCTCTCAGTATGAAGGACTCTGTACCAATCCACTACGTAAACACAAAATCAGTCTGATATACTCAGAGCTTATAGCAACTACCAACCTAGAGTGGAAAACAAAAGCAATGACCAAATGGAAACAGAGGCTGGGTGAACAGCTGGAGGAAGAGGAATGGGACAAAATACATAAATATCTAGCAACCTCCACAATTAATACACACATCAAAGAAAATGCATATAAAGTATATCATGACTGGTACTGTACACCTCAAAAACTCTCTAAGTGGTTCCACACTGCAAACTTGTGCCCACGAGGATGCAGAGAAACAGCAGATGAAATGCATCTGTGGTGGACTTGTCACCTGATCAAAAACCTCTGGACAGAAATATTTCAAACTTTAAATGAAACTCTAGCCACCAGTCTTAATCTGGATCCATTGCTAGCCCTTCTGTTATGCAACCCAGAACAAATCACTTATAATGAACCTAGATTCTGCATAGACCTATGTATGACAACCAGATGTCTGATAGCAAAAAGATGGGCCTACCTCCTACAATGCAGGAGATACAGAACAAATTGTGGTGGACTATAGAGATGGAAAAACTAACGTCGTTAATAATAACCTCCTCAAATTCAAAAAAGTATGGAAGCTATGGTTTTTCAGACAGGGAATGTTACATATTTTATAAGGAACATATGCTAAAAAGATATGCTCAACCACGGCTACTTCTCTTACCCCCCCCCCCCCCCCCCCGCTTTCCCTACTATTTCCTTATCCCCCCTTCAAAGTTGGCCACCATGGCCCTATAATTGTATAATGATAAAGCAGAAACAATAAGGCACATGCTGTTGATAATAATGCAATTTTATTAATGAGATAACAATTAAAACTCATGTAACAGACATATGAATTTGTATTAAAACGTTAAAACACAATAAAAACCAAGTTAAAAAAAAAAGAAAAACAGATGAACAAAAACAGGACATTTCTCAGCAGCCAGTTTGTGAAACATTGGTCTGAAGCACAACATGATGCATCATCATTTCGGTGTATGCAAATCGAATAAGTGGAAGTGCATCCAAGGGGTGGTGATATTGACAAAAAGCTTTTGAGAAAGGAAGCCTTTTGAATACACAAATTAAATTGTGTGAGTCCAAGAGGCATAAATGGGCAACTGAATCCAAGTTGCTTTTTGATCTAGGATTCCATGATATTTAAAACATTTAAGTTGCAAGTGGTCTATTCATGGAAGATTCTGAATACAATATATTGTAAATCTTTTTAGGATTCTAAAGCAGTGTCAAGAATTTATATGTATCAAGATATGTTTATACGTTGTTATAGATTGATTACAAAATGATTTTTTTTTTTATAAGGACACTGTACATGAGCTTTTATGGTGCACAGGTGGCACCTACTGGTGAAACTGAAAATTACACTTTTATATCAGTTTTAGTGCATTATTGTTAAATTATTTCAATTTTTTAAGAGATTTTATTCAAATGGATTTGGATTAAATGTTTAAAATGTATGGATATAATAGCATTTATGAAAAAAAGTGATTATATGTATGCACTAATGATTTGTCAGGTAAGGTCAGGTATTGGCACATTTGAAATAACATACTCACACCATGATTGGATAATCACATAATGATATATTGATAAGGATTGGGCACTTTTCTATTATGTTTCTATTGTGTTTTGTATTTAAAATAATGTAGATATTTGCAGATAGAGAAAAATGTTATTAAAATAATTTAACAAAAGATAAATATCAATTACAAAAATAGAAACAAATCATGATCCTTAATCAAGCCTGTAGGATAAAGTGACTTAAGCTTGTTGATCCACCAGACCTCTTTCCTTTTAAGCTTCAGTTCCCCCTCCCCTCTTTAGTGGGGGAAACAGTTTCTAGTGCCTTTTTCTCTATATTCACTATTAGCATGGAACTGTGTGACAAAATGTTTATGCCCTGTCTGTCTGTTTAGTTTCCTCAAGTTGTACCTCATGCTGAGCTTGCCGAATAACTTTTTCTGCGCAGCCTCTTTTTGAAATTTCATGTGTTGCTTATCTTTGGTTTCACTCTGTACCCTAGAAATTTGGCTCACTGGAATGGACTTTTTAGTGTGAAGTGGATGTTGGCTCTTATAGTGTACAATTTGATTGTGATCCATAGATTTTATATAAAGAGAGGTGCACAGACAACCATCCTGAGCCTTTTAGATTAATCCAAAAAATAAATGCTTCAAAGACCAAAGTTACATTGTTATATAGGGTTGAAAAAAGACCATCAAGTCCATCAAGTTCAATCCTTCCAAGTAAACCCAGCTCACAGAACCTTTACTTACCAATCTATACACTCACATACATAAACTATATATACAACTACTACTAATACTACTACTAATACTACTGTAGATATTAGTATCACAATAGTCTTGGATACTATGTTTGTTCAAGAACTCATCCAGGCCCCTCTTAAAGGCATTAACAGAATCTGCCATTACCACATCACTAGGAAGGGCATTCCACAACCTCACTGCCCTCACCGTGAAAAACCACCTACGCTGCTTCAAATGGAAGCTCCATTCCTCTAATCTAAAGGGGTGGCCTATGGTGCGTTGATCATTTTTATGGGAGAAAAGAACACCCCCTATCTGCCTATAATCCCCTCTAATGTACTTGTACAGAGTAATCATGTCCCCTCGCAAGCATCTCTTTTTCAGAGAAAACAACCCCATCTGTGACAGTCTAACTTCATAGCTTAAATCTTCCATCCCCTGTACCAGTTTAGTTTCATGTCTCTGCACTCTCGCCAGCTCATTAATATCCTTCTTAAGAACTGGAGCCCAAAACTGCACCGCATACTCAAGGTGAGGCCTTACCAGGGACCTATAAAGAGGCAAAATTATGTTTTCATCCCTTGAGTCAATGCCACAGAATGACACTGTCTGGAATTAGACAGCTTGTTATCTACAAAAACCCCTAGATCCTTCTCCATTAAAGATACCCCCAACAAACTACCATTCAGTAGATAGTTTGTGTTTTTATTATTTCTACCAAAGTGCATAACTTTGCACTTGTGCACATTGAACCTCATATTCCAGTTTGCTGCCCAGTTTTCCAATTTTGTCAAATCGCTCTGCAAAGCAGCAGCATCCTGCATGGAACTTATAGTTTTGCACAATATAGTGTCGTCAGCAAAAATAGAAACAGTACTCTCTATGCCCACCTCCAGGTCAATAATAAACAAGTTAAAAAGCAAAGGACCAAGGACTGACCCCTGCAGTAGTCCATGAACAACACTGGTCCCATTAGAAAATGTTCC
This sequence comes from Xenopus tropicalis, assembly GCF_000004195.4. Classification (NCBI taxonomy): domain Eukaryota; kingdom Metazoa; phylum Chordata; class Amphibia; order Anura; family Pipidae; genus Xenopus; species Xenopus tropicalis. The sequence goes on from NC_030683.2 coordinate 59,256,496, forward strand.
ATTTACCACCACTCTTTGTAATCTATCTGTCAGGGAAACGCCACTCACAGACGCGCCTGACACCGGGACGGGGAACCAAGGGGTTACACTCAGTCACCTTTCACACAGGTTAGACTAGCATCAAGCACCCCCAAACACACTACTGCCCCAAAACACAATTCGCTGCCACCATCTATCATTAACAGGCGATAGAAACCTAATTACCCAAATACAGTGGAGGAAATAATTATTTGACCCCTCACTGATTTTGTAAGTTTGTCCAATGACAAAGAAATGAAAAGTCTCAGAACAGTATCATTTCAATGGTAGGTTTATTTTAACAGTGGCAGATAGCACATCAAAAGGAAAATCGAAAAAATAACTTTAAATAAAAGATAGCAACTGATTTGCATTTCATTGAGTGAAATAAGTTTTTGAACCCTCTAACAAAAAAAGACTTAATACTTAGTGGAAAAACCCTTGTTTGCAAGCACAGAGGTCAAACGTTTCTTGTAATTGATGACCAAGTTTGCGCACATTTTAGGAGGAATGTTGGTCCACTCCTCTTTGCAGATCATCTCTAAATCCCTAAGGTTTCGAAGCTGTCTCTGTGCAACTCTGAGCTTGAGCTCCCTCCATAGGTTTTCTATTGGATTAAGGTCCGGAGACTGACTAGGCCACTCCATGACCTTAATGTGCTTCTTCTTGAGCCACTCCTTTGTTGCCTTTGCTGTATGTTTTGGGTCATTGTCGTGCTGGAACACCCATCCACGACCCATTTTCAGTTTCCTGGCAGAGGGAAGGAGGTTGTCGTTCAGGATTTCACGATACATGGCTCCGTCCATTTTCCCGTTAATGCGAATAAGTTGTCCTGTGCCCTTAGCAGAAAAACACCCCCAAAGCAAAATGTTTCCACCCCCATGCTTGACGGTGGGGACGGTGTTTTGGGGGTCATAGGCAGCATTTTTCTTCCTCCAAACACAGCGAGTTGAGTTAATGCCAAAGAGCTCTATTTTGGTCTCATCAGACCACAGCACCTTCTCCCAGTCACTCACAGAATCATTCAGGTGTTCATTGGCAAACTTCAGACGGGCCTGCACATGTGCCTTCTTGAGCAGGGGGACCTTGCGAGCCCTGCAGGATTTTAATCCATTGCGGTGTAATGTGTTTCCAATGGTTTTATTGGTGACTGTGGTCCCTGCTAATTTGAGGTCATTAACTAACTCCTCCCGTGTAGTTCTAGGATGCTTTTTCACCTTTCTCAGAATCATTGACACCCCACGAGGTGAGATCTTGCGTGGAGCCCCAGAGCGAGGTCGATTGATGGTCATTTTGTGCTCCTTCCATTTTCGAACAATCGCACCAACAGTTGTCACCTTCTCTCCCAGCTTCTTGCTAATGATTTTGTAGCCCATTCCAGCCTTGTGCAGGTCTACAATTTTGTCTCTGACATCCTTGGACAGCTCTTTGGTCTTTCCCATGTTGGAGAGTTTGGAGTCTGCTTGATTGATTGATTCTGTGGACAGGTGTCTTTTATACAGGTGACTAGTTAAGACAGGTGTCCTTAATGAGGTTGACTAATTGAGTAGAAGTGTCTAACCACTCTGTGGGAGCCAGAACTCTTAATGGTTGGTAGGGGTTCAAAAACTTATTTCACTCAATGAAATGCAAATCAGTTGCTATCTTTTATTTAAAGTTATTTTTTCGATTTTCCTTTTGATGTGCTATCTGGCACTGTTAAAATAAACCTTCCATTGAAATGATACTGTTCTGAGACTTTTCATTTCTTTGTCATTGGACAAACTTACAAAAAGGGGTCAAATAATTATTTCCTCCACTGTATATCACACACAAACTTTCTTACTGCAGTTAGGGTTAGTTCTACTACTTCCACACACACACCAGCAGCGATGGTTAATTGACATACACACTCTCCTGCTGGCAGTCCACTAGCTAATTAGCATCTACACAGAACTTGCCCCCCCCCCCTTGCTCAACATACACACACACCAAACAGTTAATACACCTCTGGGCCTGAGCAGTCATCCAACGTACGTGGGAATCGATATAGAGCCAAAGGACAGAACTTATTAAATTTTATATTTAATATTACAAGGGTAAACAGTGCACTAAAAAGATGTTACAAAAGAGACATATACATGCAAAACAGTCAATAAAATAAAACGGGATAAAAACACAGAGAAAACCCTAAGTACATTACCGAGTGATCTGTTGTGTCCTCTGAGGCAAGAGTTTGAAAGTCCTGAGCCCATTCCCAACATATTGGGACCTCAGAATGAGCTAAAGAATACCTGGGCATGCGTGTTTTTATCCCCCGTTGGGACCCTCCCTCATTACCTTATTCATAAGGAGGGAGTGCCCAGGGGCTTGTCACATGAACTCCCCCTGTAGAGAGCTGCACGTCTCATGCCAGTTTCTTTTCATATGATATTGGTACTTGCCAGTACCCAATTTTAATATGAAAGTATGGGATTGTTTTAACCTATATGTGGGCGATCAAAATGATACCAAACATGAGGGGTGTCTCCTGGTACCAGTCCCCCCGAAACTATCCCTCCTAACTGATGGGTATAGAAAGTCCCTGTTTGGTATCATTGGGAAGCATGGGGCCCCCTCATAAACCCTATGTGATTTATGAGGATGTGGACCGTAAAGCAGCAGAGATATGAATCCATTTCTATAATCCATATTTTCTGTATGCTGTTCCTAGGTCCACACTTTGCCTCTCTTTGATCAACAGATCAAAGACCCCAGCTTCATGCCTCAACGGGCTGGTCCCGCATTGTCTGATGAAGTTGTCACCTTCCTGCAGTCCCGGATTGCATATTTAATTAAGGGTCTCTGCGGGAGCCCGAAACCAGATGTTGATAGTGTGTATTGGGTTAATTAGGGGTGTCTGGTGGACACAACGCAAATGCTGCCAGGTTTACCTTTTTACAATGCCAGGGCAATATGGCCTGGCATGACACTATCCTTCAGCTAGTTCTCTATCCAATTACAAATATTATGTTCAAGGCCAATATTCCTCAATTTGATCATTAACTTTCTGTGAGGTACTGTATCAAACGCTTAAGCAAATTCCAAGTAGATGACATCAACTGCCATTCCAGCATCGAGGTTCCTGCTCACCTCCTCATAAAAGGTGACTAAATTAGTCTGGCAAGATCTGTTACGCATAAAACCATGCTGGTACAAACTTATAGTATTGTGAACTGCAATGTATTCAAGTACCCTATCCCTTATTACCCCTTCCAAAATCTTTCCTACTACTGATGTTAGACTAACAGGCCTATAGTTTTCAGGCTGAGAACTGGATCCCTTTTTAAATAACGGCACCACATTAGCAATTCGCCAGTCTCTCTGCACCATGCCAGACCTCAACGAATCCTGAAAAATTAAGTGAAGAGGCTTGGCAATCACAGCGTTAAGCTCATTTAATACCCCGGGATGAATCCCATCCAGTCCTGGACCTTTGTTTACCTTTACATGTTCAAGTCTCTTTTGAATTTCCTCCAGTTAATAGAACTGGGCATATTAAAAGGGAAGCCTTCATTAGCTGGCTCCTCCAGTCAATGTCTGGATAATTAAAGTCGCCCATAATAACAACTTGACCCAGTTTTGAAGCCTCCTCCATTTGCAACAGGTCTCATCCCCGTCATCTATACGGGGTGGTATATAGCATACACCAATGATCATTTTCTTTGTGAAGAAGAAATTTCTACCCAAAGAGATTCGAAATTTTCATTGGTGATGTCTTTATTACAGGCTTTAAATCTGACTTTACATAAAGACAAACCCCTCCACCCTTTTTAATCCCTCTGTCCCTCCTAAAAAGTGTGTAACCATTTAAATTCATGGCCCAGTTGCATTTTTCATCCCACCAGGTCTCAGTGATACCAGTTAAATCATAATTTTCAATATATGCAATAGCCTACAATAGCCTACAATTTACCCGACAAGCTTCGGGCATTAGCCAGCATGCAGCGGAGATTACTACTTCTCCCTCTGATGTTTACATTAGCTAATGGAGAGTTAGAGCTAAGGCGAATATTAGTCTGTTTCACTTGTAACAATGGGAGCTCCTTATCTGATAAACTATATGCCCCCCTCACTCTTCCCCCACAACCCTTTGCTAATCCTACTGCCCCGTCTACGACATATTTTCAAGCAATATATTACGCAGCGCACAACATATTACGCAGCGTGCGATATTTTACGCAGAGCGCAATATATTACCCACATAACCATTACTTTCTGAAGACTACTGTTCTGAAAATGTTGCGCTCTGCGTAAAATATCGCGTGCTGCGTAATATGTTGTGCGCTGCGTAATATATTGCTTGAAAATATGTCGTCGCAAGATAAATAACGCCAAGAACATCGCTTCTTAATTATGACAAGTGTCCTTTTAGTGAATCGAGCGAAAAATAAGAAGTGATAAGATTTTTAACGCATGCTATAAATAGCACTCCTTATTTCGGACTTTAGTGAATCGGGCCCTATAGCGGTAAATATTTAGTCGCGATAATATACAGTACTATAGCGGTAAATATTTAGTCGCGATAATATACAGTACTATAGCAGTAAATATTTAGTCGCGATAATATACAGTACTATAGCGGTAAATATTTAGTCACACAAAATACATTACTAGGTATATTTTGGCGATTTTTTAGTCGTGATTTTCTAATGTTTTCCAAGTAATGATTCACAAAAGTACCTAAAGCGTTAATGCGTTAATTAGCGCGCGAATGTGTGCATATTTAAGCACTTGATTGGGGGGAGGTGTTTGGCAGAGCACAGTTTTCTATTTTCAACATGGAATACGTGGCAGGCTTTTTGGCGATTTGGAGGGGGAGGCGCAGCAACACCCCCAGCCACACCCCCAGCCTTCACGTGTTATGCGGCCACGGCTGTTCAGGGAGAGGGCCACCTTGGAGGGCTTAGGCGAGGATGAAGTGGTCAGGCGGTACAGGCTCAATAAGGCAGCAATAATCAGCCTGTACGAGCTGCTTGAGCCTGCCCTTGAACCACGGACTCGCCGAAGCCAGGCTGTCCCCGGGATGGTTAAGCTCTTGTGCTCCCTGCATTTTTTTGCCTCTGGCAGCTTTCAGAGGGTGGGGGGGGGTTTATGGGGGGGTGTCACAGCCCACCTTTTCACGGTGCCTTGGCCAGGTCCTGGACGCCATCCGCTCGGTGTCCAGGAATTTTATCTCGTTCCCACAACATTGGAATGAGTGGCACACCGGGAAGAGGGATTTTTATCGGGTAAGTGGCATCCCCAATGTGTTGGGTGCAATTGACTGCACCCATGTGGCACTTAACCCCTCCAAGACAGAGAGCACATATATAGAAACCGAAAGGGCTACCACTCCCTAAACGTTCAGGTGGTATGTGACGACCTTATGTCTGGGTTCTCCGGCTCCTCTCACGATGCTTACATCCTAAGACAGTCCGGGCTTTACCAATCATTTGAGACAGGACAAATGCCTCACGGGTGGCTGTTAGGTAAGTATTTGTGTCACTTATCTAGCACAACTTGTCCACATTTGCTTTGTGTGTCCCACTGTAAAACCAGTCCCTGCCTGCCATAAGCTTGTAATGCAATGTGTAAAGTGCCCTCTTTTGCCACTGGGAGAGTCAAAGCAGCTGCTTGTAGTGTCACCTATCAGTCTCACACTGTCACATCTGTTGCAAAAGGGCCGTGTTTTGACACAGGGAGACTGGAAACAGCTTATTTGTTTGCACCATCTTATTCCATCTTAATTTATTTCAGGAGATGCTGGCTACCCGTGCGGTCAGTGGCTCATAACACCTATTCACAGGCCGCGCTCATGGGCGGAGTGTGCTTTCAATCAAGCACATGTGAGAACACGGTCTGTGATTGAGCGGACGTTTGGTGTCCTTAAAAGCCGGTTCCGCTGCCTCGATAAATCAGGAGGCAGCCTAATGTACAGCCCCACCAAAGTTGCCAACATCATCGGTGCGTGTGCTGTACTGCACAATCTGGCGAACCGGCACGGCCTACCAGGTTTTCAATTTTTCAAGTTTTCTTGTCATATACAAATAACAATGAAGCACAGGGCCGCCGCTCCCTATAAGCAGAGTACTCAGTCTGCATAAGGCACCAACTCCCAGGAGGACATCATCCCAGCTGCTCCAAAAAAAACCAATTTTTCCATATTATAACATACCCCCCAACACTGTCCCGCCGGTTTTTATAGCGCATCCCGCTGTCCCGGATAGTTAAATCAATCTATGGGGGCTATTGTTGGCACTTACTATGGGGGCATTGTCTATGGGGGCAATTGGGGGCACTGTGTGTGGGGCCCCTATAGTAGGTGTTTTTTTTATTATTTTACTTCCATAATATTTGGGGGAGGGGGCACAAAAGTAAATTTCAGCTTAGGGCACCCATTTGGCCAGCAGCGGCCCTGATGAAGCATCATTACTGTAATGATTTGTTTTTGACCCATGTTCCTCACAACTTTACAGCGGAGGTACCTTGAGGACCCCGTCCATCCACCGGATCCTGTCCAACGTGCGGATGCCCAAGGGAGTCAAGTCCGGGGACAAATTGTTACAAATTACTTTGCTTGTAAGTACCTAAAATCTTTAATCCCATACACAACACATACCAAACAACTTGTCCCAAAAAAATATATTTATTTTCAAGGAACACTTCCCAAATATTGATTTTTGTAACAGGTTTAACACCTGGCAAGAAAGTAAGAAAAAAAAAAACAAAACAAAACAAAAAAAACCCAGCCCAAATAAAAGATAGGTTCCACAAATCTCTAATTGCACCGTGCCCAATTTATTTTCTCTTACGCAGCTTCCTTGTTGAACCTGCAGGAGGGGGAGCTGCGCTGGTAGAGCTTGTGGGCTCTGTTGGCTTTTGTGCAGCAATTTGTTGTTTTTCTCTAGCATTTTGTTCTGCCAACAGAGCCAGTTTTTGTCTTTTAAGCTCTACCTGTTCCTCCTGCAGGCTCAACATGGCAGCCTCATGTTGGGATTGACTTTGATGTCTGACCTGCTGGAGGCTCTGCATCTTAGCTTCATGCTGTGCTTTCCTGGCCTCACTGGCCTGATGGAGTCTGACCATCTCCTGCTGAAGGCTTAGCATTGCCGACTCGTGTCGACATGCAGTTGGTCCATTTTGCGCATAAGTGCTTTGTGGTGCCTAATTAGAGATTTGTGGAACCTATTTTTAGCCTGTTCCCTGGGGGTCACATTCTCTCCGGTGGGCTGGGTTGGGAGCTGCTGCTGCTGGGGAATATTGGCCAGCTCCTCATCTGAGGAGAAGGCCACGCCGCTGCCACCGACGTGGGACCCTCTCTTGCTTGTGTCAAGAATCAATACTGTGGTGAGTGGGAGAAGGGAAGGTGAGGTGAGTCCTTCAGGCAGGGGCTGTTACGGGACAGAGGAGGCGTGGACAGGACAGGACAGGAGCAGACGTAGAGAAGATGGGACAGGACGAGACAGAGCGGTGTAGACTAGACGAGACAGGACAGGACAGAGCGGGCGTAGACAAGACAGGACGGGACGGAGCGGGCGTAGACTAGACGAGACAGGACGGGACGGAGCGGGCGTAGATCAGATAAGAACAGCAAGGGACGGAGTGGAACAAGGCAAGATCAGGCAGGACCAGAGAGAACAGAACAGAACAGGCAAGGCTAGACAAGGCAAAAAGTAAGGACTGAGGAGAGAGGAGCAAGGAGCGAAAACAGGAACAAGATAAAGGGAGTAGGGACAAGGAAGCAAGGCTAAGGAGCAGAGAAAAGAAGAAACAAGACAAAGGAGCCAAAACGGGAAACACCAGCTAGGGTCAGGCCACAGTGCTGAATGTAATCAATGTTCAGGCACTGAGTGTTAGGAGGGCTGGGCTTATATAGGGCAGAGTCAGCCCTGATTGGCTGACCCCACCTAGCCAATAAGGCTGCTGGGGTAATATTATGAAACCCAGGACACTGGTGAAAGGGATTACAAAGCAATCCCCTCTCATCGGCTGCTCTCCTGGCTCAACAGTCAGAGAGAGCAGCCAAGAACCAGTAGGTCCTGGGCTCAAACCCCAGCAGAGCCTGACAGCTTGTTAGCAAAGTTTCTTTGGTCGCCATAATATTTGCCAATATAGAGGTGAATATTTAATCACCATAATATTCGCCACCATAGCGGTGACTATTACAAAGTCGCGACAAATCGCACAAATACAATACTAATTATATTTTGGCGACTTTTTTTTGTCGCAACTTTGTAATCTCGTGTCACGCGCGACTTGCGGCCATTTTGTGGTGATTTTGTAATCTCGTGACATGTGTGACTTGTGTCATTGAGCCTGCTATCACCACACTGAGAGCACCATGGCTGCGGTTTCCGAGCTGCTAATGGGGGAGAGGCGCTATATCATAGAGTTCTTCCTGCGCTCAGGGTATGACAGGCTGCCGCTTGGGCCCATAGGGGTCCATGAAAGGAAGAGGGCTATCCTAATAGCCGGGTTGCGCAGGGGCTTCAACATAGAAATGGACCTCCACCTGCTCCAGCGGATTTGGTCAGACCTGAAGCGCAGGAACTTTCAGGAGATATCTGAAATTTCTGCAGGTAATTATACTACTTTAATATGGTTTTACACAATACGTTTATTAAAAGATTTAGCAAGTAATTTGAACTTGAAATGTATATTCTCTCTCTCTATATTTATATGCATGTTTTTTCAAAAATACACAATAAAGTTGACAATAAAGAGGGAATTCTAAATATGTTGTGGCATTTTGAAAAACAAATACATATACACACACACATATATATATATATATACAGGTATAGGACCCGTTATCCAGAATGCTCGGGACCAAGGGTATTCCAGATAAGGGGTATTTATATATACACACACGTTTTCAAATACATATGTATAAATGAGTTTAAAGCAGGGGGGAAGCAGCAGGGAGCGGACCATAGTATCATTTGGGTGAAGGGCCACAAATGTTTTAGGGGGCCCTGGCTAACAATGTCTGTGTGTCCTTTGGATTGATGTGAGGGTTCACAGGGGGAGGGGCCAGTGGGGGCGTGGGAGGAGGGGGGCCAAAAAAATGTTGCTGTGAGGGGCCCCGTTATTTAGGATGGTGGCCCTCTGTGTATGAATGTATATATATATGTATAATAGATTGAAATAACATCTTGCAATACTGTCTCACAGAACTCAATATCGACATGGCGCCTCTTCTCCCTCCGGAGGCACAACCCCAGGCACAACAGGCTCAAGAGGCCCCAGGACCTGCCCAGGCCCCCGAGGCCCCAGGACACGGCCAGGCCCCCGAGGCCCCAGCACCACCAGAGGCCCCAGAGGCTGAGGAGGCCCCCGAGGCTGAGGAGGCCTTTGAGGCCGAAGAGGCCCCGTACACTCTAAAATCTCCCACTTAATTTAATCCACTTTAGTAAATGGACCCCTAAATATTTGGCTAAAGATTTCTTAAATGCCCCCCCCCCCCCCCTATTTACTGGCCTAATTTGATGTTGTACTACACAGCTTTGAGGACATAAGTTACACACATAATAATAGGCATGCCATACATACAAGTAAAGTAAGCAGGAAAGAAGGCAAAAAGGAAGGAAAGACAGTAAGCCAAAAGGAAAAGCCAGTTGAGTAGAAAAGCAGATGAGAAAGTGTTTCAATAGAAAGATGAATGTAAGATATTTACCTGTATCTGGACTCCTCTGCCAGCTTTTTTTTCAGGCACCTTTTAATGTCCTGATATCTTTTCTTACATTGATGGACATTGCGGAGACATACGCCCACACTGTTAACATGCTCCGCAATGTCCTTCCATGCTTTGCTTTTTCTGGCTGTGGGCGTTTTAGTGGCATATTTGCCTATAACGCTGCGGTACACAGGCACCAGCCCCTCCACCAGTGCCTCGTTTTCAAACTCTGAGAACTTGAGCTGGCGAAGCCTCCCCTCCTGCTGTCTCTTCCTCTTCCCAGATGATGAGGTGGGGGGAACCTCCTCGCTCTCTCCGCTCTCACCACTCGCCTCCTGGGGCTGGTACTCTGTACCCTCTGATACATAAGGGCTACCTTGATAAAGGGGCACCTCTTCTGTGTCAGTGCCAGAGCTGGCTGACACCGTAGGTGTTACAATGTGCTCCCTCCTCTTAGCAACCTGTTTTTTGCTTGCCATAACTATATCAATATCAATATCACCCAAAAAAAATCTCTAGCACTTCTGTGCTCTCCCAGGGCAAATGTGCAAAATAGCGCCAGTTTTATGCTGGTGCGTGCGTCAAGGCGCGTGGCAATTGCGTGCACTAATTAGCGCGCATGCGTTACTTACCGCTGTGGGCGTGTATCGCACGTAATATAATGTGAGTGTGCCTATAGTGAATCGTGCGTTATGTCGCCAAATTTTAGACGCCAACATTTTTTTAACGCACGCTATAAATAGCGCGCATTTTATCACACTTATAACACCTTGGGTGTTAGGATATTTGGGAGGGAGGTTTTCTCTTGGATGTAGCTCATTACTTGTGCCCAGTAGGATTGAATGGTCTGGCATTGCCAGATGAGGTGTATGTAATTTGCCTCTGGGGCATTGCATCTGGGACACCTGGAGGATTCGCACCTGCCCATACGAAGTAGTCTCAGGGGGGTTATGTGAAGTCTGTGTATGATCTTAAATAAATTGTATCAATCTGTCTCTAGTTGAGACTAGGTAGTCGTAGGCTTTGTCAGTGGCTTCATCCCAGTCATCGTTATCTATGTCTGGGAAGTCCCTGTGCCACATTGTGTAGGCTATGCTAAATGGGGATTTGACTGTAGCCAAGAGAATCGCATATAGCGTTGTGGTAAGTTTTTTGGTTGAGGGGCTTTGGAGTGCCAGTTCTATATTGGATATGGTAGGGCGTGGTATTGTTCCCCCAAATTGTGCTTGGAGGGCGTGCCTTAGTTGGAGGTATGAGTACCATGGGAGTGTTGTTTGGGTTTGCGAGAGTTTGAATTGGTCCCTCGGTGCTACCGCACCTTCTACTAGTATATCTCACAGTGTGCGAATCCCCCAGGTGGACCAGACTCTATATGGTGATATTTGCTTGAAGTGGGAGAGGTGGGAGTTGGCCCAGAGTGGTAGTCCAGGGGAGGGAGGGGGGAGTTTTAGATGGCACAGTTTTAGTGCAGCGAGCCAGGCTTTGTATGGCGTAAGCATGATTGGGTGCGATGTAAGGATGTCTGCTGGTTTCCGGAAAGGTATATATGTTAGTGATTCTGTGGAGCTCGCCATTGTGACTTGGAGGGGGAAGTTGAGGTTCGAGGGGTCTGGGTTCAGCCACCATTGGATGTAATATATTTGTGATGCAAGGTAGTAAAGGTACCAATGCGGAAGTCCTAGACCACCCTTTGTGACCGGTGCTCTGAGTTTGGTTCTAGCAAATCGGGGTGTTCTACTTGCCCATAGGAATGCTGTTTGTGCAGCATCCAGGGTATCGAAATATTGTTTGGGGATTGTGGTTGGGGAATTGTGAAAGATATAAAGGAACTTTGGGAGGAAGATCATTTTTATTAAGTTTATCCTACCCCAAATAGTGAGGGGTAGGTTGGCCCATATTGTTAGTCTTTCTTTCATTGTTTTGAGGATGGGGTCTAGGTTGTTTGGGAGGAAGGCCTCTATTTTCCTATGGACTACCACTCCGAGATATTTGAAGGAGTTTACCCAGGTAAGCGGGGTGGGGGGAAAGCTGTTGGGGTCAATATCTTCGTCAATTGGAAATACACTGGATTTCTCCCAGTTTATTTTTAGGCCAAAAAAGTTACCAAATTGTTTCACAACCTGTAGTACTGTTTGAAGGGGTTCCCCTGGGTTGTCCAAGTAGAGCAATACATCGTCTGCATAGAGCGATATACGCTCTTCCACTCCCCCCAGTCTCAGACCCGTAATGCCCTGGGACTGTCTTATTTTGATGGCTAGGGGCTCTATGGCCAGGGCGAACAGTAGTGGCGATAGGGCGCAGCCTTGTGGGGATGTGTAGCCGTTAACTCTCACTTTCGCTGTTGGTGATTGGTAGAGTAGCCTTACCCACTGTATAAACTGTTCGCCCAGGCCATATCCAGCCAGGATTTCCCATAGGTATGGCCACTCTATTGAGTCAAAGGCTTTTGCCGCATCCAAAGAGACTACAATGCGGGAGCCTTTGTTTGAGTGGTCTGCATGTATGTTGGTGAACAACCTGCATATATTTACATCTGTGGACCTGTTTGGCATGAATCCAGTTTGATCTGGATCAATTAGCTCCTCAATTATTAGCTTAAGTCTGTTGGATAATATTTTCGCAAAGACCTTGGCGTCTGTGTTGAGGATGGATATGGGCCTATATGACCCACAGTTGAGGGGGTCTTTACCTTCTTTGGGGATGACCAAAATCAGTGCGTTGTTAAATGAGGGGGGAAGCTTGTTGTGCTCTAGACCACTTACTATGGTTTTATGGAGCCAGGGGGTTAGAAGTTCCGTAAAGGTTTTTTACCAGTCCGGGGGTAGTCCGTCTGGTCCTGGGGTTTTTTGGGATTGGAGCGAAGCCACTGCTTCTTTGACCTCCTCTAGGGTTATGGGTCTGTTCAATTGTGCGGCACTACTTGGAGTTGGTTTAGGTAAGGGTATATCCTTTGTGTATTCTGAGAGTTGGCCTGATGTGTAGGTGGCTTTGGTGGCGTATAGTTGTTGGTAGTATTGGGCGAAGGTTTGTGCTATTTGTGGGGGGTCAGTGACAGGTGTTCCTGTAGGGGTGTTTATCCTGGGAATGATGTTGGAGGGTGTTTGGGTTTTGGACAGGTAGGCAAGGATTTTCCCATTTTTTTCCCCTTTGTCGAATGTTTTTTGGGTGGCATAGAGTATTTTCTTTTGGGTCATTTGGGTCCTAGTTTCTTCCAGGGCAGCTTGTGCTGCCCTGAAGTTCTGAAGGGTGTCTGGCCCGGGGTTGGAGATGTATGTCTCCTCGGTTTTGTTTTAGTTCTTGGGCTGCTGCCTTGCTAACTCCAGTGATGGCTGATATCAGGGTGCCCCTTAGTGTTGCTTTGCATGCCTCCCATACTTTCTCTGGCGATGCTGTGTCTGGGTTGACCGCCCAGAACTCTGTCAGCGCATTGTCATTTTGTTCTTTTATTGAGGTGTGGGATAGCCAGATGGGGCTGAGGCGCCAGAGTTTTGTGGCTGGGTTTTGGGCTAGGTTGAGTTGGATCAACAGGGGGGAGTGGTCTGACATCGTTCTTGGGATGTATTCTATTTTTGTCACCCAGGGCAGCAGGTCTGTTGATGCAAGTGCCAGGTCTATGCGTGATAGAGTGTTATGGGTTGCGGAAAAGCAGGAGTAGACTCGTTCATCAGCTTACTTCCATCACCAAATGTCTGTAAGATTCATGGCTTGGACCCATTGGGGGAATTTGGGGGTGGTTTGGGGGCCTGGGTGTAGTCTGTCAAGGATGGGGTCTATTAGAGCATTGAAGTCGCCCAGGAGGAGTATTGGGGCTGGGGAGAACAATGCTATTTTGGTCATAACGGTGTCTAGGAGGTTGTGGTAAAATGGGGGGGGGGGGGATATAGATATTCACCAGGGTGATTGGTTGGTTGTGGATGGTACAGCTAATCAGGACATATCGGCCGTAGTGGTCTGTGGTGAGGGTATTTAGGTTGAAGTGTATACCTTTGCGGACCAGTATGGAGGTGCCCCTGGCATGTGAGGAGAAAGTGGAGTGGTAGGTGTGAACTATCCACGGTCTCCTTAATGCCCTCAATCTTTGGCCTATTAGATGGGTTTCCTGGAGTAGTACAACGTCAGGGGTATATTTCTTAATGTAATCGAACATTAGTGCTCTTTTAAATTTGGAGTTCCAGGAGATCAATCTAAGTGGGGTCCCCATGACTGAGTTGGTCCTTTTGTATAACTCGGGTTGGATACCTGTTTGTGCATTGAGCAGCGCTATCTGTTGTGTACCATTTATGAAACCAGCATGAGTAATAACTATATACATACCATAACTTGCCCGTAACTCCCTTCCCTCCCGACCTGACCGGAAACTTGGCAGGTATTATTCCCATAACTGAACAGGATTGAGTGTGTTCACCAACGGGCGAACTATCTAACTAGTTCTCCATGGCTTGTGGGTGCAGCAGTCCATGCATATTAGAGGGGTACTTGCGGGGTAGGGGGCAGTCTGTTCCTCTGTAACTTGGTGTGGACTTGCGTTCCCAGTGTGTGCTGTGGGTTGGCAGGCCCCTGCTGCAGTTTAGTGTGTCCCCAGTCGTTGCGTGTTCTATAAAGACGTAGCGGTCCTGTAGCGGTCCTGGCTGGTTGTCCCAGAGGTGGATCCGTCCCTCGTCTCATGGGGTAGGTCGTTCCCAGTGGGCGGTGTGTGCTGAGGGCCTTGGTTCCTAGGCTGGGGTTTGTGCAGCGTGTGGGTCCTTTGGCTTTCCTTTGTTGGGCCCCCTGGCCCTGATTCAGTTCGTGTCTCCAGTTGGAGGGGGCAGGTGGGTATCAAGTGTTAACCTCGCTTGTGAAAGGGGACTGGTGGGTGCTCTCCGGTGGGGAGAGTGTCTATTGACCAGTAGAGTTGGTTTGACAGTTCAATTTTCCCCTTATCTGTTCCCCTTGTTTCCCCCTTATTTTATGGCTGCGGTGTGTTGCAGTTCAGTTCTTTGCACCGCTGTGTTTAAAGGGGTGCGAGATCCCAGAGTGCGGTGATTGTTATCATCGTGCATGTGGGTGCAGGCACAGTTTGTGTAGTTGTGGCTGTTCAGTAATGGCGGTTGGGGCTAGCTCTTTGTGGGGGACCCCTTTGAGTGTCAAGCCAGTCGTTTGCTTCTTGTGGGGATGTAAAAAACAGTGTCCTTCCCTCTGCTTGGACCCATAGTTTTGCTGGGTAAAGCATGCCGTATTTGTAATTGGCTTCTCTTAGTCTGCGCTTAGTTGCCGTGAATGTACCTCTCTGGTGTTGCAGCTCAGTGGAGTAGTCCGGGTATGCCGATATGCGTTTCCCTTCCACTATTACTTCTGGGCCTAGGTGTGCCATCTGGAGGATGGCCTCCCGATCTTTGAAGTTTAGTAGGCGGATCAGGAAGGGTCTAGGGGGGCTTCCCGGTGGAGGGCTTCTACCTGGTACGCGGTGTGCTCGCTCAACCGCGAAGAATGGGGACAGGTTTGCTGTTGGGTAGGAGTCTTTCAACCAGCGTTCGGCAAATGTTACTGGGTCCGCTCCCTAGACCCGTTCCGGGAGGCCCACTATGTGGACATTGTTGCGTCTCTGCCTATTTTCATAGTCGTCCAGCTTGTCGGCATTTGGTTTGAGTTTGGTTTCTAGCCACGTCAGGGCCGCTGGGAGTGGGTTGCAAGTGTCCTCCAGTGTTGTGATCCTGCTTTCGGTTTCTCTCACCCGTTCGCGGATATTTTGGAGATCGGCTCACAGCAGGGAGAGATCGGTTTTTACTTCCTCCAGCTTTGTGGAGAGGGAAGTTCAGCAGTCTGTGATTGCGTCCAGGAGCAGTTGGGTCGCGGGTTCTGGTTGTGGCGGAGAGAAAGAGAAAGGTGGATAAATAAAGACAGTATGTGTGGTGTCATTGCGTTGCCCTTACCTCAGAGCCCTTAAGGATCTCTAATAGGATGATCGCTACAACCCGTCGTCAGTTGCGCACATGACCGGGACCTACTCCTGCCAGGCAGGACTTCACAGCAGTAGAGACGGCGCACGGAGAGCCGGTAGTTGCTAGGCAGCCAAGGGCTATAGAAACGCCAAGTGTTGCACGGGCAGAGTGCCCTCTCCTGGGGCCTTCCAACATTCACCTCCCAAGTTTAGCGCTGTTACAGCGCTCCAGTACTGGGCACCGGGAAGTACACAAACTCGGTGATAACCGAGTAACTGTGCACATTTCCAGGTCCAGACTCACGGGGGTTTAGAGGAGGGAAGTGTTATGCCCCTTATTGTGCGGTGCGTTCTCGGCCCGCCCGTGCCCATCAAGGGGCAAATCTTAAGTCTATCCTAGCTCCGGCCAATCTGTACCGGATTGCACGCGGGGTGAATCCTATGTAGGTATAACGTCACGGCGGCCAGCCCCATATGCATGGAGCCCTATAGGCGGGTGGGAGGGGGTACAACTGCTACCCCTATGTAAAGTCATTTAGACACAATCGGGCAATTAGAGGAAATGCGGGCAAAGTGTTACACCAAGTTACATACAGGTAAAAGAGAGAGAAAAAAAAGGAAAACTATGTACATACAATGTGTCCAATTACACAAATCTGGAATAGCTAGAGGGTCAGAGTGGCAACAATGAGCAAATGTGCAGAAAGTATCTATGCAGAAGACAGTGTTGCAGGCAAAAAATGAAAGTCATTATGTCAGTTCATATAAAGCATCCAAGTGGCAGTGTCTCATTAAGGCCCTTTGGTGACACACAATCTAATTTGTGGATCCATCTGGATTCCTTTTGTAGCAGTGCCTGGTCCCTGTTCCCCCCCCTCGGCAGAGGGGGTTGGAAATCGATGGCCATGCATTTAAATGTGGGTAAAGGATGCCTCATCTTTAAGAAATGCCTTGCCACCGGCTGGTCTGCCTTGCCTTCCTTCAGTGCTTTACTCAATGCAGAGCGATGATTTCCGATACGTCCGCGTAGAGTGGTGATGGTTTTACCCACATAGTACAATCCACATGGGCAGGTGATAATATAAATAATGTATGTAGAAGTACATGTCAGTGTGTGGTTGATCTTAAATCTTTTGCCCGTATAGGGGTGGGGAAAGTCCGGGCCGGTTAGTAGGCATCTGCATGTGGTGCAGTCAGGGCATTTGTAACAGCCGAGTTTTTTGTGCATAGAGAGCCAGTCCAATTGAGGTTTTGGGGGTCCCTTGAAATCAAGGGCCGAGAACGCACCGCACAATAAGGGGCATAACACTTCCCTCCTCTAAACCCCCGTGAGTCTGGACCTGGAAATGTGCACAGCTACTCGGTTATCACCGAGTTTGTGTACTTCCCGGTGCCCAGTACTGGAGCGCTGTAACAGCGCTAAACTTGGGAGGTGAATGTTGGAAGGCCCCAGGAGAGGGCGCTCTGCCCGTGCAACACTTGGTGTTTCTATAGCCCTTGGCTGCCTAGCAACTACCGGCTCTCTGTGCGCCATCTCTACTGCTGTGAAGTCCTGCCTGGCAGGAGTAGGTCCCGGTCATGTGTGTAACTGACGACGGGTTGTAGCGATCATCCTATTAGCGATCCTTAAGGGCTCTGAGGTAAGGGCAACGCAATGACACCACACATACTGTCTTTATTTATTTTTTTTTTTCTCTCACTATCCGATCGCACGTTTGTTTACACTCTGTTGCTTAGCAACACCCCTACTTGGCGCCAAATTCCAATTTTAAAAGCGCTGGGGGATATGCTGGTATACACTCCCTGATGAAAGTCCGAGTATAGGACTGAAACGTTGGAAAGAATAAACATCACCGTTTGTATTTAAAAGCTGTTTATTTTTTTGTCCTTATGTGGAAACCCTGCGAGTGCCGACATTTTCTCTATTTGTCTAAAACCTCTAGCTCGAGCACCCAGGTATTGGAATTTTGAAGGTGTGCTCCCCAATCCTACACTTTATATATATAGAGAGAATATACATTTCTTACATTTGTACTTTTAGTTCAAATTACTTGCTAAATCTTTTAAGAAATGTATTGTGTAAAATCATATTAAAGTAGAATAATTACCTGCAGCAATTTCTGATATCTCCTGAAAGTTCCTGCACTTCAGGTCTGACCAAATCCGCTGGAGCAGGCGGAGGTCCATTTCCAGGTTGAAGCCCCTGCGCGACCCGGCTATTAGGTCGCGCAGGATAGCTCTCTTCCTTTCATGGACCCCTATGGGCCCCAGTGGCAGCCTGTCATACCCTGAGCGCAGGAAGAACTCGATTATGTAGCGCCTCTCCCCCATTAGCAGCTCTGAAGTCGCACATGTCACGAGATTACAAAGTCGCCACAAATGGCCGCAAGTCGCGCGTGACACGAGATTACAAAGTTGCGACAAAAAAAAGTTGCCAAAATATAATTAGTATTGTATTTGTGCGATTTGTCGCGACTTTGTAATAGTCACCGCTATAGTGGCGAATATTATGGCGATTAAATATTCACCTCTATATTGGCGAATATTATGGCGACCAAAGAAACTTTGCCACTATTCTTGCTAACAAATATTCTACTTTAAAGTTAGCGACTGTTCATAGACTATACTCTTAGACAATTTAAACGCACTTTAGTAAACAGACCCCTTAATGCCCTGTACTGTCCTTTATCAAGGAGGATTATTGTTTAAGCATTGGTTAACACAGAGAGAGTATAAGGGAGAGCCCTGGGAGTTAGCGAGGCCACTTAGCAGCAACTTGCAGCATTTTAGTATGGTTTTGGTGTCAGAGCCTTAGTATTGTTACACTTGAAAGTAAAGGCAATTGATTGGGGCAACAATGAGTAAAAAAAAGTGATTGCGTTGTTATGGCTTGCTTATTGGAGACAACACAATAAAACCATTTGTATATTTTCTTTAGTTCAGGAACTGGAGGAGGGCCTAGCAAGCGGGTCCATTACACCCATTATGAGGAGCTGCTGCTGCCATTTATACACCGGGAAAGCGTGCGAGGTGTCTCCGGCACCTTCGATACAGATCGGAATGTTGGCCAAGGTAGGTGTAATGACAGTAATCCAAGTGTATTTACTTTTGCAGAGAAGCTTAAGATTAAAGTTATACTGACACAAAAAAAATAAAATGTTAAAATATAAATCTACTTAAAAAGTTGCCTATAGGTCATGTTGATCATTTTTTATGGATAGGGCTGCTTTTGTAAGTAATTGTTACTTGAAATCCCAAAACCTGACTGTTTTGCCAGCCTGACTGTCCCTTCTCAGCCTGTCAGTTACAGCTTCTAATGCTAACGGCCTAATGCTGCACAAATATGGCAGCCCCCTCATAGAGGAACATGGGGGATCAGATAGGGAATGTAAAAGCTTGGCCAAATACTTTTATGGCCAAATTATAAATAGCATGCAAAGACAATGTTATGACAGATGTAAAAATAATTTCCTTTCTGGTGTCTGTATCTCTTTAAGGTTAAACAATCTTTTTCTCCAACAGATTCATCTCCACCTGGGCCGAGCAGACGCAGACAAACGGCATCTGCTCCCGTTCCAGGTAGTATTCTTAACAAATTTGGGTTGACCTGTGTTTTGTGTAAGGCTTGTGCAGTGGCATAATAATGAATTGTGTCTGTGTATATTGCAGCTGTTTCAGTTCCAGGAGTGCAGTTTATTGCTAATAAGATAGGGGTGTTATTTGCCAAGTGTGTCTTGCTGGGTTAGGTGCAGTCAGTTCATCTTTGACTTTTTAACTTGATTTAAACTTTTTGCCTCATTTGGAATGAATCAATGTCCACAAATGTTTGGGTACAAATAAACTTGGTCATGTTTGAACAAAACTGACAATCAGTGTCCATGAAGTTTGTTTTGCATCATGAAAACAAAAAATTAAATAAACTTTTTTCTTCTTTTTTTTCCAAAGGTGTACGCTCCTTTAGAGAGGGATTTAGTGGGGAGGAAAGCGAAAGAGGGCCTTGTTCTCAGATGAGGAGCCGGCCAATGTTCCCCAGCAGCAGCAGCTCCCAACCCAGGCCCAACCCAGGCCCCAACCCCAGGCCTCCAAGCCCAGGCCCAAAAAGATAGGTTCCACAAAACACTGATAAAGCACCACAAAATATTGATGCGCTAACTAAATGTCTTCCATGCCGACTTGTGTGTGGCCACTCAGGCCTTCAATGACGCTCAGGCACACCAGGCTGCACATGAGTCGGCAATGTGAAGGCACGAGGCTGCCATGTTGAGCCTGGAGGAGGAGAAGGTAGAGCTGAAAAGGCAAAAAGTGTCTCTGTTGGCGGAACAAAATGCTCTACTAAGAGAACAAGTTGCTGCCCTCAAGCAACAGGACCAAAAGCCAACAGAGCCCATAAGCTCTACCAGCGCAGCTCTCCCTCCTCCAGTCTCAACGAGGCAGCTTCGGAAGCGCAAATGAATTGGGCACGGTGCAATTAGTGTTTTGTGGAACCTATGTTTTCTTTGTCCTATGTTTTGTTTTTGCTTTCTTTTTTGTTCTAGACAGGTTTTAAACCTGTACAAAAATACAAACAAACAATTGGGGAAGTGTTCCCTAATAAATATATTTTTTTTGGGACAAGTTGTTTGGTATTTCTTGTGTATGGGATTAAAGATTGTAGGTACTTACAGGCAAAGTAATTGTTAACAAGCTCAAGCAGCTCGTACAGAATGGTGATTGCTGCCTTATTGAGCCTGTACCGCCTGACCACTTCATCCTCGCCTAAGCCCTCCAACGTGGCCCTCTCCCGTTAGAGCCATGGCCGCATTACACGGGAAGGCTGGGGGTGTTGCTGTGCCTCCTCCTCCTCCTCCAAATCACCCAAAAATCATACCACATACTCCATGTTCAAAAATGGGAAAATGTGCTCTGCCCAACACCTCCCCCCAATCAGGTGCTAAAATACGCATACATAACGCTTTAGGTACTTTTGTGAATCATTAGTAGTAGGTGTTCATTTTCGCATAGACCAATGCGATATTTAGCGCCCCTTAGGGGCTGATTTACTAAGACACGATTTCGAATCCGAATTGGAAAAATTCCGATTGGAAACGAGTTTTTCGGCGTCTTTACGATTTTTGCGTAAAAACGCGAGTTTTTCGTAGCCATTACGAAAGTTGCGCAAAGTCGCGATTTTTTCGTAGCGTTAACACTTGCGCGCAAAGTCGCGCCTTTTTCGTAGCGTTAAAACTTAAAAGGCGCGACGTTTCGCGCAAGTTTTAACGCTACGAAAAAATTGCGACTTTGCGCAACTTTCGTAATGGCTACGAAAAACTCGCGTTTTTACGCAAAAATCGTAAAGATGCCGAAAAACTCGCGTTTTTACTCAAAAATCGTAAAGACGCCGAAAAACTCGCGTTTTTACGCAAAAATCGTAAAGACGCAGAAAAAAATCGCAAAAAATACGAAAAAGTCGTAAAGACGCCGAAAAAATCGCAAAATTACTGATCATTTCGAAAAAAACGCAATCGGACACATTCGGCCCATTCGTGGGTTAGTAAATGTGCCCCTAAGTGTTTGTGAATCATGCGATCGTATTCTTTTCAGCGCAAAAAAAAAACGCATGCGTTAAAACTAGTGCATGCGGTCGCACGAAAATTAACGCATGCGATATGGCGACTTAACGCACGCGATAATACTATGGTGAATCGTGAGCTAATTATCGCGTCTATTTTAACGCAAAAGAGCGTGCGATAAATTTTATTGCACTTTAGTGAATCGGCCCCATTATATCTTAGTTACAGGACGTGATCGGTGGATTTTCCCTTTCTCCCTCTAGACTGATCTGCTATGGATCCCTCACTGTTGCTTCCAATTGCCTATTTCAACTGGGCTTGCAGACATCTGCGCTGCGCATCCTCAAGCTACTGCTGCTGTCATTTCCCCATAGGATTTATCCTAAGCTGCTCTGCTGCACATAAACAAGATTTGCATATCCCTAAATCAATACAGTTTAATTTTTTTATTAACAATATTATTTGCAATAAGTTTGTGTATGACCATTTTAATAAACATATATTTAAGCAATAAACACCACCATTTTTATATCGATTTATTTTAATTTTATGAAAAAAACATTCCAATTGCTTATTTACAGCATGCTCCAGACAGTGTGTCTCTTAGCTGTGAGGTTATTAACATTGTTTCTCTTGATAAGATTAAATGTGTAATTCAATCAGCCACTAATTAATTTAATTAGAAGAATCACTGTAATTCTTAATGCCGGGAGACAATGTGTCTGCAGTCTGTCCTGACAAAGAGCATATAAAGAGATATAATTAGCATTAAATGATTGTTCATAAAGATTTTAAATATAGTAATGAAGTATTTTATCTAATTTTTTTAACAGTATGTAACAACATAGCTACATTTTTTGGGTGTTGGGTGGTCAATTTTATATATATATATATAAGCAATGTAAATATGTAAAAAAGGCTGATGCACACCAGGAAAATTTCATCAAAAAAAAGATACTTATTTTATTTAGATCGACGTTTCGGTCCTCACCTGGGACCTTTATCAAGATATAAAATGAGCAAACAAACAGTGTTTATAAAGACTCACCCACCAATTAACCACCACTAAACCACACCCCTCTCTGGAGCAGCTGTGTTAACCCTTAAAAAAAGATCTCAGTTTCAGCAGATATCAAACCAAACACAATTCCAGGTAATCTGTAAAATAAAGTGCATAATATTCAATAAAGTGCAACATTAGATAAAGTGCAATACATCATAGTGTATGAAAATGTATAAAACTTGAATTCCAAATGGATGGTGCAATGTAAGTTAAAATGCAGTCCATTGTGGTGCATAAAAATAAAAGGACTTAAATGCCAAATACAAATACACAATATCAACACATAATAAAAAAAGCATTGCAGAAATATTACTTAAAAATACCTAGAGTAAAATGGCACTTGCAATAATAGAACCGGAGCTTGAAGTGTACTAGGTGGAACCCAAACATTACCTGGTATTTAAATAAGAGGCAAAGGAACAATACTCATTAAGACCCGGGGGGGAAACAGTATCCAGAGTTCCAATCCAAAACATCTCCTTCTGAAGCAACATGTGATCCCAATCACCCCCGCTGTTGGGCTCTGGGATCAAATCTATTTCCGTGAACTTAAAAGCTGGTTACCTGTGCCCCATCATTAAAAAATGCTTAGGTAGGGGTAAATCAGATTTGCCGGTTTCAAAGGCTTTCTTAATGGTAGACCTGTGATTTCCCATTCGCTCACGTAAAGTGTTTTGTGTTTTGCCCACATATGTTAAACCACAGGGACAAGTAATTATATAAATCCGGTGGGTTGATGTACAGGAAATAAGGTGCCTTATGTTAATTTCTTTGCCAGAGTGGGGATGTCTAAATGATTTACCTGGTGCCATGTATCTACATATTGTGCACCCTGCACACTTATAACAACCCTTTTTCAATTTATTTAACAGACTAAAACTAGTCATAAGATTTAATGGGGTCTGTCTTCATTAAAAGATCTTTTAAATTAGGCCCCCGTTTGTATCCCCACATAGGCTTTTGAGCTGCAACTTGAGACAGCTTCTTATCACTTTGTATTACGGGCCAATGTTTCTCAACAATAGATTTAACAGCTGCTGAGCCAGTTGTGTATTTAGATGTAATAATAAACCTGTTTTGTTTGTCAGTAACCTCTTTACAACTTAGACTGGATTTGTATTTACTGTGCTCGCGGGCTCTATTTAAAGAACCCGTTAATGTTGACTGCTGATGACCCCTCTGCCTGAAACGATCGAAAGTCTCCTGTAGTTGAACTTCACAAATCTCTTTATTAGAATTGTTGCATATTGTGCGTAAAAATTGCGAAAAGGGTACTGCTTTTTTAGAACTAGGAGGGTGAAAACTAGTAGAGTATAACAGTGTATTTCTATCTGTGGATTTTCTAAACAGTTTAAATCCCAGAGAATTACTTTTTTTGAAAATTTCCACATCCAAAAACTGGATACATTGCTCGTTGTGGGAAATCGTGAATTTCACTGGGCTGTCCAAACCGTTAAGATCATCCACCATATTAAGCAACCCTGTTTCATTACCTCTCCAAACAATTAGTACATCATCGATGTAGGGAAGGTAGAAAAACAGTGAGTCTTTATATTTGGGAATAATGTGTTTCTGTTTGTAATGGGCCATATAACAATTGGCATACCCACTGATGTGCCTTCCTTATGTAAATAAAACTGTTTTTCAAACCGAAAATAATTGCACTTATATACCCCTATATACCTCAGAATTTTGTAATGCCCAACTCACTGCCTCAATACCTTCATAGTGGGGTATTATGGTATACAAGCTGCATACATCGATGCTAGCCATCTGGGAGTACCAAATTCGATAGAATGTTTAGTAAATCCTGTGTATCCCTAAAGTAAAAAGGGAGTGACTACACAGTACTTTGTAGATGGTAATCCAAGTATAATCCAATAGGGTGAAGCAAACTGCCCCTAGAGGAGACAATGGGTCTACCTGGAGGGTTGCTTAAATCCTTATGGATTTTAGGGAGACAATACAAGACAGGACATATAGGATAATCTAGTGTAAGAAATTGTTTTTCAGTTTCTGTTATCCATCCACTCAAAACCATCTCAATTTCATTTTTAAATCTAAGAACTGGATTAAAACTTAGTTTTGTATGCACAGATATATCATCCAACTGTCTCAATACCTCCTCCCGGTAGTCCTTGTAATCCATAATTACAATGCCTCCCCCTTTGTCAGCAAGGCCTGATTATGATAGTGTTGTCAGCGTTTAAAGTCTTTAATGCCTGTATCTCCTCTGTTGTTATATTAGGATGTACTTTAAGTTCACTAGCTGGGAGTGCATTTACTTCATGGGATACAGTCTGTAAGAACACTTTAATATTTACATTATTTGAAGCCGTATATATATATAGAAACGAGTTGCTGGAAAGCTGCACACCATAAGAACAAGATCATACCTGGGTGCTCGTGCAGGAGGTGTAAATACTCAGGGTAGGATTGACAGCACATGCAGGGTTTATATGAAAACCCTGCCTGTGCTGTCAATCCTACCCTGAGTATATATATATATATATATATATATATATATATTTTTTTTTTTTTTTTTGTGCCACAAACAAAAAAAACAGCATCTATAAACTGATACATAGACAGTCCCTGGATAAAAGTTTTATGTTAGCTATGTCTCATAATCCTTGTATTACATATTTTTTTAAATTAAAAAACTGCCATTAAAGGTTTCTAAAGTATCATCCAGTATGACTTATTCAGGAAGGAAAGTACACAATTTCACATACCTCATAAATTATATTTCAAAAGCCTGGCATTGCTTGTACAGCCAAGTTTATTATCTACACGGACTACAACATTCTTCCCTATTACTGATTTTTGTGCCATCAGCAAACATGGATACATTAGTTATAAGTAGTTAAATGTCTTGTCCACCTTTTATTTAACTTTAAAGCACATGTAAACCCCACACACAAAAAATGTAATGATAGAAAAGACTCTTTGAAATCTTTCAATACCTGCCACACCGTTTGAAAAGAGGTTTATAGTAAGGCTGCAACACTTAATCACTTATATTTCCCTCTCCTCCTGTAACCCACTTGGCCCCCTCTCTCAGGAATTTGCTTAGAATTCTTGATTGTGGGCATGCTCAGTTGTTCTAAGATCAGATTACTAAACACGCCCTCCAGTCTAGCAGCCAGTGAAGAGATGGCATTGCTGGTTCCCATAGAAACTCAAATCTAGCTGTCTGCTTTAATTTAAATAATTTCCTTTTTCTCTACAACTATTACATCCTAAAAAGATGTCATAATGTTTAATAAATTTTTTTATAGACTTTATGTAGGAGATCACAATTACAGAAATACCTCCTATCTTGAAAACCACAGGTCCTGAGCATTCTGGATATTGTGTCTTATACCTGTAGTCTAAATATCTTGTTATTTACAACTTTTTCATTATTTTTATTAGCGTTTGTCATCTCTTCATTTTGTATTTTCAACAAATTTTTTGTTTGCTAGTATACAACTGACCTTAGCAACCATATTACATGTTAAATTAAAGACTACTATATAGATATGAGATGAAGATAATATAAAAAAGGACAATTGTTCTAATCTACTGTAACTACACTGCTAAAAAAAATAAAGGGAACACCTAAACAACACACTTCTGTGAAATCAAACTGTCCACTTAGGTAGCAACACTGATCGACAATCAATTTCACATGCTGATGTGCAAATGGAATAGACAACAGGTGGAAATTATAGGGAATTAGCAAGACATCCCCAATAAAGGAGTGGTTTTGCAGACCACTTCTCAGTTCCTGTGCTTTCTGGCTCAGGTAGTGCAGCTCATCCAGGATGGAGCATCAATGTAAGCTGTGGCAAGAAGGTTTGCTGTGTCTGTCAGCGTAGTGTCCAGAGCATGGAGGCGCTACCACAGCTGTATAGAGCGGTGAGGGAAAGGAAGTGGGCATCCCTTTTCCAAGAAGGCGTCGCCTTCTGATGAGAAAGTATGCTGTAAGTAAAACTCTGTTATTTTTGCATTAGTCAAGTAAAAAAATAAAGTGTTTTTACTTAACAATAGTAGAACTATTGAAGGGTGTGCTTTATAGAATTTGACTTTCCTTCTCCTTTAAAGTGTACCCATACCTCCCAACATTTTGAAAATGGAAAGAGGGACAAAAATAAATGGTGCGAATTTTTTAGACCATGCCCATTTTTGCAACCATACCCCCTAAATACCACTCCCATTTGACTAAATTTGACAGGTTATTTAAAGTTTGAACACATTTCTAGGGGTTTTGGGGTCCTGTTTTATGTGTTATTACAGTTTTGTTGAAATTGCCCTTTAAAGGAGACATATACAATAATTTTTCACTTTATCTTAAAAAGCAGCTAACACAGTAAAATTGAATACAATAAAGTTTATTTTCTACCAACTCTTCAAGAAGGCTGTTAAATCCTTGCTGAACCGCTGAAGCCCCTCCCATCCACAGGGCTTCCGGCCAGAAGAAAGTGTCTGTCTTCAGCTAGGGCCGCCGGCCCTAGCTTCTTTCCCATTGAAACGCTGCAGCCACTGAGAGAGGAGTGGGCGTGAGACGTGGGCGGGGACTTTGGTGACGTCATTTCCCCGCCCACGTCAGTCACGCTGGGGTCCTGCTCTCTTGTGCTGCTCCCGGCCCGCCCAGCCCTCCTGACTAGAGCCGTTCAGTTAGCTGGCAGCGTCTGTGACTCATCCTGCTAAGTAAGCATCTTCAATCGCTTTATTGAAAAATAATATTTTGCCAAATAAAGAAAAAACGTTTTTCATACTAAAGGAGTCAAATCTGTTTATTCTATAGACTGTACCTAATGAAAAGAAATTTGGTTTTTTTTACATGCAACTCCCTGCAACTTGTACTTTGACACCTAAACTGGGTTTTTTTGGTATTTTCTCCTGCAACAACTCCCTGCAACTTGTACTTTGATACCTAATGTGAGGCGCTCTGCCGGACCGGCGCGTCCTCCTACCTTAGGTCGCGCCGGCCGGCAGACGCGCTCTATTAGGGGCCCGCACTTCCGGGTTCCGCAGGGACGGCACAGCGTTACTGCGCATGCGCGATGACGCGCGGACATGCGCAGTTGCGCGCCTTGAAGCATTAGGCGCCATCTTTGTGTAGGTTTTCTAGGTTTCCGGTTCCTTTGGTTTTTGGCGCCAAATTCGGCTATTTTAACCCCTTCCTTCACTGTTTTCATTGCCCAAGCTGGCTTCTGTTATCTACAGTACCTGCTCTTGCATTTTGTTTGTTGTTTCCGGATTTGACCTTTGCCTGTACCCTGACCACGATACTTGCCACCTGCCCTTGACCTTTTGCCTGTACCCCGATTACGAATATTGCTGCCAGCCCCGACTTGTGCCTGTACCCCGACTACGTTCTGCCTTTGCCTTGCCTGTACCTCGTATTTCGTCTGAACTCTGAAGGTTTGCAGGACCCCAGCTTGGATCGCAGCAGAAAGTCCGGGGCCCCAAAAGGGCGTCGGTGAACACCGGAAAGAGCTGGGAGTTCCTGTTATACTGTAGGAGTCAGATTTTGCATACAGCGGTCGCACACTGGTTCCACTCTAACTTGAACGTTACATCTAAACTGGCTTTTTTTGGTATTTTCTCCTGCAACAACTCCCTGCAACTTGTACTTTGATACCTAAACTGGCTTTTTTTGGTATTTTCTCCTGCAACAACTCCCTGCAACTTGTACTTTGATACCTAAACTGGCTTTTTTTGGTATTTTCTCCTGCAACAACTCCCTGCAACTTGTACTTTGATACCTAAACTGGCTTTTTTTGGTATTTTCTCCTGCAACAACTCCCTGCAACTTGTACTTTGATACCTAAACTGGCTTTTTTTTGGTATTTTCTCCTGCAACAAAGTTAAGAGGGGCAGTAGGGGACACAAGGGTAGGGGGGCTGGTTAACAGCTTGTACAAACCAACAGATTTGCCGCTTTAGGTGAAGATGCTGGGGAAGGCAGCTCTGAGCTGGCATGTATGGAGCAGGCTGACTCACAGAGCACCCTGGGAGCCGGCACCTCTAATACAGGTGGGGGGAGTAGTGCTAGGAAGGGAAGGCAGGCTATAGTTGTAGGGGATTCAGTTATTAGAAAGATGGATAGGGTAATTTGTCGCAAAGACCCTACATGCTGAACTGTGTGTTGCTTGTCTGGTGCTAGGGTTCGGCATGTGGTGGAACGAGTGGACAAATTGTTGGGAGGGGCTGGGGAAGACCCGGCAGTCTTGGTACACATAGGTACCAATGACAAAGTTAGAGGAGGGGGGGAAGTCCTCAAGAACAATTTTAAAAAGCTAGGTGCGAAGTTAAGGGCGAGGACTTCCAAGGTAATTTTCTCAGAGATATTACCTGTGCCACAAGCAACATTAAGAAGGCAGCGGGAGCTTAGGGAGATTAATGCGTGGCTGAGAGATTGGTGCAAGAAAGCAGTGGGATGGCTTATTGTGCTCACCCCTACGGGATGAAGCAGAGGGGGGGGATATGTGGTAGAATGGCCAAACAAATGAGAGAAAAGGTGAGTTTTCCCTTCAAGTTCTCCATAGTGGGAGATGTAATCTCTAAGGGAATGGATTATAAACCAAGAAGGGTTGCTCTGTTTAAAAGGTTGTGCTGTCTGGCCCTGGAAGCCATAGGATTCTGGATAGAACAAGCGGATCAGGCGATCCATTCCAGCAGTCCAGCTCGCCTATTGGAGCATACTTTCCACAGGAAGGCTGTCCTGTGGAAAAGGTATTTAATGCTATAGAAAGGTGTGACACAGTCTCTCAGAGCAGGGCACAGAGCAGGAAGGATACCTCTCTGTGTTAGGACTCCCAGAGGGGCTGGGGGTGCTTCCTGCCACTGCCAGAAGCAGAGGGAGCCCAGACTTGAGAAAGCTGCCAAGAGACTGAGGATCTAAGGAGCTGAAAGAAAAGCCAGGAGGCTGAGCTAATTCCCCAGAAGTGTTGTGAGTACAGGGGTGACCCCAACATTTGTGTTTTCCCACTGGTAGTCCACAAGGGGCCCAGGTTAGTGAGGGAACTAATCTAATGTGTGAAGGTAGCGCCCAGAGGGCAGGATTTATTTTTATGATTTGTTTTGTATGCTGAAATGGGCACCCCTGTATAAATAAACTGCCTTAAAGCCAAGAAAGTGTCTGTCCTGGATCCCGCTAGTTTACTATATATAATATAATATAATATAATATATATATATACACATATATACACACATACATATAAAAGCACAATTTGCTTTTTTAGGGGGAAAGAGTTAATTTAGGACTGGAGTAAGGGTGATAGGGATATTATTGATAACAGGTGGCAAAAAATTATTTAACTTCTGCTAGTTACATAGGGTTGAAAAAAGACCAGTGTCCATCAAGTTCAACCCATCCAAGTAAACCCAGCACACCTAACCCACACCTACCAATCTATACACTCACATACATAAACTATAAATACAACCACTAGTACTAACTGTAGATATTAGTATCACAATAGCCTTGGATATTCTGATTGTTCAAGAACTCATCTAGGCCCCTCTTAAAGGCATTAACAGAATCTGCCATTACCACATCACTAGGAAGGGCATTCCACAACCTCACTGCCCTCACCGTGAAAAACCACCTACGCTGCTTCAAATGGAAGCTCCGTTCCTCTAATCTAAAGGGGTGACCTCTGGTGCGTTGATTGTTTTTATGGGAAAAAAAGAACATCCCCCATCTGCCTATAATCCCCTCTAATGTACTTGTACAGAGTAATCATGTCCCCTCGCAAGCGCCTCTTTTCCAGAGAAAACAACCTCAACCTTGACAGTCTCACCTCATAGTTTAAATCTTCCATCCCCTTTACCAGTTTAGTTGCATGTCTCTGCACTCTCTCCAGCTCATTAATATCCTTCTTAAGGACTGGAGCCCAAAACTGCACTGCATACTCAAGGTGAGGCCTTACCAGGGACCTATAAAGGGGCAAAATTATGTTCTCATCCCTTGAGTCCATGCCCTTTTTTATACAAGACAGCATTTGCGCGAAATCGCGCCGCCGCGTCTGCCATCCCGCCGGCGACTTACATGTTCGCCGGTGGGATGGCAGGGGAAGGCAACTCGGGGAGATTAGTCGCCCGCGAACAGGGAGTTTTGCCGCGGGCGACTAATCTCCCCGTGTGCCAGAGCCCTAAGACAGGGCCTTAATTTGGGGTCAGGTTTCATGTCACACTATCTGATCTGACTGAATCCAGACCCCTGGACTATTTACAACCCACCCTAATAAACCTTAATTACTTTCACTATCTTCACAAGTTATCTCTACCTATCTGTAACTTCCTCATTTATTGCTTGTAAACACTTCTCTCTGATCTAACAGTATAAATGTTGTGCCATTTCAGTTCTCATTTGCATATTGCCTGATGAAGGGGCCTTAGAGCTCCGAAAGCTTGCAATGTATTTTTATTGTTAGCCAATATAGGTATCATTTCTACAATACTCTTGTATTTTTGTTTTGTTGTTTTTTTTTTTTAATTATTTTTGACACTGGCTAACACGGTACTACAGTTTTTGTTTTGTGATCAAAATTTGTGAAATTTCTTAAAAATCGCTACTACTGAACAGTTTGATGCCCTATATGCATAGATTTACCAAACTATGTGGGGTACAGAGGAAGCCAAATTGAAATACAGCAGACAAAATGTCCATGTGCAAAGACAAGTAACAAAGAACAATGTGAAATGCAGTAAAATTGCTAAAATCCCCCCAAAAAAACAAAAATCAATGTTTTTTTTCTAGTGATATCTGCAGTCAGAATCACAGTTTGAGTATTCTGGCTTGGGCAAATTAGTTTTACAGACAAAGTCAAGCGAAACTATGCATAACTGAAAATGCAATAAAATGGCTAAAAATGCAATAAAATGACAAACTGCACCAAAATCACAGAAAATGTAATAAAAACACAAAAATAATACACAAAAGGTATTGCACAGTGCGGTTAGTGAATATGCTATCCGCAATGGCAATGGTAGGAAGTACATACTGGCTTTAGCTACCCTTTTACCATGGGGCCCCTTGACGATCGCGCCCCAGGGGCCACTATTTACCCCCCTCTGCTCGTTCCCTAGGGGGTTCTTTACCCTGCGCTCGCTCTCTGCACTCGGATTAAGCAGGGAGTGCAGAGAACGAGCACAAGGTAAAGAAAACGTAGCTTCTATGTGCTTGGCATTTAACATCTTTTTATGCCAGCACGTAGAAGCTACGGGCTTGGCAGGGAAAGGGTTAAACGGCCTAAAAGTTACTGTATATACTCGAGTATAAGCCGATCCGAATATAAGCCAAGGTACCTAATTTTACCTAAGAAAACTGGAAAAACGTATTGACTCGAGTATAAGCCTAGGGTGGGAAATGTAGCCTCTACTGCTAAGTTTCAATAATCAAATAAATAATAAAAGGACACTCAGCGTGACCCCCTGTGAACTCTTCATAAATATATCATGCTGGCAGCTGCATATTAAGGAAAGGTGATTAGGGGAAGGTGGATGGAGGACCCTTTGACCCTGCTGCCTTGAAGAGTTACAGCACTGGGAAAGAAAACAGGTACAGGGAAAGAAAAATGGTACAGCAGCAGACAAAAGCAAGTTTGGGAAGGCTAAGCTGCCATACTAAGTGACAGGTACTTGCCATCCTGCTGTGTCCAGAAGGGTGGTCCACGACTGGCTGAACGAGGCCAGACTAACGCTAGAAAAGAGTTATAGACATCCTGTCTGTCGTGCGCTTGCACGCACGTCGACGGGGAGTGTTTGCACCCAACAAGCACATTGTATCTTCAAATCCATATACTCGAGTATAAGCCGAGGGTTACTTTTTCAGCACATTTTTGGTGCTGAAAAACTCGGCTTATACTCGAATATATACGGTACTCATTTTTGTGATCGTTTTGTGGGCTGCTTTTCCTCCAGAAAGCTGGTCCCAGCTACCTAACTCCTGGTAATATATAGTTTGATGCCTTGCTATGTACAATATTTCTAATGTATGTGGCATGCAGTGACCCCCAAATTAAAATAGGGCATATGAATTTTCAAAGCAGATGATGGGACTGAAATGTTCGATTTAATAAACAAAAACATTTTTTTTTTCTATAGCTAAATGTGTGTGCAAAATTTCTGTGAGTGCCGTCACTTGTCCAAAATACATTTCGATCCATGCACGAGCACCCAGGTATTAACTGTGGCTCATGGTGTGCTGCTTATTTGCAGTCTATATATATATATATATATATATATATATATAATATATATATATGATGAACAGAGTGCTGCTCACACAGGGACTTAAATGTGTTCTTCTTCAGAAGAACATATTTAGTGTTCGAAATGTTGAATTAATAAAGATTCTTTGTTCTTTTTTAAGCCCGTGTGTGTGTGGCACTCTGTTCTTCATTTACATAAACTTCTGGCCAGCACAAACCTGGGTGCTAGTACAAACAAAATGCACTGGAACAAGGACAGCACTCCTAGGATTTAAAAAATTGTGAGCAAAATGTAAATGCAAAAATAGAAAAAGAGGTTTATTACTCAACGTTTCAGTCTCACGCAGAAACCTTTATCTGGAGTGAAAAAAACACTGCACTCCCTCCCCCAACATCTATTTAAACACTCTAGAGGAGTGTGGCACCAAAACAAGTCACTAGGCAACCAAAGGCTGACTCCTACATGTAAACAAATACAGTGAATATAACATATGAAATCACCTAAGTAAGTCCAGGTTAAAATCCGGTAATGCCGAGACAGAGCAGTCCAGGCCAAAAATAATCAGTGCAACGGCAAAGCGAAAACAAAAGAATGAGAAAAAAGAAAAGGAAAAACAGCAGACTGAAAGAGGCAGAAGGAAACCATTTACTCACCATCTTTGTATAGATTGTGTCCCCTTCAGGTGGAACAATTTAACCGCTCATGGCACCAAACAATCCCTGTGGTTAGTCCTGTATTGGTGGATGTGCATGTGCACCCAGCATCTGTAAAGAGCCCAAGCTGCGTGCCATTGCTAAGCCCCTTATTATACTCAAGGCAAGAATTACTGCACAGTTATGGGAATT
Source organism: Xenopus tropicalis (assembly GCF_000004195.4). Lineage (NCBI taxonomy): Eukaryota > Metazoa > Chordata > Amphibia > Anura > Pipidae > Xenopus > Xenopus tropicalis. The sequence goes on from NC_030683.2 coordinate 59,289,775, forward strand.
AGCTTGGGGCCTAAACTTGGACGACCTTCAGTGTTCCCAGGACACTCAGAGACTTTGTGTGGTCATACACATCTGGATGCACTCAATGGACCATGTTGCCTGGCTGCACTAAATAGGCAGATTATTGTAGATGATTGTTAGGCTCCAATGTCTGTCCTCCTCCTGCGCACCCAGCATCTGTAAAGAGCCCAAGCTGCATGCCATAGCTAGGCACCACGTGCATTGCAACCACTCGTGTTGCTGGTGGGAAACACCGCCAACCAATGCCCAATCATAGGGAAAAAGAGGCAAGCCTATCCTTTATTAGGCCCAGTGCACTGTGTAGGTGACCAAAAACTGGCATGTAAAATAGGGCCAAGCCCCTTATTATACTCAAGGCAAGAATTAGAAAAGAAACAGTTATGGGAGTTAGCTTGGGCCCAAACTTGGACCACCTTCAGTGTTCCCATGACACTCAAACAGAGACTTTGTGTGGTCATACATATCTGGATGCACTCAATGGACCATGTTGCCAGGCTGCACTAAATAGGCCAATTGTTTGCCAACGGGTACAAGGGCACTTACTTTTGCTGAAACCCACTTGCAGGAGAACCAAAATAGGGGCTCCTTCGCTCCCCGCTCATTCCACAGCCCCTAGGCAATGAGCACAAAGGGGGAACGAGTGACCCCTGCGGCACGATTGCCCAGGGGCCCCATATGAAAAGCCAGGCAATGCACGTGGCTTTCATTGCACTGCCTCTCCCTTCCTCCGCTCCCCCCTCTGCTCCTTCCTGCACCGCCCACTCACGGATTGACTGCAGCTGCTGTGCCTAATGTCTCTCCTGTCTTCCACTTATGATCTCCAGCTTCTTCTTCCCAGGTAAGTGCCAAATACACAAACAAACACACAATCACTCACTTATTACACTAATACACACTTATACTTACACTTACACACACATACATTTTTGGGGGGGTTTCACACATTCACAGCACTTACAGCACTCACACTTACTTGCACACACACACACAAACAAAAACATTTTACGTAGTGTGTGCACAGTGTACACACACACGTAATTTTTTTTTTTATTGCATCGTTTTTATTCTTACCTGAAAAAAATGTTTTATTGCCAGTGGATAGCGTATTCGCTAACCACACTGCGCAATAAATTTTGTGTATTATTTTGGTGTTTTTACTACATTTTCTGTGATTTTGGTGCATTTTTAGCTATTTTATTGCATTTTTAGCCATTTTATTGCATTTTCAGTTATGCATAGTTGTTGTTCGCTTGACTTTGTCTGTAAAACTTATTTGTACAAGCCAGAATACTCAAACTGTTATTCTGACTGCAGATATTACTAGGCAAAAAAACCCCATAGATTTTAGTGATTTTTAGCATTTCACTTTGTTCTTTGTTACTTGTCTTTGCACATGAACATTTTGTCTGCTGTATTTCAATTTGGCTTACTCTGTACCCCACATAGTTTGGTAAATCTATGCATATTGGGCATCAAACTGTTCAGTAGACCCCCCGGCGTGTTTTATGTTGATACGTTACTAAATCTGTGGTACATAATGGGGCAACATGCAAGGTTTGTGATGATTTTCAGAAATGTCACAAAAACCGTTCTGTTTAGAATAGCTTTGTAGTTTGGTAGTTTGCAGTAGAAAATTGTATTTACCCATTTTTGTCAGAATGTCTACTTTTGGAAAATATATGGTTTTCTATGGTCTCCGTACTGGTAGGGGGTTTTATGGCACATAATACACATACCGGGTGCAAAAACTGCACGAGCCAGAGCGTCATATGTGAGATATTTAGACATTTTTATTTGGGTGCCCCTGTACTCCGCATAGTTTGGTAAATCTATGCATATAGGGCATCAAACTGTTCAGTAAACCCCTGGCATTCATATTTAGAATGTTTTGTGTTGATACGGTACAAATTGTGGGGGTACATACGGTTAAATGCAAGCTTTCTGACGATTTTCAGAAACGTCATAAAAACCGTTCTGTTTAGCATAGCTTTGCAGTTTGGTAGTTTGCAGTAGAAAGTTGCATTTACCCATTTTTGTTTCTGAAAATGTATAGTTTTCTAGGGTCTCCGTACTGTTAGGGGATCTTATGGCACATAATGCACATGCCGGTAGCTTATATACTTTGTACGCATATGCACAATGGGCATCAAACTCTTTCAGTGGACCCCTGGCTTTCATATTTAGAATGTTTTATGTTGATACGGTACAAATTGTGGGGGTACATAATGAGGTGAAATGCAAGCTTTGTGACAATTTTCAGAAATGTCATAAAAACCGTTCTGTTTAGCATAGCTTTGTAGTTTGCAGTAGAAAGATGTATTTACCAATTTTTGTTTTGTCAGAATGTGTACTTTTGGAAAATATATGGTTTTCTAGGGTCTCCGTACTGTTAGGGGGTTTTATGGTACATAATACAAATACCGGGTGCAAAAATTGCATGAGCCAGAGCATCTTACTGTATGTGAAAAGTCATATGCACTATTTTTATTTGGATGCCCCTGTACGGCACGTAGTTTGGCCAATATATGCATATAGGGCATCAAACTGTTCAGTAGACTCCTGGCATTCATATTTAGAAAGTTTTATATGTTGATAAGTTACAAAATGTGAGGGTACATAATGAGGTTAAATGCAAGCTTTCTGACGATTTTCATAAAACCGTTCTGTTTAGCATAGCTTTGTAGTTTGGTAGTTTGCAGTAGAAAGATGTATTTACCCATTTTTGTTTTGTCAGAATGTGTACTTTCGGAAAATGTATAGTTATCTAGGGTCTTCGTACTGTTAGGGGGTCTTATGGCACATAATGCACATGCCGGTAGCTTATATTGCAGTGTATACACTTTGTACGCACCAACTTCCTTTTGGGGTCTCTAAATGCCAGATACATCGGTGATCCTATGCACAATGGGCATCAAACTGTTCAGTGGACCGTTGGCTTTGATATTTAGGATGTGTTTTCTTGGTACCTAATGGTTATGTGGGAGATAATGTGCTTGAAAATGGAAGGTTTGATGAGATTTTCAGGTATTTCATTAAAACCGGCAATTTTGGGAAAGCATTGCGACTCTGTAGTTTGGAGTAGAAAGACATGGGTGCCCATTTTGAATTCACCTGAATTTGTACTTTCCGAAAATATGTGGTTTTTTTGGGGGGGGGGGTCAATGTATTTTTTTGTGTTTTTACTCCACAAAAATGCAGTTAATTTGTTGAATTTTCAGTAGCTAAAGAGATCTCCAGGGCAATTTGCATGTACTAACTTCCTTTTGGGGTCTCTGAATTCCAGATACTTTAGTAATCCTATGGACAATGGGCATCAAACTGTTCAGTGAACCTTTGGCTTTCATACTGAGGATGTATTTTCTTGGTACCTAATGTTATGTGGGAAGCGATTTTTTAGAATTTTCATAATTTTTTATAGAAACTGCTAAATTCAGTAAAGCATTGCCGTTTGGTACTTAGGAGTTGGAAGAAATGGTTACCCATTTCGGATTTGGCAGAATGTGTACTTTTAAAAAAATGTATGGTTTACTGGGGTAAACCTAATGTTCCAGGATTTTTGGCTTTGGAATTTAAAGTATGCCGTATTCTGCTCTAATGCTTTGAAAATTTGGTAATTTACTGCTGGTAGTTTTTGATCTATAGAAGTCAGAGATCTCCATAAAACTATACCTATCAGGTATTGGCATGTTCGGGAGACATGAGGCTTTCCAAATCAGTTGAATTTTTGTCCATAAAATAAAATATGTTTCTGGTATAAATCCCTATATCATGAAAAATAGCATTTTCTTTTTTTTGTATTTGAAGCTCTAAATCTTGTCCCAGAAGATTTGGAAAGCTCAGGTTCTCCTGAAAAAAATAATATATAGTTTGCCTACCTAAACTTAAAGGAACAGTAACACCAAAAAATGAAAGTGTTTTAAAGTAATAAAACTGGTAAGTTTGCAACAGAAATGCTACTATAGTTTATATAAATGAGCTGCTATGTTAACACGGGGGCAGTCATTGAAGCTGGGAAAAAGGAGAAAAGGCACATAGCAGATAACAGATAAGCTTTGTAGAATATAATGGGGTTTTATCTGTTATCTGCTAAGTAACCTGTGCCTTTTCTCCTGTAAATGGCTGCCCCCATGGCTACACAGAAGCTTTATTATATAAACTATAGTAGTCTTTCTAAGGAAAACACACCAGTTGTACCAGTACAGGGCAGCATTACATTATATAGTAATTACTTTTATCCACTTTCATTTTTTGGTGTTACTGTCCCTTTAAATCCTAGGAGTGCCGTCCTTGTTCTTCCTCAAATTTTATTATATCAGTTCTAAAAGCATGCTTTTGAATTGACATTTTAGACAGTTTTCCTTATTTTTTCAAAGGTGTTTATTTATGCATTTATAACATAGAACAACATAAAACATCTTAAAACATTGACATTGGTTCTACAGACGCGTTCTTTACATGCCAGGATACAGTGTTACATTAGGTTAGATAATCAATGATGTCCTACTCGGAATAATGTTCAATCTCCTATTACAGGAGGGAAGGGTTGGGATTGCCGGTGGGGGTTCAGGTTTCCTAGGGTGACCCTGCGACATCATTCCATTGTTTCAGCCCATGTTCCCCATACCTTGTCATACTTTTGAGGGCATCCTCTTGCTATGTAGGTGAGTTGTATCAACGGCAGGAGGGTTTTTAGTAAATTGAGCCAGTGAGCAATTGTTGGGGGAGAGTGTGCCATCCATTGAGAGAGGATGGTTTTCCTGGCATAAAACAGCAGTGTTCTATAGAGGATGCGTGGTGCTATTGTGGGAATAGTGTCATCTACAATGCCAAGCAGGCAAACCTTGGGGTTGATTATTTTAGGTAGAGATGTTGTGTTTTGGATGTGGTCTAGGACCTGGTTCCAGAAGTGGTTTATTTGTGGGCATGACCACATTAGGTGAAAGTAATTGGCCTCTGGGGCATTACATTTGGGGCACTGAGACGAGTCACGGATTCCCATTCGATATAGTCGTAACGGGGTCAGATGGAGTTTATGTATAATTTTGAACTGGATTAATCTGTCTCTTGTGGAGATCAGATAGTCATAGGCCCTATCTGTCGCTTCCTCCCAATCTTCACTGTTTAGGTCCGGTATGTCTTGGTGCCAGGCTTTTTGGGCTGTATGGAAGGGAGACTGGAGGGTGGAGAGGAGCAGGGAATATAGTGTGGTGATCAGCTTTTTGGAGGAGGGATTTCGGAGGGTAGATTCAAGTCTAGTGAGCACGAAGGGGACTATAGTTCTTTGGAATTGGTGTCGGAAGGCCTGTTGGAATTGTAAATATGAGAACCAGGGTAGTAGCTCTCCTGTGTCTGTGTGTCTGATCTGGTTCCTAGGTAACAGGGCCCCAGCATTGGTCACATCTCCCAGTGTACGCATGCCCCAGTGTGGCCACACTCGGTATGGGGCAATTTGTTGGAAATTAGGCAGATAGGAGTTTCCCCACAATGGGAGACCCGGGGATAGGATTGGAGGCTTCAGTTTGTATAAGCTTAGAACCTTTTGCCATGCTCTGTAGGGTGTCACAATAACTGGGTGGTTAGTTTGGATATCTGATAATTTGCGAAATGGGATATATTTTAACGATTCCATTGAGCTAGCTAGGGTTGCCTGTAGTGGGACATTAGGGTTGATAAGATCGGGAGAGAACCACCATTGTACATAGTAAACCTGTGCGGCTAGAAAGTAAAATTGCCAGTGTGGGAGGCCTAGGCCGCCTTCTGCAATTGGTGCTCTAAGTTTGGCTCTGGAGAATCTGGGGGGTTTATTGGCCCACAGGAAAGCAGTCTGAGCTTTGTCTAGAGAGGTGAAAAATTTGGACGGAATGAAAATAGGTGAGTTATGGAAAATATAGAGAAATTTAGGAAGGAATATCATCTTTAGCAGATTGATCCTGCCCCAAATAGACAGGGGGAGGTTAGCCCATATCAGCAGTTTCTCCTTCATGGTTTTAAGAATGGGATCTAGATTGTTGGGAATAAAGTCGCTCAGTTCCTTTCGTATTTTGATACCCAGGTATTTAAGTGTGTCAACCCATTGCAAGGGGGTGGGAGGGAACATGTTGGGATTCATGTTAGGGTCTATAGGGAATATGCTAGATTTGTCCCAGTTGATTCTCAAACCGGAGAAGTGCCCAAAGTGTTCCACTATACCTAGAACTGTCTGTAGTGAGGCAGCCGGGGAGTCCAGATACAGTAAGACATCGTCAGCATACAGGGATATACGTTCCTCCACAGCCCCCAATTTAAGACCTGTTATGGCTGGAGAGTGTCGGATCAGAATAGCAAGGGGCTCTATTGCTAGGGCGAATAGGAGAGGTGACAGTGGGCAATCTTGTTGTGTACCTCTGGATAGGGAGAATTCTGGGGATAAGTGTCTATTTACATTGACTCTTGCTGTTGGTGCCTTGTACAACATTCCCACCCATTTAATGAACTGTGCGCCAAGGCCAAACTTTTGGAGGAGTTCCAGGAGATAAGGCCATTCGACTCAGTCGAAGGCTTTAGCTGCGTCCAGTGAGACTATTACTCGTGAACCTTTGTTAGTGTGGTTGGCATGAATATTGGTGAATAATCTGCGTATGTTTATATTAGTAGATTTATTTGGCATGAAGCCTGTTTGGTCAGGCTCAATTAGCTCCTCGATTACTAATTTCAGTCTGTTAGAAAGGATTTTTGCAAAGATTTTTGCATCCACATTGAGAAGGGAGATGGGTCTATAAGAGCTACACTCGAGTGGGTCCTTGCCCTCTTTAGGGATGACCACAATGAGGGCAGTGTTAAAGGAGCGAGGAAGTTTGTTCTTCTCCGTCGCGTCAAGCAGGGTTTTGTGTAGCCAGGGGGAGATGAGTTCTGTAGATGCCTTGTACCAGTCAGCGGGAAATCCATCTGGGCCTGGTGTTTTGTTGGGTTGGAGTGAGGTTATTGCCTCTTGTACCTCCCCTAGTGTGATAGGACTGTTGAGTTGGGCCCTAAGTAGAGGGGATAGTTGGGGGATGGGAATGCTGTCCAGATAGTTTGATAATTGCGGTGGAGTGTAGTCGGCTTTAGTGGTGTAAAGCTGTTGGTAGTACTGTGCAAAGATGTTGGTTATGTGGGCTGTTCCTGTAACTATGACCCCATTCATGGAGGTAATCTTAGTGATGGTGTTGGAGGGGGCTTGGGCTTTTGAGAGATAGGCAAGGATCTTACCGTTTTTTTCCCCTTGATCGAATGTTCTTTGTGTTGCATAGAGCAGCTTTTTCTGCGTTAGTTTAATCCTAGTTTCTTCTAGTGCAGTTTGTGCTGCCCTAAAAGTGCGTAGGGTATCTGGGTCTGTATGAGTGATGTATTTTTCCTCTGCTTCCATTAGCTTATTTTGTCTCTCCTCTAACTCCTCTTTTGCCTTTTTCCTGACCCCTGTAATTGCCGAGGTGAGAGCACCCCTAAGAGTGGCTTTCCCAGCCTCCCACACTATATCAGTAGGGGCAGTCCCAGGGTTTAACTCCCAAAATTCTTTTAGGGCACTATCATTGGCTTCCTTGACATTCTCATGTGTTAGCCACAAGGGGCTAAGTCGCCATAGTGCTTTTATTGGGTCCTGTAGGAGGTTTAGTTGTACCATAATTGGTGAGTGGTCAGAAATTGCCCTAGGTAAGTATTCCACCGAGGTCACCCTGGGAAGGAGGTCAGAGGAGGCAAATGCTATATCAATACGGGATAGGGTGTGGTATGTAGCTGAGAAGCAGGAGTATACCTTTTGGTCTGGGTACTTCCAGCGCCAAAGGTCGGTAAGGCTCATAGCTTGTGTCCATATCGGAAATTTGGGTGTAGGTTGGGGACCTGGAATCAGTTTGTCTAAGGCAGGGTCTAGAATAGCATTATAGTCTCCCATAAGGAGCATAGGGGCTGGCGGGAAGGCCATCAATTTTCTCATCATATTATCTAGCAAGTCTTGGTTGAATGGCGGAGGTATGTATACACTGGCCAAAGTAAGGGGTTGGTTAAACAGGACACATGAAATCAATATGAATCGCCAGTAGTGATCGATTATTAGGTCTAGTACCTCCATTGGGATACCCTTGCGAATTAAGATAGAAACACCTCTGGCATGGGAGGAAAAGGTAGCATGGTAGGCGTGAGCCACCCATGGCCTTTTAAGTGCCATCAACCTTTGGCCCACCAGGTGGGTTTCTTGTAGTAATAAAAGGTCGGGTACATATTTTTTAACATAATCAAACATCAATGCCCGCTTGAATTTGGAAATAGGCCCCTAATGTTCCAAGAAATTAGCTTAAGTGAACCCTTCATCTTGGAAGTTAGGTAGTATTAATGAAGAGTAGGGCAAACAGCTTATACTTGATATACCAATGTCATATGATATTACGTCAGTGAACCAAAACATACAACAATTATCAATGGAAAAGTAAGGAAACAAAACCCCAAAAAGACCCATCCCACCCAACCTGACCTGTAACTTGGCAGGTATTAATCCCTTAACCAAACTTGTGTGAGTTGTGCTCGTGGGGAGCGGATAGCTCACGATTGTGTAAAGCAAAGAAGTGACACAGGGTCCCGCTGTGCCATTGTTCTCAAGTCCAGGACAGTTTTTTACATAGCTTGCACCACTGAGTTTAGGGCATTCCGTTGTCTGTAGTCCGGAGAGAGTGCTCAGACAGTTGCCAAGGGAGGAGAGGGAGGGTAACCACCGGTTATGAAAGTTATAACTCCGAAGGATAAAGTTCCGTGTGTCCACCCTTAGTAAAGGTTAGTGGGGGTTGTCATGGCCCTCAGCATAGTAGTATTGTCTAGAATTGCGTTGGGGTCGAGATAGTGTCACTGGTGTCACACGCAGTGTTACGTGCTGTTTGGTGGCAATTGTGACATGAGCATTGTTAGAGTATTATCTCCCAGTGGTATTGGCTGGCAGATGCCCGTTATACATGTCCAGTATATGGAGGTGTCAGTGGTTTTAAGTTTAAGTGTGTGTCCCGATATATTAGAAGAAGGCAGTCTTACCTGTCGTTCTGGTAAGTTATCTTTGTTACCCTTGCGTAGCTGCTAATTTTGTCGATTGGGACTGGCTCTGGGTGGATGAGGTCCCTGAGTATCTAGCCAGTTGCTGGCCTCTTGTGGCGTCTGGAAGAAGAGGGTTCTATCTCCAGCTTGAACCCTCAATTTGGCCGGGTATAGCATGCCATATTTAAAGTTGGCTTCACGGAGTCGACGTTTGACTGCGGTGAAAGTTCCCCGTTGGCGCTGTAGCTCGGCCGAGAAGTCTGGGAACACTGAGACTTTCTTCCCGTCCACCATGATGTCTGGGCTTTGGCGGACCGCTTGGAGTATTGCATCCCGATCTCTAAAGTTGAGGAGTCGGATCAAGAAGGGCCTGGGGGGGCCACCCGGAGGGGGGCTCCTACCAGGAACTCGGTGGGCTCTTTCAACTGCATAGAATTGTGAAAGGGGAGCCGATGGAAAGGAGTTTTTGAGCCATCCTTCAGCAAAGGCCACCGGGTCTGCACCCTCCGTTCTTTCCGGGAGGCCCACGAGACGGACATTGTTACGCCTCTGTCTGTTCTCGTAGTCATCCAGTTTATCCATGCAGGATTTGAGTTTTGTGTCCATGCGGGTCAGTGCAGAGGGGAGTGGGTTGCAAGTTTCTTCCAGAGTGGATATTCTGTTCTCCGTTTCTTTAACCCGCTCCCGCATGTTTTGTAGGTCCGCCCGCAGTAGGGAGAGGTCTGTCTTTACCTCTTCTAATTTGGTGGACAGCGATGTTCGGCAGTCGGTTATAGCATCCAGGAGAAGTTGGGTTGCAGCCTCTGGTTGGGGTGGCAGAGGGGAAGGAGAGGTACTCGGCTCAGCATGGGCCCTTTTGGGATCAACGCCATTTTGAGGGGGATGTCTTGCAAATTGTTCAAGCTTAGAGGCCGTGTCTGACTTTGTTTTCTGTGTCTTACTACCACCCATTGTCAGATATGAGTATGGTGAACGCTAGGGTAAGTTCCAGTTAAGGTTTTAGAGACTGCCAGGTTCAGGATTGGGCACACGGGATTTGCATTCAGTGTAATTGTTTAATTTGCCATCCCTGCATCGTCACTATTCTTTGCAATATTAGCTTTGCTAGTGTTCATTCCCAGCACTTATGTTCCAGGGTTGCTGCAGATGGTCAGGTATTGTTTTGGGGTTTACCTTCAACCTTGAGTCTTAGCTTATCAATCTGTGTTCCTGCAGCTGTATATATATATATATATATATATATATATATATATATATATATATATATATATAGTATTGTGTATAGTTATCAGGATCTACAGTTTGTGGGCAATGACTCTTGTGTCAGCTTATGTCTTGCTCCCATGCAGGTAGTTGTTATTAGGTAAGATAGGGCTTTGTGTGTCTGCTTAATAGCAGGGTAGATTCCTGTGGCAGCCTGTAGTTACCTGCCTTGCAGATGTGGCAGGTTGTATTGAGAGGGGCCCTATATGGTAAAAGTGGGGCCTTGCTGGTAAGGCTTTCCAGCGGACTTTTGTGGGTTAGGAGTGGGTCCCCAGGGCTTGTCCTCCCTTCCTCTGTCCCCCTGCGTACCTCTCCTTTGTTGGCGCGTTGATTGCGCTGTGTCGCGCGGTACCGCGCTTCTGGGTAGGCCTTCGGCGGGGAGCGCGATCACACGAGTCCCCGGCTTCCGCGCCGACTAGGCCGCACTCACTTCCAGCTTCAATTTGGGTCCAGGGGCTCCGTTTTTGTTGGGAATGGATGGCGGGTTGTCCCTTGAGCTACTTGGGTGGGGATGGGAGTCTTAGGGCAGGTTGTGCCGGGTGGATGAAGGGAGATTGTAGTCTTTCTCTAAGAGCTCCCCAGGACACGTCCGTGCTGGTGCTAGGTTAGCCACGCCCCCCCAGTTTTCCTTATTTTTAATAATAAAGTGTAAAATTCTGCTTGATGTTGTATATGGTGAGAAATAAAACAATTATAAATTTATACATACAAAATGTAAATAAATTTCCATTACATCAGGGTTCATTATTTTCAGTTAATGCTTTTAATATGTTTCTATAAAAATATGATGAAAGACAAATGTTACAAAAAATGAAGCACAATAAGCATTATTCTACTTCCAATTCACTTCTAGCCTAAGCCAAAAAAATTGTGTTCTAATTGTTCCATTCTTTATTTCAAAGTGCAGTAACATGACGATCTTCATCCCCTCTTTCTTCATCTTCTTTATCTACCTCTTCTTCATCTTGGTTCTCTCTTTCAGTTATGCTCCCTTCTGTATCATGCCCAAAATGGCTTATCATTTCCTCTATCATATCCTGTGTCCGAACCCAAAGATCTTGAGGGTGATATTTTTGTCCCCCATTCATGTGAATAAGCTTCCTCCAGGCAATTACGAAAGCAAGGCAAATCATAATGAAGATTAATGACAGTAAAGTAACATGTAGATTGCTTGTTTTATCTTCGATTTTGAATTCTGCTTTGACAGCAGGCAGCATCAGCACAAGATGGTGAACCAAAAATATAAGAGAGAGCATCTGGAAAAACATGAATGAAAATGTTAAATTTTTTTGTATGAACTAGGAAAAAAAATGTCACTCTCCCCCGATATAAAATAAATATGCAGTAACCCATAGCAGCCAGTAAGATATTAGACCTGTAACAAACTTTGCATCTTTTATTATATAATCCCCTACTGTCTAAAGTGTTAAAACTGAAAGTTTTTAAAATATGGTGCCCTTCACAGGCCATGGATGACCAGCTCTTTGTTTATACAAATGATAAATACCCCACAGTTTCAAAGCAAAACTCTAGTAATCAGCATCATCATACTTTAGCCTTTGTCCATGTGAATTGTGACCTTATTTCCTGGATATTAATACTACTGTTAGTGTTATCTTTCATCTTTGGGCTTCTTGGTAGCTTCTTCCTTTCACCCTCAAGCTGACTGTCCCTACTCTATAGTAATATCTTCCTCTCTGCTCCATTCAACTACTGCTCTTATAATCTATATAACTTTTTGAAATATCTAGCACCTCCAACTACTACCTCGCAAAAGCACAGCAATTTCAAATTATTGGTCCCTGCCATATACCTATCTCCTATTGCCCATGCAATGCTTCATTTCTGGCACAACCCTCACAAACTACTCACCTGTCTAACCTAATTTAAATTTCAACTCTCTCCTCTTCTTATCTCCCATTCTCTTGTGCTCTTCTTAACATCCACTTTGTTACTAGCAAAGCTACTTTTAATTCATGATCTGTTCTTTTCACCTGTTTGCCCTAACAGAGACCTGGCTCTCTCAGAATTATAATGCTATTAAGGCAGCTCTCTCTCAAGGTTCTTTACTTGGTCCTTTGCTGTTCTCCCTGTACACTCTCTCTTTAGGAGACCTTATTTCTTCTTTTGGTCTTAAATATCACCTATATGCAGATGACATCTAGATATATTTAGACACCCCTGCACTAACCACTGATGTTCAAACCCAGATTGCCAACTGCCTCCTGGCTATCTCCTCCTGGATGAACCAACGCCACCTCAAACTTAACCTAGCTAAAACAGAGCTCATGCTCTGCCCAAACCTAGCCCTTCTCCTCCTTTCACCATTACTATTGATGACATTGACCATTAACCCTGTTAATTCAACCCTTGCCTTGAGGTTATCTTTGACCAGTTCCTCTCTTTCTCTAACCATATTAATAACACTGCCAAAACACTAATCCATGCCCTAATCCTTTCCTGCTTAAATTACTGCAATCTCCTACTAACCGGCCTCCCCGGCTCCCATCTCTCTCACCTGCAATTAATCTTGAACTCTCCTGTCAGCATCCTCCTGCTCTCTCCTATTATTATTATTATTATTATTAACATTTATTTAGAAAGCGCCAACATATTCCGCAGCGCTGTACAATAAGTGGGTTTCATACATTGGACATACATATAACATATAAAGCAATCAATAACTGATACAAGAGGTGAAGAGGGCCCTGCCCAAAAAAAGATCTTACAATCTACAAAACTAATTATTATGGAAAGGTGGGCATCTCTTGGATCAAAGTACAAGGAAGTGAATCAGGTTTCATTTCCTCCCTTTTCCTACTTCTGTGAGTTCATCAGGAAAATTGCAGACACTAAGAATGACCCAAGTTTCTTCTCTGGGGAATTCAACCCTCCCGGTCCACCTGCTCCAAAGCCCACAAGCACACGCATTACACACAGAGACCACAGGCATCCAGTGTCTGACTGAAGTTCTATCTGCATCTACCACAGTCCCTCAAAGGACTGATCAAGGCAACAAAATTGAGAACCCAAATAGTCAATGCCCCTTACATAACAAACCACACCTGCTCAGGAAATGTATTGGCTTCAGAAAAAACCCCTGCAAGACCACAAGGAAAATTTGGGGTCTGCTTCAAATGCTGTGCCCCAACAGAGCACCTTGCTAAAGACTGTAAAGCTACCATTAAGTGCATAGAATGCAACAGTAATGACCACGTACAAGCACTTCATCCACTTCAATGCAGTCCCTCTGTGTCCACAGATAACCCTTCTGCAGCAAAGCAAAGTGGGGAGGACCAAACGGCACCTCCTACCCCAGTATCATCTACATGTACTCTAGTCTGTGGAGAAGGACTCCATGACAAATCCTGTTCAAAAATATGCTTGGTTCGAGTGTACCCCAAGGGTCAACCTGAAAAGGCTGTAAGACGTTATACAATTCTGGATGATCAGAGTAACCGATCTCTTGCAAGATCAAAGCTGTTTTACCTGCTAAAAATGAAGGGAGATTCCCTACCCTACACACTGGGCACCTGTGCCGGAAATACAGAAGTCTCAGGTAGGAGGGCCAGTGGTCTTGTAGTAGCTCCTCTGAATGGCGGTATAGAAATACCATTACCTACTCTCATTGAGTGTAACCAAATTCCGACTAACAGGGAAGAGATCCCTACCCCTGCAGCTGCCTTTCATCACCCTCACTTGAGAGGTATAGCCAATCACGTACCTGCTCGACAGAAATGCTGACATTCTCCTGCTACTTGGCAGAGATATCCTAAGGGTGCACAAGGTCCGCCAACAAATCAGTGGACCACATGATGCCCCATACGCCCAACACCTGGATCTAGGCTGGGTAATCATAGTCAACGTCTGCCTGGGAAAGATTAGAAGGCCTACTATGGTTTCTTCCTTTAAGACATACGTTCTGCCAAATGGACGTGATATTTGTTTTGAACCATGTCCACACCACTACTGTGTAAAGGAAAGACTGTGTGATGCACTGTTGCGTACCTTCACAGCATAAAGTGATAACCTTGGCACCACAGTTTTCGATGTATCCTCTCAAGACAATGAGTTGGCAACCTCAATGGAGGACAAGGAGTTCCTGAAAACCATGAACAAGGAGTTTCACCAGGATGACTCCAACAGCTGGGTAGCACCCCTACTATTTCATGTCCCTAAAAGGAGACTACCAAATAATAGTCAGCTTGCAGAAGCACGGTTTATTTCTTTAGCGCGCACCCTAAACAGGAAACCTGAGATGAAACACTTTGTTGACTTTATGCAGAAGGTTTTCGAAAGGGATCACGCTGAGCCTGCACCACCACTAAAGAAAGGAGAGGAATGTTGGTACCTTCCATGTTTTGGTGTGTACCATCCTCGTAAACAAGACCAGATCAGGGTGGTCTTCGACTCAAGCGCAAGACATGAAGGTGTATCCCTCAACGACCTTCTTCTCACTGGACCTAATCTGAGCAACAACCTTGTAGGAGTTCTGCTTCGTTTCAGGCAAGAATCAGTTGCTGTGATGGCTGATGTCCAGCACATGTTTCACTGTTTCATGGTTTGTGAAGACAACTGAAACTTCCTCAGGTTCCGATGATACCGCAATAATGATGTCAAAAACGAAGTGATAGACTACCGGATGAAAGTACATGTGTTCAGTAACAGCCCTTCACCCGCAGTAGCAATTTATGGCTTGAGGAAAACCGCCCAAGTTGGTAAAAGAGAGTTTGGATCTGATGCACGTCAGTTTGTTGAAAGAAACTTTTATGTGGATAACTGGCTCAAATCCTTGCCTACAGGAGAAAAAGCAATTGATCTTCTCACCAGAAATCAGGAAATGCTTGTCACAGCCAACCTGAGACTTCACAAAATTATTTCCAACAGTGACAAGGTAATGAGAGCCTTTCACTCTGATGACTATGCCTTTAGTATAAAGGAATTTGAGCTAGGGTCAGACAAACCCCTCATGCAACGCAGCCTTGGATTGCTTTGGGATGTCAAGCAAGACATATTCACATTCCAAGTAGCAGCCTATGACAAGCCCTTCACGAAACGTGGCGTTTTGTCTGTAGTAAACAGCATTTATGATCCTCTGGGACCCACAGAACCCTTTACCATTCAGGGTAAGATATTGCTAAGTAAAAATACATCTGAAAACACAGATTGGGATAGTCTGCTACCCAAAGAGAAAAAACATAGATGGGAATCGTGGGAAAAGTCCCTGAAATCATTGGAACAACTTCAGATACCACGCTGCTATACGGTTGGATCCTTAACAAGTGCCGCCAGAAGAGAGATGCATGTTTTCTCTGATGCATCCATCGAAGCCATAGCTGCAGTGGCTTATTTAAAGCTTACAAATCCAAGTGGCAAAGTAAGTGTTGGGTTTATCCTGGGTAAGGCCAAGCTGACTCCAAAGCCTGCACATACTGTCCCAAGGCTCGAACTCTGTGCAGCCGTATTAGCTGTTGAAATTGCTGAGCTGATAAAACGTGAAATAGACTTTGAAATTCACTCATTTGACTTTTATACCGACAGCAAGATAGTGTTGGGATACATACACAACCAAACAAAACAGTTCTATATGTACGTTGGCAATAGAGTGGTGCGCATCAGAAAGTTTTCCACACCTGATCAGTGACACTACATACCTACTGACCTCAACCCTGCCGATCACGGAACCCGTGAAGTACCAGCTGCTGCATTTCAGGACATTTCATGGACATCTCCACCTGAATTCTTGAATGGTACATCAGTTTTAAGTCATGCAGATTCTACATTTGATCTAGTTAATCCAGAGTCTGATAAGGAAATCAGAGCTTTTGCCGTCACACTCAATACCTCTGTGAAGCCAAGCGTAAAAAGTTCTTACCGTTTTGAACGTTTTTCAAAGTGGTCTTCTGTTGTACGAGCTATCGCACGACTCATCCACATTGCTCATCACTTTGCAAACAGTACTGTGGAACATAAAGTGTGTCGCAAGTGGCATATCTGCAAGGGAGCAATCAGAAAATATCATCATACAATGTGTCCAACATGAAACGTATTCACAGGAGGTCGACGACATATCCAAGGGAATCAGCCTTTCTAAGGGTAGCCCACTGTACAAATTAAACCCACTGCTTGATCACCACAAGCTACTTCGAGGCGGTGGTCGCATAGGAAGGTCCAACCTATGCAGCAATGATCAAGTACTGAACCACCCTTTACTAATGTTGGCATAGATGTTTTTGGCCCCTGGTCTATAGTCACACGCAGAACTCGTGGTGGAGTCGCTAACAATAAACGCTGGGCTGTGCTATTTACCTGCTTGAGCATTGGTGCAGTGCACATTGAAGTTATAGAATCTATGGACTCTTCTTGCTTTATTAACGCCTTTCGAAGGTTTGTCTCTGTACGAGGACCTGTAAAGTTACTGAGATCTGATTGTGGGACTAATTTTACAGGAGAGCAAAGAGTGGAAAATTTCTTGAGCGACAATAAGTGCAGATGGGAATTCAACCCACCCCATTCGTCTCACATGGGAGGTTCCTGGTAACGCATGATTGGGATTGCAAGGAAAATCTTGGATTCTATGCTGCTTGACCACAAATCTTCTCAGCTTACCCATGAAGTCTTAATCACCCTACTTGCAGAGGTGTCCGCTATAATCAATGCCAGACCTCTGGTTCCCGTTTCCTCAGACCCAGAGTTCCCAGTGTTGCCGACTCCTGACACTCTCCTCACTAAAAAAATTGGAATTGCTGCTACTCCTCCTGGAGATTTGGATTGCCCCAATGTTCACAATTGACAATAGAAACAGGTACAACACCTTGCTGATGTGTTCTGGAGTCGTGGAACGTGGAAAAAGAATTACCTTTGCAACCTTCAAAGCCGTAGCAAATGGCAAACTAGAAAACCCAACCTACAAGTTGGTGACATTGTTTTGCTGAAAGATAAAGATGCTCACCGCAACCACTGGCCCATGGGTCTGATTACCAAGACTATACCAGGTAACGACGGAAAGGTGCGGAAGGCCAAAGTCAAAGTCATTAAAGAAGGCTCACCTAAGCTCTTCTTCAGGCCTATCAATGAACTGGTGCTTCTTCTACCCAAAGAGGAGGATACATCTCAAAAATAGACTCATGAACTTTCCTCTATTCTTGGCACCATCCGAGCCTCAGGACATGGCAACAAGTATTAATGTTGATGTTTGGATTATCTTCCTTGTTCTTCCCTTCCCTCTTGTTTTTCAGATGCTCCAGGACAGAGTGATCATCGCATACTTTAGGACTTGACTACTTAAAAGTTTGTTTATAATTGAAATCCAAAGATTTCAGACGGAGAGTGTCATGTTACACATGCATTGTTGTTTCATGCTTTGCCTTTCATTTCATTTGTTCCCATCTCTCTCCCTGTAGTTTCTCATTTTCTGTCTGTGTGGTTAACCCCACCCCCAGTAGTATCTCTAGACTCCATTTTATGCACACACATATTTGCTGGAGTGGATCATATTATGATCTTTTGACCTATCTTGAGTGTTCACTGATCTTCAGTTTGGAATAAATTTCTCAATGATCTACAAGGTGCCATTCGGATTGAGTCAACTGTCAGCAATAACTTACAACCTCAGTAGTGTTGGCACTCTCAAGACAACTTGATAACATAGTAACATAGTAAGTTGGGTTGAAAAAAGACATACGTCCATCACGTTTAACCATAATGCCTATATATAACCTGCCTAACTACTAGTTGATCCAGAGGAAGGCAAAAAACCCCATCTGAAGCCTCTCTAATTTGCCGCAGAGGGGAAAAAATTCCTTCCTGACTCCAAGATGGCAATCGGACCAGTCCCTGGATCAACTTGTACTAAGAGCTATCTCCCATAACCCTGTATTCCCTCACTTGCTAAGAATCCATCCATCCCCTTCTTAAAGCTATATAATTTATCAGCCAGTACAACTGATTCGGGGAGGGAATTCCACAACTTCACAGCTCTCAGTAAAAAATCCTTTCTGAATATTTACAGTGGAGGAAATAATTATTTGACCCCTCACTGATTTTGTAAGTTTGTCCAATGACAAAGAAATGAAAAGTCTCAGAACAGTATCATTTCAATGGTAGGTTTATTTTAACAGTGGCAGATAGCACATCAAAAGGAAAATCGAAAAAATTACTTTAAATAAAAGATAGCAACTGATTTGCATTTCATTGAGTGAAATAAGTTTTTGAACCCCTACCAACCATTAAGAGTTCTGGCTCCCACAGAGTGGTTAGACACTTCAACTCAATTAGTCAACCTCATTAAGGACACCTGTCTTAACTAGTCACCTGTATAAAAGACACCTGTCCACAGAATCAATCAATCAAGCAGACTCCAAACTCTCCAACATGGGAAAGAGCTGTCCAAGGATGTCAGAGACAAAATTTTAGACCTGCACAAGGCTGGAATGGGCTACAAAACCATTAGCAAGAAGCTGGGAGAGAAGGTGACAACTGTTGGTGCGATTGTTCGAAAATGGAAGGAGCACAAAATGACCATCAATCGACCTCGCTCTGGGGCTCCACGCAAGATCTCACCTCGTGGGGTGTCAATGATTCTGAGAAAGGTGAAAAAGCATCCTAGAACTACACGGGAGGAGTTAGTTAATGACCTCAAATTAGCAGGGACCACAGTCACCAAGAAAACCATTGGAAACACATTACACCGCAATGGATTAAAATCCTGCAGGGCTCGCAAGGTCCCCCTGCTCAAGAAGGCACATGTGCAGGCCCGTCTGAAGTTTGCCAATGAACACCTGAATGATTCTGTGAGTGACTGGGAGAAGGTGCTGTGGTCTGATGAGACCAAAATAGAGCTCTTTGGCATTAACTCAACTCGCTGTGTTTGGAGGAAGAAAAATGCTGCCTATGACCCCCAAAACACCGTCCCCACCGTCAAGCATGGGGGTGGAAACATTTTGCTTTGGGGGTGTTTTTCTGCTAAGGGCACAGGACAACTTATTCGCATTAACGGGAAAATGGACGGAGCCATGTATCGTGAAATCCTGAACGACAACCTCCTTCCCTCTGCCAGGAAACTGAAAATGGGTCGTGGATGGGTGTTCCAGCACGACAATGACCCAAAACATACAGCAAAGGCAACAAAGGAGTGGCTCAAGAAGAAGCACATTAAGGTCATGGAGTGGCCTAGTCAGTCTCCGGACCTTAATCCAATAGAAAACCTATGGAGGGAGCTCAAGCTCAGAGTTGCACAGAGACAGCCTCAAAACCTTAGGGATTTAGAGATGATCTACAAAGAGGAGTGGACCAACATTCCTCCTAAAATGTGCGCAAACTTGGTCATCAATTACAAGAAACGTTTGACCTCTGTGCTTGCAAACAAGGGTTTTTCCACTAAGTATTAAGTCTTTTTTTGTTAGAGGGTTCAAAAACTTATTTCACTCAATGAAATGCAAATCAGTTGCTATCTTTTATTTAAAGTTATTTTTTCGATTTTCCTTTTGATGTGCTATCTGCCACTGTTAAAATAAACCTACCATTGAAATGATACTGTTCTGAGACTTTTCATTTCTTTGTCATTGGACAAACTTACAAAATCAGTGAGGGGTCAAATAATTATTTCCTCCACTGTAAATGGAACCTCCCTTCTTCTAAACAGAGTGGGTGCCCTAATGTCCGTTGGAAGGACCTACTGGTAAATAAAACATTAGAAAGGTTATTATATGATCCCCTTATATATTTACACATAGTTATCATGTCACCTCTTAAGCGCCTCTTCTCCGGTATAAACAGACCCAACTTGGCCAGTCTTTCTTCATAACTGAGACTTTCCATACCCTTTACCAGCTTAGTTGCCCTTCTCTGGACCCTCTCTAACTCAATAATGTCCCGTTTGAGCACTGGAGACCAAAACTGAACAGCATATTCTAGATGGGGCCTTACCAGCGCTCTGTAAAGGGGAAGAATAACCCCCTCCTCCCATGAACCTATACCCCTTTTAATACAGCTCAAAACCTTGTTTGCCCTTGCAGCTGCTGCCTGGCATTGCTTCATGGACTCCAAGATCCTTCTCCATTATGGATTTGCCTAGTGCAGTCCCATTAAGGGTATACGGGGCTTGCATATTTTTACATCCCAGGTGCATGACCTTACATTTATCCACATTAAATCTCATCTGCCACTTAGCTGCCTAGATTGCCAGTTGGTCAAGATCCTGCTGCAGGGATGTCACATCCTGGATAGAATTGACTGGTCTGCAGAGTTTTGTGTCATCTGCTAACACTGATACATTACTCATAATACCCTCCCCTAAGTCATTTATGAACAAGTTAAACAAAAGTGGACCCAGTACAGAACCCTGAGGGACCCCACTGAGAACCTTATTCCAAGTAGAGAATGTACCATTAACAACCACCCTCTGTACCCGATCCTGTAGCCAGTTTTCAATCCATGTGCAAACGACTTCACTAAGACCAATAGACCTTAGTTTAGAAAGCAGTCTTTTGTGGGGAATGGTATCAAATGCTTTGGCAAAATCCAAATAGATATCTACTGCATCCCCACTGTCCAGCTTGGAGTCCTTGTAGATAATAAACTTGGCTGTAGCAAGCAATGCCAGGCAGCAGCTGCAAGGGCAAACAAGGTTTTGAGCTGTATTAAAAGGGGTATAGATTCACGGGAGGAGGGGGTTATTCTTCCCCTTTATAGAGCGCTGGTAAGGCCCCATCTAGAATAAAAAGCAATTCAATTGGTCTGACATGACCTGTCCTTCATAAAGCCATGCTGATTACTGCTCATAATGGCATTCTCCACTACATAATTTTGTATGTGATCCCTTAACAAGCTTTCAAATAACTTGCCCACCACAGATGTCAAACTTACAGGCCTGTAATTGCCAGGCTGAGATCTTACTCCCTTTTTAAATATATGAATGACATTCGCCTTCTTCCAATCCGTAGGTACCATACCTGATGAAAGTCTGAGAATATCAGAAACAAGGGCCACTGTAATTCTGCCCCTAGCTCTCTCAGTACCAGAGGGTGTATTCCATCTGGCCGAGGTGCCTTGTTTACATTTATTGTGTGTAACCCTTTAAGCACCATATCCTGTGCCAACCACTGTGTAGTTGGAGCTGAGGCAACAGTGCAGCTATTAGGTGGGACTTGGCCCACTGGCTCCTCAACTGTATACACAGAAGAAAAGAACTGGTTAAGCACATCTGCCTTTTCTGTATCCGCTGTAACCATATTGTTACTATAACTCAATGGGGCCACACATCTTTTTACTATTAATATACTTGAAAAACTTTTTGGGGTTAGTCTTGGCCTCGGCCGCGATGCGCTCCTCATTTTCTATCTTTGCCTTCCGGATTGCTGTTTTACAACACTTGTTGTAGTGTTTATAATCATTAAAAGCAGCTTCTGTCCCCTCTGACTTATATTTCTTAAAAGCTTTCCGTTATCTCCCTATTAAACTTCTTTACCTCAGAGTTAAGCCACATAGGGTGATTCTTAACACTTCTACTTTTTCTTATTAATGGAATGAATTGAGAACAGTAATGATTTAATATCATTTTAAATGACAACCATTTCTGCTCTGTGTTTTTATCAGAAAACATAATGCCCCAATCTATGCCCTGTAGCGCTGCCCTTAAGAAGCTAAAATTTGCCTTCCTAAAATTCATTGTCTTTGTTGCCCCCGTGTAAATTTGTTTCCTGCACCAAACATCAAATTAAATTCTTAGAATGGGGAGGCAGAACACCATTTTTGTTAGAACTAATAGTATATTTTAAGCTCTGATTGGAATAAATAATTTCTACAATTTTAATAGTAAAACATAAAATTGTGAGAACCCGTTATGTTTATTTTGCAGAAAATCAATTTGTTTTAAAATAAAACTTCCAATATTTTTTACCCAAGTCTGGATTCAGAACAGAAACTAGAGACTACCTGTCTCTTTCCTTTCTGAAAACAGGCTTAGGTAAAAAAATATCAGAAGTTTTTTAAAATAATTTACTCTAAAATAAATTGATTTTCTGCAAAATAAACTTAACAGGGGGCCAATATGGCCAAGCTTATGCAAATATCTTTATGACAAAATTTTAAAATGAGCATTTTTTAGACACTCGTGGTTGTGGTCTATAGATGACAGGTAATTAAGAAGAACTGATGACATTTATTGCATCTAAATTAGCAACACGATACTATAACATTTGCAAACAATATGTTGGCCAGCGCTATTAACTTTCTTAATGTGAGATTTTTTAAAGGTAGAGGCATGCTAACTGAAAAATTGCAGATAAAGCATACAGTATGATAAAAAAAAAAATACTGGAGCAATCTAGAAATAAACTAGAAGGCATCACTAGAGTGGAAAATATATATCAACAATAACCCTATGGTATGAGTACAGACACATAGTCTAAGTCTATCGAAGTATATATCTAAGAAAATATATATATTTTTTTAAAAATTGCATATGCTCGGTGAAGATCCTCCTTTTTCAGATAAACTGATTTTTGCATTTAAATTAGCAGGAAATCAGGGACAAAATGGTTATAGTGAAAAAGTGAGTAGGCAGCCTGCTTGCAACAGTAGCAAATTAAACTTTTCCAGTCAGAAACTGTACACAAAGTAATATCAATAAAAGAACCACTGTATGCAGGACTAGGATGGCAATTTGTCTTTCGGTTACTATACTCAAAGAATAAGTAAACCTTTTGTTTTTCTATGAGTAAAATTACTCTAAACAGCCCCCAGAATTACTTACCTTTGTCACAGCATTCTCTGACCTGTTTCCTCAGTCAGAAGGTATTCTTTATTGTTGCTTCCTTGTGCAGAGTGAAGCCCCGCCCCCACTTCCTGTTCATGTCTCCAAAAAAAAAAAAAAAAAAAAAGCTAATGCAGACTGGCTCCTGCTGCCTCCAGGCATGCGCAGAAGGCTCTCCACTCTGACCACCTTGTCGAATTGAAGAGAGAACTGAACAGGAAGTGGGGGCGGGGCTTCAATCTGCACAAGGAAGCAACCAAAATATAATACCTTCTGACTGAGGAAACAGGTCAGAGAGATTGCTGGGACAAAGGTAAGTAATTCTGGAGGCTGTTTAGAGTAATTTTACTCATAGAAAAAAAAAAAAAAAAAAAAAGGTTTATTTATTCTTTAAAGCCAATATGTGGGGTACTTCCTTATAGTGTTTTTTTGTGTCGACAAACAAATCATATCTAGTAAAGTAAAGATAATCAGTAGGCAAGACATGGTCACTACGCATATTAATTTTATTTTCAGTTATTTCAGAAGAAGAAGTGAGTATATTATTACAGTGTGTGGCTAGACTGGACATTTAAATTGACCAGAAATACCTAATAAGGAGGTAATTCCTCCATTATTATTTCAGAAGTCAAAGGTCTGTCACCAATCACCAAAACCCGCACGTGGGTAGACATGGGAAACAGGGAAATACCAAGTTGCTTGCCGAAGGCAGCGTCCATAAAATTCCCTGTAACTACACAATCAAGAAGGGCTTGTGAGTCAAGTTCCTGAAGCCAGCTGAAACTGCACAGGGAGCAGAAATCTAAGGGGAATTCTTTTGGGGAGAAGGTTTGATGTTGCCCAGATAAGACTCCCAAATCTCACCAACATGTTGGCATTTCCATTCTTCAGAGGGCAGATGTTGGCAAAGTGAGCCTTGCTACCACAATATAAGCACAGGCCAGCAGACCGCCTTTCTGGGACCTGCTTTCCGGGGGTAAAGCATCCCATGGCACAATCACAACTCATGAGAGTACAATCTTTTAGACAGTTTTTGTGAATGAAACAAATAACAAAATAAACAGTTCAAAATAAAATCCTCACAATATTACAAAAAATGGGGAGCACCTACCATTAACCAAAGGGAAACCCATAGAGGGTTTGCAAGGTCAAATCACTCAAATGAAAGGATAAAGAAAAAAAGTATGACCTAAAATATTGCACCTCCCCCTCTTGTGCCATATTGGAATGAATACAATTTCATGATTGAGACTTAACCTTTATTGACATCTACAGATAAAATAGGTACTGCGGAGAAATAAATACATTCAAATGTACAAAAAAATTGATATTGGTCAGGCAGGACCATCTAGCTGTATTATTGGGAAGTAAAAAAAAAAAAAAAAAAAAAAAAAAAGTGTACATATACTGTCAGTTTCCAAACTCTAATTGTTTGTCAAAATTAATCTATGCATGTGCACATAGCTAAAGCATTACAAACCATAGAATTGACAGATGATGCTAGACTGTTAAAATATAGGCTGTGGGTAATTGGATAGCCAGAATGTGGTTGGCTGTCTATAAATATATCTAAACAACAAGCTTTCGTAAATAGACCCAACTATGGCCATGTACCTCCATCTACATAGCCCAATATAAGCTGGTCAGCATGCCAAGCAAATGAAACTAAAGTCACTCAGAGACACTTATCGCCCACGACTACCCCAATAACCCCTCAATCAGCCCAACCAGTCAACTCTTCCCATGATAGCAATGTCCTGGATAACCAAACCAAAGAAAAGAAAGCAGTTTTGTTTTTTTCAGATAATGGTATTAGTCTTTTAAGTAATCTTTTGTAAGGTCAATAGTGGTTATATACTATGGGCATGGGGTATGCATCAAATTTAGAATAGCTGTGTAGAATGACGGACAGCAGCATGACCCTCAAAAAAAAAAACCTAAATCTTTATTTTCTCTGTTTAAAGGAATTAACAAGGCCAGAGCTAGGGATAGAGTTTTAGTCCAAAAAGTTCTTATCCTTGGTTTAGTTTTTTTCTACAGTCTCTCTGCCTTGCAATAATTACAAATGCAATAATTTAACAAGTAACCTGTCTTTGCATAGTGTGATACAGCCTGTATATAATTTGTTACCAACATGGCAAAAGGATTTTATTCCATTGAAGAGGCTGCTGCACAATGCATAGCCTGTAGCTCAGAGAAGATTAGCGACTTCAGTTCTGAGTATATGCCCCCTAGATCAGAAAGTGACTTGTCCACTGAGTAGTCATGGGGTATGAAGAATATTTCATCAGATTAAGGTCCTTTTTTCTTTTTAAATACATAGGTATTGTCAGGGGTTAGGTAGCTGGGACCAGCTTTCTGGGGGTAAAGCAGCCCTTGGCACAATTACAACACATGAGAGTGTATTCTTTTAGGCAGTTTATTTTCACTTGCATAAAAATTACAAAATTGTTCAAAATAAAATCCTTGCCACATAATGGGCTCTACCTAACACAGGTCAGTTGTCCTAACTAACCAGGAGCAGACCTACCGCCTGTCTCCCACACAGAGAAAAGAAAAACAAAGTTCAAACCTTGTAGTGCTTTCACACAGTCTTTCCCCCAGACTGCTGCCTTCTAATTAGCCAGCTGAGATGCCTCAGGTAGACCTACAACACCTGGGCTGGACTAGCAGTCCCGGAACCATTCTTTTAGGAACCTGGGACATATATAAGCTCCGTCCTGGACTTTCCCAGGTATCCTGACAGTGACCTTATCACAGTATATAGATATAGGAGCTGGTGCAAGTAATATGATTTAATTGGTATATACATATATTATGGTCTGATGTAATTTAGCTTTGGGTGTGTATGTTTTTATGAAGACTGGGGGTCTAGAGAGAGATCTACAAAACAAGAGAAATGTCAAAATTCTCTGAATAACTATTGGGTCAAAAAAAGGTTTTCGGACATGCGAGAAGGGTCATTTTAACCCTGAGAGTTAGGTCCAATAGAATATATTTAGATAATTTATGCATATTACAAAACAACAAGAACAAAGGGTGTACATATATTTTATCTTATACATTAATATATTAACATGTTATATACAGGAAACAAGATATTATAGGTTATTTGTGTTATGTAAACAAACACCTGCGCAGAATGTAGATTCTATGTTCTGCAGTACTTCTGGGTTTGGGAGCGGAAGAGCGGCTTTTAAAGTCACTCCTTTGCTCCCTGCGTGTTCCCCAGCCCCTAGGCAACAAGCAGAGGCACAGAACAAGCAGCCACTGAGGCGTGATCACCCAGGGGTCCGATAGGAACATGGTTACTGTGTGCCTGCCATTTCCCGGTCACCTGCCTCCTCCCCCAGCACAACCACTCACTGGATCAAGCAAAGAAGATGGCTCCTCCGGATCCTGGGTCCCTCCTGCCTCCTCCTCCAGATTTACAGCCTTGTCCCCCAGGTTAGTGTTACATACACACAATTATTACACTGATACACACCCATAAATTATGGGGGAGTTTCACACATTCACAGCACTCACTTTAATTGCACATGCATATACACACATACACACACTTTTGTGGAACTGTTCAAGAGACCCCTTACATTCATATTTAGAATGTTTTATGTAGATACATTGCAAAATGTGGGGTACATGTGTTTGCCCATTTTTGTTTTGTGTACCGTATATACACTCGAGTATAAGCAGAGTTTTTCAGCACCCAAAATGTGCTGAAAAATTAACCCTCAGCTTATACTCGAGTACTCCAGCTGCACCCTCTGCTACCTGATTCCTGCTGCCTCTACCGCTGCTCCCGCCTACCCCAGACCACTGATTTACTGGGCAACGGCGATGTGGTGACTGCTTGACTTCCGGTTTAAACCGGAAGCCAATTTGCAGCATTCTTTAGAGTCTTCGCAGTCCTTGTTCTAAGAACGGGCTTTACTGAGGCACGGGGAGAAACTTGATACATTTGTTACGAAGCCTCTGGGTACAATTGCAACACACGCCGTGTGGGTGAGAAACCTTAGGCAAAGAGATACTTTAGTTGCTAACCAAAAAGGATACATTTGTAACATTCGCTCGTCATACAGATGACAAGCTAGGGTTCTACTACTGCAGCACTTTGAATGTGAAACAAATTGACCCTTTTCTCTCCGCTGACTTTCCCCTTTCAGCTCCATGAACCAGCAGGTTTAGATTTCACCCTCTGTATTTCTTAACTATTTTTAATCTTAAGGGAAGAACTCAATAGTATTTTTTAGTAGTTTATTATTAAAAGTTAAGTTTTATTTTTATTCTTTGGTACTGATTTTCCTGTTATAATGGGGAGGGAATGGTGCACCTAACTGGAGTCTTTTGAGATCACCTTCATGGTGCTCTCTTTTTCGGTGTACATCTTGTTCTAAGTGATTTACAGGCTTTTATTGCGATGGCGTGGGGTGAGGGATGGGGACGGAGTGTTTACACTTTCCATCTAGGATTGCCTGACCATCGGAACAGATCACTGGCTTATCATGCATGGGGAGGAGGGTTGAGCTGCCTGGAAGCTTGCTACGAGAGTTAAATGAGATCTGCTACCTGAGCTCAATAAAGTAATGGTAAAGTCAATTTTCTAAAATTAACACTTATATTGCTGAACTTTCTGTGATACATTTACTGATAAAGGTATTTAGAAAAGATATTTCAAATGTTAAATGTTGTTACTGTTCCTTTAACTGAACCCGGTGCTAATAGAATCTTTTTGCGACAAGTGCACTCCTGAATTGTGGTGGTTTTGTGTGTAAATATAAATTAATTGTGTGTAAATAGAAATGAACTGGCTGTAAATTACTTACTATGAATTCAGACCCAAAGTGATCATTGATTTCTCAGATTCTTCTTGGGCCCTTTTTTAATGAGACAGTCTCTTTAAATTGATGGAATAAAGGTTATATTTTAACGCTAAAAACATCAAATTAATTTATTTTGTTTGGTATTCTTGATTATGGTGGTAAACACCATGTGTTTGGCGAAACCAAGGACTGTGCTAGTTTCTTGAACTCCCATTATGTATAGTAAACTTCAAACTGGCCTGCTATTTATTTCTTTGTGCGGAGAGCAGAGAGTGGGGAGAGCTGTTTGAAGCAGGCAGGCAAGCTATCTAGTTCAAAATGTCATGAAGAGGGAGGGAGGGGGGAGCTCCTTGAAGGAAACAGCAATCTGAATCCTGTTCAGTAAAATTAATAATTCCTAATTTTATTGGAATTTATTTTGATTAGTGAAACTTAGCAGAAGCTGCTGCATTTCCCACCCTAGGCTTATACTCGAGTCAATAGGTTTTTCCAGTTTTCTTAGGTAAAATTCGGTACCTCAGCTTATATTCGGATTGGCTTATACTCGAGTATATACAGTACTTTTGGAAATGTATGGTTTTCAAGGGTCTCCATACTTTTAGGGGTCTTATGGCACATAATACACATAGCAGAAGTTTATATTGCAGTGGTCAGAAATTCATATGCACTATTTTCATTTGGGTGCCTCTGTACGCCACATAGTTTGGTAAATCTATGCATATTGGGCATCAAACTGTTCAGTAGACCCCTGACATTCATATCTAGAATGTTGTATATTGATAAGTTATAAAATGTGGAGTACATAATGGGGAAATTGCAAGCTTTGTGACGATTCAGAAATTTCATAAAAACCATAATGTTTAGTATAGCTTTATAGGTTGGTAATTTCAGTAGAAAGATATATTTAGCCATTTTTGTTTAGTCAGAATGTGTACTTTTGAAAAATATATGGTTTTCTAGGGTCCCTCTGTTAGGGGTCTTATGGCACATAATACAGATACATGAAAATTCATATGAACTATTTTCATTTGGATGCCTCTATATGCCACATAGTTTGGTAAATCTATGCATATTTTCCATCAAACTGTTCAGTAGGCCTGTGGCATTCATATTTAGAATGTTTTATGTTGGTACATTAGGAACTGTAGGATATAAAATAGGCTAAAATGCAACCTGTGAGAGTTTTCAGACTATACATAAAAATCGCTACATTTAGCTTAGCTTTGCTGTTTGGTGCTTTGCCATACAAAGACATAGTCAGAAGATATGATGCTTGAAAATGGAAGCTTAGAGGGGATTTTTTTTTTTTTTTTTTTAGAATTTTCATAATTTTTTTATAGAAACTGCTAAATTCAGAAAAGCATTGCTCTTTTTAAAGACATGGTTACCAATCTCTGATTCAGCC
The DNA here is from genome assembly GCF_000004195.4 of Xenopus tropicalis. Taxonomy (NCBI): domain Eukaryota; kingdom Metazoa; phylum Chordata; class Amphibia; order Anura; family Pipidae; genus Xenopus; species Xenopus tropicalis. The sequence continues at coordinate 59,319,074 of NC_030683.2, forward strand.
GTATTCTGTTGTACTGCTTTGAAAATTTGGTAATTTACTGCTTCATCTATAGAAGTCAGAAATCTCCTTAAAACTATACATATCAGGTATTGGCACGTGAGGTGAGACATGAGGCTTTCTGAAATGGTTGAATTTGTGTCCATAAGATAAAAAATGTTTGTGGTATAAATCCCTGTATCATGAAAAATATAAAATTCTCTTTTTTGTATTTAGAGACCTTTTTTGATGCGAACGCACCCTTTTTTGACACGCGACAAAAAAGTTTTGCGAAACAATGCGCCAATGGCGAAATGTGGAAATTTGCTGCAAATCCATGCCTGGCGAAAAAATTCGCTCATCACTAAACAGCACAAGAATTTGTAGGAACCTACAAAATCTGATCTCCACAGGCTGTAATGTAAAGTTGGATAAGATAAGTGGTATGGTGTGTTTTGTTCCTGCATCTACAAAAAAAATGTGAAACCATCAGATTTTCTCTCATTCGATGAATATATAAAAATAGAAAAAAATTGTTCATATTAAGAAAACAATCTTTGCCATATAAGTGTTAACCACTTAAAATGTGCAGTTGGAGATATTCACCTCAGAATCATTCCTTTGCTGAACCTTTACTTCAACACTGACCCTATGCTGGAGGGGGTCACCGACTCCCATAAACATTACAGTAACTCTTTCACTTTCTTATTTGATGTCACATATACATAGTTACATTGGGTTTAAAAAAAAAAAAAAAAAAAAAAGTCCATCAAGTTCAACACATCCAAGGGAACCCAGCAGACACACAAACCTATACTGACCTATCTATACACTCACATAAACGATGTATACAAATGTAGGGACCCATAGGGTTAACCTGCCCTATGGCTTTAAACCCTACAACTTCCTTATTTCTGCTGTTACTGAGCAAAAACCCATGTATCTGTTTATAGTTATAAACTTGGTTATTATGGTTGTCCCCACCCCTTGCAGTCTCATAGTGTCTAGCAAGGAGGTGTGGCTTCCTCTGTATCTCAGGTGAAGGTCCACTGAGCAAGATAGATACTCTTGTAAGAGCACTCTCTAGGGAGAGTAAGGTAGAGAGGGATGGAAGCAAGGGCAGTATAAAGCCCCACCCAGGAAAGTAGCTCTGGAAGTACCCTTCCATCCGGCAATGTTGCCCCAGCATAGGGCCACGGAGTAGATATAGGAGACAGGTTAGAACAAACCCTGATCCCTAGTCACCTGGAGGACTCTCAAGCTAGGGGTTATCAACCTGAGGATTGAAGTATCTATTCAGACGGTTTCTAAAGGGGGTACCAAGCTGACCAGGTGCATTAACCCTGCCCAGACTCCCAAAAGAGGTGGGATAAACCGGTGTGCATCCTCTCGTTGTCCTCAGAGTGCTATCATATACTATCTGTATTGTAAGAATATTTGACTTAACCCTGCATCATCATTTGTCTCCAACAATAAACAGTACTATAGTTCAACTGCAAGAACCTTCTGGCGTCCATCTTTACTAAATCTGCAATACACAGCTACAGTGAGTTGTAGCTCCACATGGTCTCTTCCACCTAGCGAAGGCCCATCCTGTCTAAGAGTCGCATGTAACCATTTACACCAACATCAATACGAATTGTAGATTTTAGTACCCCAAAAGCCCCTTGGATTTTATGCTTGTTCAAGAAATCATCCTCTGAAAGGTATTAACAGAATCTGCCATCGCAACATCACTCGGAAGGGCATTCCAGAACCTCACTGTGAAAATCCACCTACGCTGCTTCAAATTAAAGTTTCATTCCTCTAATCTAAAGGGGTGGTCTCTGTTGCGCAGATTCTTTTTATGGCAAAAAGAACATTTCCTATCTGTCTATAATTCCCCCCCCCCCCCCCCCCCAACATATACAAGGCAACATAAACAAGGCAGTTCATGGAACTAACTCACATCTTTTCTCACTTCTACAGGTAATTCTCATCTGTGTATCCCTCTGCTGTACTCTGCTATATAAGCCACTATATTGCAGCCTCCTTATTAATGGTAATTCTCATCTGTATATCAGTTGTATCTGCTATGCCAATAACTTTTTCTGTTAGGCCTACCTTGATTTAGTACTTGTGATAGCTGTGTCAAACTCACATCTGTGTCCACTCCTCAGTGAGCAAGAGATATTTTTACAGCCCCAAAACTTGGTTCTGGTGCTTGTAAAGTCTCCCCCTCCTCACACAGCCTATTTACTTTGATCTCCGATTGATTGATTATTTGATTAATTAGTCAGTCAAATTCTGGCTTTCCCCAATCAGCTGCATATAAATTCAGATGCAGCCATAAGGATGGCACTAGTGTAGGAAGAAGGAAAATGGCAGTTAAACAAGGCATTTGGACTCTGGCATTGACAAGGCTCCGAACTATCTCCAATCAACACTAAACATCATGGAATCGCAAGAAAACAACTTTGCTTGTTCCTGGTAGTTTGTTATTTCCTACCCCAAAAGGTTTTATCCTGCTTTCCTCCTCTTCGCACTCTCATGTTTCTTAAAACATCTCCAGCCACACCCTCCATCTAGTCAGAAAGGTATAACAATCACTACCTCTCTACTCACCTCTCCTTCCCTCTCAGCACATGAGATCTGGCTTTCCTCTACTGACACTGCCTCACCTGCTGGCCCTGTCCTTTGGGGGGTTTCATCTTACTCACACTCCTAGACCTGGAAACCGGGCAGGGGGTGGGGTAGGACTCCTTCTCTCCCCCCGCTATTCATTTAAAGTCCTTTCACCTCCTCCTCATTTGAGGTTCACTATTAGGCTCTTCTCCCCTGTTTCGCTTCGCATTGTGGTCATATACCGACCTCCTGGACCGACCTCACAATTCTTTGACAACTTTTCTGCCTGGCTTCCTTACTTCCTTTCCTCTGACTCCCCATCTATTGTACTAGGTGACTTTAACATACCTGTTAACAATCCTAATGCCCCTGCTGCCTCTAAACTCCTTTGGGTTCTCTGTGCTCTGACTCCCCCTCTCACTCCAATGGAAACTCCCTGGATCTTATATTTACAAAATGTTGTTCTACCTCCAACTTCACTAACTCCCCTTTCCCCCTCTCTGATCACAATCTGCTCACATTTCAACTCTCGCTAACTCCCTCTACACCCTCTGTTGTCCCCCAAACATGCACATACCGAGACCTGCAATCCCTAAACACGTCACATCTCTTCCTTTAACTCTCTTCATTCTAACATCCTCTCTCTTGTCCTAATCAGGCTACCTCTGTCTACTACAGGACACTCGCCACTGCCCTTAATGAGCTAGCTCCTGCCAAGACAAAACGCATGAGGCCCAAACCACTCCAATCCTGGCACACTGCTCATACCAAATCCCTCCAAAAACAGTCACGTACACTTAAGCACTGCTGGCGCAAATCAAGGTCAGAATCAGATTTCTGCAGCTACAAATTTGCTCTGCTCTCCACAATGCCACCCTCTGCCAAGCTAAACAAACCTACTTTACTGCACTTATTAACTCCCTCTTTAAAAAACCTGCACAACTCTTCTCTACCTTTAACCCTCTGTTATCCCCTTCTCCGCCCCCTCCGTGTGCTTCAGTCACTGCTCAAGCTATTGCCGAGCACTTTAAAAATAAATTTGACACCATCCGAAGTGACATTGCACAACTTAATCCCCATAACCATTTCTCTCCCTCCCTACATGCTACCCAGTCTCTTCTTGGCTCCTTCTCCCCAGTGACTGAAGAGGAAGTCTCAACTTTTGGCTTCCTCTCACCTTACTACCTGCCCACTTGATCCCATTCCTACCAAACTTCTACGCAATGCCAACCCTTATCTTATCAAAGCATTAACTCATCTATTCAATCTCTCGCTCTCTACTGGAATCTTTCCCTCCCAACTGAAACATGCCCTTGTAACCCCTATTCTGAAAAAACCCTCCCTTGACCCCTCCAATCCTACTAACCTCCGACCTATCTCTCTGCTCCCATTCATCTCCAAACTGCTCGAGCGCCTAGTCTACAACAGACTGACGCTATTCCTCTGACAATAACCTCCTGGACCCCCTACAATCTGGTTTTAGACAACACTCCACCGAAACTGCTCTAACCCGACTAACAAATGACCTCCTTTCGGCTAAAGCCAAAAAACACTACTCGCTAGTAATACTTTTCGATCTCTCTGCTGCTTTTGACACTGTGGATCACCCTCTTCTCCTCCAGACTCTCCGCTCTCTTAACCTTTGTGACACTGCCTTATCCTGGTTTTCATCTTCTCTTATCGATCCTTCAGTGTCTCTTACAATGGTGAATCGTCTTCTCCCTTGCCTCTTTCTGTCGGGGTTCCTCAAGGCTCTGTCCTGGGCCCCTTACTATTTTCCCTCTATACCTCCTCACTTGGCAAATTAATCAATTCTTTTGGCTTTCAGTACCACATCTATGCTGACGATACTCAAATCTCTCTTTCATCTCCTGATCTCAACCCAGAGCTTCTAACTCGCGTCTCTTCCTGCCTGTCCGCTATCTCCACTTGGATGTCCCAACGTTATTTTAAGTTAAACCTCTCTAGGACTGAATTGGTTCTCTTTCCCCCATCCAACGCTTTATAAATGGATAATAATTATATTTTTATTATTATTATTATTATTATTATTATTAATAATACTGCCGGCAGCATTGGCTTCAAGAGTTAAAACGCATGTGCAGTAATTTCCACAGATTAACTGAATGGCTGTAGCTCCAGTCAGTATCTGCCTCTGATCCCCTTATCTGTGCTGCTGCTTTAACATGTTTACAGTAGAACGTAACAGTAAGTTGTAAATATTAATCAGTGAGATATAGTTAACTTTAGGGTAGCAGGAGGGTGCTAGAATGTGAGGATAAGTTTAGTGGAAAGGTATGTAACTTTTGTGAGGTGGTCTGCCAGTATGCACGGTCTGTTATTCGGAGGAGCTAACAGGGTGCAAGAAGAAAGCCATCTGTCATTTTTGGACAGCAGAGAAAGGGGGGGTGTGGGTGAATGGCCTTGTGCATGAAGGAGGTCTGTTACTTTTGGGTCTGTTGGTGGTGTCTGCCCCCAACCGCTACCACCACCCGCTCATACATAATCTTCAGTGAGCTGGCGGGAAATTTAAAGGTCTGTCAAAATCTTCCACCTAGTCCCCAGTGACGCTCCGGCCATCGGGCAGCATGCTGCTCCCAGATTTCTGCCACCCTAGGCGCAGGTCTTTGTGGCCTACCCACAAATCTGGGCCTGCATACTAGGGATGCACCGAATCCAGGATTCGGCCAGGATTTGGCCTTTTTCAGCAGGGTTCGGGTTCAAACGAATCCACAGCCCTGGCTGAACTGAATCCAAATCCTCACTTAACCATTATAAATCATACTTAGCATATACTATTATATACTAACTATTACTAATTACCAAAATGTTAGGCACCCCCCAAATGATTTTAATCGCTTACCTTGTACCCCAGGCTCGTTGCCCAGGGGGCTGTCTTTGCTAAAAACTCTCTGCAGAAGAGGCAGAATCTTTAACTGCCAAACGTACGAGACACGTCGTTGGCAGTTAAAGCCTTTTTCTGCCACAATGTATCCCATATGCTGTTGGCAGAAAAACAGTTAAATGTACCTGTACTAACAAAGCCGCTTTTATTCATGATCTGTTTTGCTCCAAGTCTTTTCACCTTTTTGCCATAACAGAGACCTGGCTCTCTCAGAATGATAATGCTATTGAGGCGGCTCTCTTATGGCGGCCTTTCATTCTCTCACACTCCCCGCATTACTGGCCGTGGGGGAGGGGTAGGGGTTCTGCTCTCCCCTCATTGCCGGTTTAAACGAATCCCTATACCCCCTACTTTCAGGTTTCCTTCTTTCGAGGTGCATACGGTTCAGCTGTTCCACCCTCTCTCTGTGCGGGTGGCAGTTGTTTACAGACCTCCTTCAAAATCCTTGGCTACTTTTCTCTCTGACTTTGAATCCTGGCTCTCTTTTTTTCTATGCTCTGACACCCCTGCAATCATTTTAGGCGACTTCAATTGCCATATAGATGACCCCTCTCAGTCCTGGCCATCTCGATTTCTCCATCCAGCCTCCTTTGATCTCCGGCAATGGACTAATACAGCTACCCATAAGGATGGTCATTTTCTAGATCTGGTCTTTTCTAAAAATCTAGATCTATCTACATTTAAGTGTGAGCCTTTTCCTCTTTCAGATCATCATCTTATCTCCTTTTCTATCTCGCACGTGTCTCATTCTCCCTCTAACTCTCAGCCTAAAACCCTGATTCGCAACACGCGAATGGTTGATATAACTGCTCTCGCTAACTCTTAGTTCTAGCCTCTCCTTCTCCTGTGCTTCCTCTGATCCCGAGTTACTGGTAAATACCTACAACTCAATTTTATCATCTGCAATTAACACCCATGCCCCCCTGCAGCCCCAACGCAGTCGTGCCCTCAATCCCCGTCCCTGGCTTAACCCTCAGATGCGATTTCTGCGCTCCTGTGCACAATCTGCTGAGCGCATTTGGAGGAAATCACGCGTTAAAGCTGACTTCCTCCACTATAAATTTTTTATGGTGTGCCTCAATACTGCCCTATCCCAGGCCAAGCAAGCATACTATAACACACTTATAAATAATAATAAATCAAACCCGCGGTGCTTATTCTCCATATTTAACGCGCTACTTCATCCCTCACCTAATGAATCAATCATATCTGAACACACCCCCCAGGACTTTGCTGACTTCTTTAAAAGCAAAGTCGATTCTATCCGCAAGCAATTTTCCCAACCCTCAGATACCGGTAATCTCAACCTTCCTAAATCTCCTCTCTCCGTATTCAGCTCCTTCAGTCTCGTAACAGAGTCTGGAGTTTCTCAGCTTCTCCGATCCTCTCCGCCTACTACCTGCTCACTGGATCCTATGCCCTCGTCCCTACTAAAACAGTGTGCCCCTGCCCTTACTCCAGCTCTTACCCACATTCAATTCCTCTCTGGTTTCTGGTACTTTTCCCTCTCTCTTCAAACAAGCATGTGTCAAACCCATTCTTAAAAAGGCTACACTGGACCCATCCTGCCTTTCTAACTACCGTCCTGTCTCTCTCTCCTGGCCCTAGCCTCTAAACTCCTGGAACGCCTCGTCTTTTCTCGTGTAACTAACTTCCTCTGCACCCATAATCTGCTGGACCCTACGCAGTCTGGTTTTCGGCCTGCGCACTCCACTGAGACGGCCTTATGTAGAGTGGCAAATGATCTCCAAACTGCCAAGGCCAAAGGACGCTACTCGATCCTCATTCTCCTAGACCTTTCCTCTGCTTTTGATACTGTCGACCATTCTATTCTTATGCAAATTCTCCATTCTCTGGGTATCAGGGATCAAGCAGCATCCGGGTTCTCTTCCTACCTCTCTAACCGCTCCTTCTCTGTCACTCTTACTAACAAATCCTCTACCCCGGTTCCGCTTAGTGTGGGGGTGCCTCAGGGTTCTGTGCTTGGTCCCCTGCTGTTCTCCCTGTACACTCTCTCTAGGAGACCTTATTTCTTCTTTTGGTCTTAAATACCACTTATATGCAGATGACATCCAGATATATTTAGACACCCCTGCACTAACCACTGATGTTCAAACCCAGATTGGTGACTGCCTCCTGGCTATCTCCTCCTGGATGAACAGATGCCAGCTCAAACTTAGCTAAAACAGAGCTCATGGTCTTCCCGCCCAAACCTGGCCCTCCTCCTCCTTTCACCATTATTATTGATGGCATGACCATCAACCCTGTAAATTCTGCACGCTACCTTGGGGTTATCTTTGACCAGTCTCTCTCCTTCTCTAACCATATTAATAACACTGCCAAAACCTGCCGCTTTTTCCTCCGCAATATTGCCAAGATACGCCCCTTTCTTTCACAAGCAACAGCTAAAACACTAATCTATGCCCTTATCCTTTCCCGCTTAGATTACTGCAATCTCCTACTAACCGGCCTCCCAGACTCCCACCTCTCTCCCCTGCAATCAATCTTAAACTCTGCTGCCAGGATCCTCCTGCTCTCTCCTAAGAGGGATCCTGCTCAGCCTCAATTAAGCTCACTAGCATGGCTGCCTGTCAAGCAAAGGATAGCTTACAAAATCCTTCTGCTGACATTCAAAGCCCTTCACTCCTCTGCTCCTCACTACATTTCTTCACTGGTCTCCCTACATGTTCCTGGTAGTCTCCTCCGCTCCTCTCAGAGCCTCCGTCTCTTTACACCATCCACACCCACTGCGCTCTCTCGTCTTAATCCTTTCTATCTCGCTGCTCCTTACCTCTGGAACTCTATCCCTGAATCCCTCCGTAGGGAACACTCACTAACTCTCTTTAAGAAAAAACTCAGCTGTTACCTTCTGGAGCACTAAGACATTAATTTTGCCCAGTCCTGCGCTTATGGGCAAATGCCCATACCTGAGGCACTCTTACCTTCCAGTTTGTGCCTGTATGTTACCCAACCACTCAGATTGTAAGCTCTACGGGGCAGGGACCTCCTTCCTACTGTGTCTCTTACCACATGGCACATATATATACACATATAATAAATAAATACAATACATACATATATCACTTGTCCTCCGTGTGTAATTTTGTATTCTGTAAGACTGTACAGCGCTGCGTACCCTTGTGGCACTTTATAAATAAAGTTATACATACATACGGTTTACCTCAAGAAATATAAAAATATACATTGTGTAATTAAATCAGTAGGGCTTGTGCGTAAGTATTTTCAGCACAAGTGCCATTAGCTGCTTGCTTACATTTAATATGGGTATCAGCTTGTAATTTATTGTGCCAATCCTATATTTTAAGGCTCAGATCCTTTGTCCATTTTATTATCAAGGGTAATCCCATGCACCTTTTCTTCTGCTTTGTTGAATCATAATGTATTGTATTTTGAGGTAGGCCACAGAAATGCTTTTTTATGGGAATCCAAAATTGGTAAACCTGTTTTGTACTACAAATATACATTTGTTGTTTAAAATAAGCATATTGACACTTATCTAGCTTGCTAGTTCTAAACATTATACACTTAACATATATATGCAAAACAGACTATGATACCAGACTTTAGAACTTCTATACATCAACTGTACATCTTACCACTTTAAAACTTTTCTTCATAAGCTGCTCTGAAAGCCTCTTTTATTCTTTTTATACCTGCAATAAAAAAAAGGATTATCTGTTAAATAGGATGATAAGCTGGAGATCTGTTAATCTTTGATGCATGTTTTCACAGGGTATTATGTTTGCAGTAAAAATTGTCTACCATTCTATAGAACAGAACAATGCAACTGTTCATTTGGAATATAAGATGAGAAAGTTAAATTGTGTTGGTGGAGTTTCAGCTCCACAGTGGTTGACACAGGATATGGTGCTTAAAGGGTTACACAAGATAAATGTAAAACAAGGCCAGATGGAATACACCCTCGGGTACTGAGAGAGCTAGGGTCAGATTTACAGAGGCCCTTGTTTCTGATATTCTCAGACTCGCTTTCATCAGGTATGGTACCTACGGATTGGAAGAAGGCGAATGCCATTCCTATATTTAAAAAGGGAGTAAGATCTCAGCCTGGCAATTATAGGCCTGTAAGTTTGACATCCGTGGTGGGCAAGTTATTTGAAGGCTTGTTAAGGGATCACATTCAAAATTATGTACTGGAGAATGCCATTATGAGCAGCAATCAGCATGGCTTTATGAAGGACAGGTCATGTCAGACCAATTTAATTGCTTTTTATGATGAGGTAAGTAAGAAGCTGGACAGTGGGGATGCAGTAGATATAATCTATTTGGATTTTGCCAAAGCATTTGATACCGTTCCCCACAAACGACTGCTTTCTAAACTAAGGTCTACTGGTCTTAGTGAAGTCGTTTGCACATGGATAGAAAACTGGCTACAGGATCGGGTGCAGAAGGTGGTTGTTAATGGTACATGCTCTACTTGGAATAAGGTTCTCAGTGGGGTCCCTCAGGGTTCTGTACTGGATCCACTTTTGTTTAATTTGTTCATAAATAACTTGGGGGAGGGTATTATAAGTAATGTATCAGTGTTTGCAGATGACACAACTCTGCAGACCAGTCAATTCTATCCAGGATGTGGCATCCTTGCAGCAGGATCTTGACCAACTGGCAATCTGGGCGGCTAAGTGGCAGATGAGATTTAATGTGGATAAATGTAAGGTCATGCACCTGGGATGTAAAAATATGCAAGCCCCGTATACCCTTAATGGGACTGCACTAGGCAAATCCATAATGGAGAAGGACCTTGGAGTCCTTGTAGATAATAAACTTGGCTGTAGCAAGCAATGCCAGGCAGCAGCTGCAAGGGCAAACAAGGTTTTGAGCTGTATTAAAAGGGGTATAGATTCACGGGGGGAGGCATTATGGTTGAACGTGATTTTTCAACCCAACTTACTATGTTACTGTCTATGAAGATTTTCATTCATCCAGGTCATGGTATATCTAGTATAAATAAATTTAAAGCAACTGGACTTGTTTAGTAATCATTGAAGACGTTTCACTACTCATCCGAGCAGCTTCTTCAGTTCAACTGAATGAATGAATGAATATGTGAAGAGTTCTGAAACTGCCGGGGTACAGATGTTAGAACAGCATTGTATGTAGCAGACAGATGGTGTCGAAGTCCCCCGCCTCTGTTAAGGGATGGTTTCTCCACTTTGACATGAATGGCCTCTTTTACACCTCTTTCAAACCAGCGGTCTTCTTTGTCCAAAATTTGGACGTTGCTGTTTTCAAAGGAGTGTTCCTTCGACTTAGAACAGCATTGTATGTAGCAGACAGATGGTGTCTAACATCTGTACCCCGGCAGTTTCAGAACTCTTCACATATTCATTCATGCAACTCCAAAAAGTAACACCTGTTTGAAGAGTTGCATGATACTTTGGTAATCCTTTCAAAGTAACTCCACAGCATTCACACCTGAGTTTCAGATGTCACCTTTCTGAAGAGTTACAAAGTGCCATTGTGATTGGATTAGTGGAAGAGTATATATGCTGAGGACTTCCCATACCAGTCAGTTGAACTGAAGAAGCTGCTCGGATGAGTAGTGAAACGTCTTCAATGATTACTAAACAAGTCCAGTTGCTTTAAATTTATTTATACTAGATTTACTATGTTACTATTATCCCATATAGTCAGGGTTTTAGCAATATATAAACAATTTATATCCATTATATTGTTGTGTAATTTCATATAATTTACAGTTGCTTGTGGTTATATGTTTGTTTACCACTGGTTGGGTAGACCAGGGATTCCATTTCTTTAAAAGTTTAGCATGAGCATCTGTGGAAAAATTGGTAAGTTTCTAATTTTTCATACTTCAATTAATGTTTGTCTTTCAGAGTAGAAATACACATATCTGGTTTTAGGACAAAAGTTGGCTATTTAGTGCCAAGAAAAATTAACTGGATTAATTTCTTCATAGTCGGAGGGTGACTTTGTTTGGGGAGGCTAAAGATGGGCCATACGAATACTGACCTAAAGCTAATGTGAGACTTGAATGAATTCGCTGCTGGTGTAAAAAACTAACCTCCCAACTCAGTTGCAGTTCCAACTGACTTCCAGGGATACAGTGCAAAAGTGCCGGTGGAAGTGCTTTTTTCCCCTGAAATGCTTAGGATGTAAAATTATCCATATGTGCACTTCTGTGAGGGATCCTCCACCCATTTGTGTTTGGGATCAGTTAGCTTAAAGGGGTAGTTCACCTTTAAATTAACTTTTAATATAATTTAGACATTGATATTCTGAGACAATTTGCAATTGGTCCTCTTACTTTTAATGGTTTTTCAGTTATTTAGCTTTTTGTCCAACAGCTCTCCATTTGGTATTTCAGCAGCTATCTGGTTGCTAGGGTCTTTATTTACCCTAGCAACCAGGTAGCAGTTTAAACAAGAGATGGGAATATAAATAGTTAAGGGGCCTGCATGGAAAAATAAGTAATAAAGAATTACAATAAAATTGTAGCCTTGCAGAGCAATACTTTTTGGCTGCCGGGGTCAGTGGCCCCTATTTGAAAGCTGGAAAGAAGCAGAAGAGAATGGCAAGTTACTCAAGAACTATAAAAAAAAATTAGGAAGACCAATTGCAAAGTTGTTAGGAATAGGCAATTTTATAACATACTAAAAGTTAACTTAAAAGTGAACCACCCCTTTACATGTGTTTGTTAGTTTTATAGAGAGGGTACCGACATCCCAGGCACATTATATACAGTCTGTATATACAAAACCAGCACATTATATGCAGTGAGATGCAGTCTGTATTTACAAAACCAGCACAGTATATGCAGCGAGTACTGATGGCAGATATTCAGGCCCTGGCACTTTAACACTGGCACAGATACACAACATTGGTTCCACTGTAACTATTTAGAAATGAACAAAACAAAAAAAAATAGTAAGTGCAAATAATATATAAAAGCACAATGAGCTTTTTCAGGGGCAAAGAGTTAACTTACCCATCTGTTAGGATAGGAGATAGGGATATTATGTCAGGTGACAAAAAAACATTTAATTTCATCTAGTGATTCCGCCTTTAGAACTGTATAGTACCTGTGGGAGTAGAATGAAATCAGTAGCAAAAGTTCAGAGTTGGTTCTCAAAGTAAAGTTAGTCTGCAGATTCTTCTTTTCTTCATTCTTCATTTCTGCACTGACTTCAGTTTGTAATATCTCCTGAGCCCTGTTTGCATCTGTGCCTTGATTGGTTAGTTTTACTGTCTGTCAAGAAAGCTGTGCTCTGATTAGAGAATCCACAAGAAGAAAGATTGAGCATAGCTGATTACATACTAAATAGCAGGAACCTCGCACTACAGTATTTATGTTTGGGTGCACAGTGTAAAGATATACTGATATGATATATCGTGTTATAGACACAAGGAAAGGACACTGGCACACCTATAGTATAATTAAAATTTAATTATTTTTATTAAACTTTCTTAAAAAATTGGATTAAAATCACATACAGGGAAAGATAGGGAAGGTTAAGATCAAAGTGACTCTGAGCTTGTTAGACTTATAGTTACAATATCAATAACCTATTTAGATTTGATACAGTTACAAATTCCAGTAACGGCAACGGGTTCACATATTACAGGGACCGGAACAGAGTGGCGATTTATTGTGTCTGAACTTAGCCAGTATGTAAGCTATTCTAAAGCCAATTTCACATATTACAGGGACCGAAACAAAGTAGCGATTTATTGTATCTGGACTTAGCTACTATGCAAGCTGCTCTAAAATCCCGCGCTTACATATGTTTCTCCACAAGGGGTCAGGCTTAATACACTAAATCCCCTATTGATAGCTGCATCTGATACGTACTGCCGAGGAGAAATCGCCCAAATTATGAATCGGGTACGGTTAGTATCAATTAGCGTAGGCTTTTCCTACTAGGTATACTGAAGGTGAATATTACAGACACAAAATATAATAACAATCAGTCTTATCAAATGAAGTTCGTATAGTCTTAGCCGCTGATCAGGCTGATTACATTAGAGGCGCCGATCATGCCGATTATATCGGAGGCAAGTCTATTAACCCTTACTCCTACCACTAGGGCTTCGTATAAGGAAAATAAGGAAAATAGCGAGCCCACATCAGTTTCTAGTCAAGTGAACTCGTAGATTGACCAAATTGTATATCGGCACTCAAACTCTCCAACCGCAGAAGTACTCTCCGCGCCTGCCCTTACCGGGGTTAATTTTCAAGTACCATGCGCTTGCGTTAGACGTCTCTGCTCTTACAGAGTATTTTACACATATACCCCCGCCGGGGTCGATTCACAAGCAATGCCAGCAGTTACATAAAACAGCGTATTTACCTATTGGAAAACAAACGCACAAGGGGGCAGGAAAATAATTTTACTTCATATCAGACGCTATAGGAGAGCCTTATTCAATTTAGCGGAGATATATTGAAATACCAATCTCCCCGCGATTTCACCAACTCCAAAGTAACTGCGGGTCCTCAAATTACCCTTTGGCAATGTGGCTTACTGTAACCCCCACCTTCAAATCGATGTAACAAAATAGGGCTAAATCCAGCGCATACCTGTTTGCATACCAATGCTCAACATTGAGAGAATTAGTCGAACGATAGTGCCTTATCTGTCCCTAGCAACCATAAATTGGTGCTTTCAACATTAAGTGTCCCTGACCACTCTCGTGCCTACAACCTTATCAGTTTTACCTCGGCACAAGATTCTAACAAACACAAGGTCAAAACGCCGACGCGCGTTTCGCAAAGAGCTTTATCAAGGCGAAATTTCGGTCATTTCCGTAGGGGTGGTTTTAAACCCCTTGCAACCAATCAGATTACTCGTACTTTTTTTAAAACCCATTGATTTGTATTAGGACAGCCCCCTTTAGTTTGCTTTCTTTATTTTAACTGCATTACCTCATCGTTGAACAAATTCATTAAATACATTCTTTGTGTACCTAATTTTTGATATTGTAGGAATCCTATAACATTCAATAAACATCGATAATTGTTAGTCATATTTTTGTTTTGTGTTACTTAATCATATATTCTTATTTCTTATATAATGATATTCATTTTATGAAAATGTGATGTTAATTCTTATTGTTCTCAGAGCCAAAATTGTGGCAATATTATGTTTATATGTGTGGATGATCTTAAATATTAATTAACTCATACTAAAAATAAAGTTGGATATCATTCTCCTTTTATCTCTACTCATAATGGGGGTTTGATTAGTAATTTACCTCATATATGATTACTTAATTCTACAATCTAATTGTGAATAAACCAAGTGTACTCATAAAAATGAAAAGATTTGGTGAATATAAGTGATTAATAGTGAACTGCCTAAAGCATTTATTTTAATCCGATCGAGATCAGAATTACAGTCTGAGGGTGTATGAGAAAATAATAAAAACTGTGAATTACATGATACTGAGCGAGAATAGTGATCTCGGAAGATCAATACTGCTGATCAAAAGTGCTGTTAGTGACAGTGATGGAAAAAAGTGAAATGATACGTGATGTGCTGCTTGTGCACTGTTAGGATAGAAATTAATTATTTAGTGTGAGTTACACCGACAGTGGGTAATATAATGTACTGCAGCATTCATTGTGTTGTGGATGTTAATAGTGCTTAGATGCTAAATAACTTATTAGGTTCGTAGAAATGTACTGAAATCAATATTCTCATTTAAACCTTCCGGAGAAAGAGAGTTCAAAAGATAAATCCATTTACTTTCTTTTTTGATTACAGCAGAAATGGAGCTGCAGCAACAGGAGAAGATTTCCAGGACAGTGAAGAAAGGGAGTGAGTTTTTTTGTTTTTCTTTTTTTAAGGTGCCAAGCAGGTTTGGGGAGTCCCAGCCTCCTCTAGCCTTACTGAAAATCCGCCTATGTATTTCTTAATATATTTATTCCAGTGGCAGATTCTGGACAAACATTTTATTGCCACCATTGTGCAACTTACAGGGTTAGTTGGTTAGTCTTGGTCACCTAATGCACTCTTATAGGCAATAATAATCTGGCATCCAAACATTACTCAGCAGGGTATTCCTCAACCTTACTGTCATCACCATGAAGAATTATGCTGGTTTCAATTCCTCAAGAATAAAGAAATAGAATAGTTTCAAATAGTTTGCTGCCCCCAACCATGCTGCTATTACTGAAATGGGAAGTGTTCATACACCAGGGCCAGAAGTTGTACAAAGGCAGCTTTTTAAATCTAGCTTGCTTGAACCCTTGCATGTGTCAGTTTTTCCCCATCAACAGGATCATAGGCTAGGTCTACTTAACTTTGGTGGGGGTGAGTTTGGAGGTGATACTGTAAGTGCCTTTTAATAAAACTACATATATTGATGCATGTTTGTTCATTAATTCATTGTAAATTACTTTGTGTTTTGACAACTGAAACAATACAGTAAATGTTTAAAATTGAGAATGAAATAATAAAGTAGTAGGGTTCACCTGAAATGATTTTAGCACCATGCACCTGTGATTCTGTGGTCTAATCTAACATTTAGTGTTTTCTAACTACCTAACTGCAAACACATATCAAAATATATTTGCATTAAATATATTTTGCATTAAAGTTCTTATTCACTTTTAAAATCTAAAAAATACATTCTTTTCAATAAAATATGATAAGATTGACGTGTGTGTGTGAGAGAACAACGTTTGCCACAAACACACATTGACGAATATTTCTATTTTGACTATTTTGTAAACCACTTCCTCTCGGTACAAGTAACAAAAATAAGCTTAGCTTCCTGTTAGAGTACTTGAACTAAAGCCTGGATAAAAAGCAGTAAAAGAAATGAAATCTATTTTCTTTGTATGTTTTCACCACCATTATACGCTTCTGCCCTGTAAACAGTATGGTGAAAACAGTCTATACTTAATATTTCCAGCCAGTATGACTATCCTGATCTTTTATCTAATCCATGAGTCAAAAGAGTCAATTAAATGTTTCCCTGTTGTAAAATATATATGGATATTCGAGTTTCATGACCTGTATAAAGAACTGAACTTTTTGTAGTTATGAAACTCCTTGGTGATTTGTAATTTCCTCAAATATGTATTTGTAATAAAGGCACAATAAATTGCACACAGAAATCACCTCAGTGCCTAGTTGCATAAACAGATATATTTCATTCACAATGCCAAACATCCAACAATTGTGCATAAAAAGAAAATGTAATTAGAAATCAATTAATTTATTAATATGAAGACATAATATGTCTTCAAGGCGCCAACAGTTGAAACATTGTTTTCTAATTAAATTTTTTTATTTTTTTTGTGCTGGATGTTTTGCATTATGAATTAACAACATTTTTAATTACTAATCAGAGAAATACTGGATGTTTAGATAATTGATACATTACCTATGTTACATCTATATGAGCCCCCGTTAGTTGTATGGGTCAAAATGTTTTAATTTAGCAAATTTAATAAGTTATGTTATAGACTTATACTTTTCTTATTTTAATTCCCTCAATCATGTTACATAGAGCAGCAACTATTTACAGACTTTGGGAGAATCACTGTCTTCTACAGGTACCTGTAATTTCTACTATGTGGGAAAGCTGCCTCAAATATGCAGTTTAGTGGGGCATAAAAATAGTAAGAAAGAAGGAATAAAATATTAGGTGTTTACAGGTTTAAGAACTTTTTATTGTTTAAGAACTTAGATCATATTGGACTACAACTACAAAACAAAGAAACCTCTGTTATTAATAATAAGTATCTATGCATAAAAATATTTAAACACTCAAATTAGAAGTTTGGATTGAACATTCCTATAAGAGCATATGCTAAGCTGGAAACATGAGAACTCAGAGTAGACTGCTTCCATTTCCTAAATTGAGACATCTTTCAGAACTTTCCTTTAGGTTAAAAAAGTCCAAACTATTATTTTGTACAATTGCATTTCTCACCAAAAGAAACAGGCCATAAAAGAAAAATGGAAATGTTTCAACATTTTTTAAAGAAATCATCAGCAGAGCTGCCTAAAAAAAATAAAATCAGTACAATGAAAAGCAAAAACTATGTAAAATAAAAGGGCAAAGAGTGGGTGATATGTTTTATGCAGTACAATAAAAAAAAATGCAAGAAATACAGATATATAAACTAGAAGTAACAACAACTGTCAACAGTGCAAGTTAGAGAATATTAATTACACCTACCAATAAGTTTGCAGATGTTTTAGCTATTAATGTCTTCGTCTGTTCCTTTCTTCTTAGTGAATGTCTTTTTCCCTTCTACTTGCATATGTTTATTGACTTCCTGTGGTTTTATTAAAAACCACATCCGAGTGGGCTGAATATAAGCAAAGCATAATAAGAAACAGAAGAAAGATGAAGGTAGAGATTCAAAATGATTCTTGATGTACCTCTTATCGCTGAGCTTGTATGCTGTCAATTTTTAAATTGACAGCATACAAGCTCAGCGATGAGAGGTGCATCAAGAGTCCTACAGTATTAACTGATAATGTCAAAGTATTAATATTGCAGGCAGCATATAAAATTTTATGCAAGATATAAAAAAAAAAAAAGTATATTTTTTTAGTGTGGCCTTTTTTTCAGCTGCAGTACTTAAAAATGTCACTTCTACCTTACTATCTTAAACAAAAAGACTTTAAATAAGACCCAGAATTGCCATGCATAAGCTTCAACAATTGAAAATCAATGGGGGCATCAATTTTCCAAACTCCACAGTGGCCTAATGACTAATATCTTTTCAAAATGGAAACAAGAAGGTCTTCACTGTATTAGAGACATACTTAACAGAAAACTCTCTCATGACAGACAAATTCCCTTTTCACCAAACCCAGCACCTTTACTTTATGCAAGCCACACACTATGCGAGAAAAGAGAAAATTGTATCATACTTACCGTGATTTTCTTTTCCTGGTCACTCCATGTCAACACTCTCTGGGATAGGCCCTCCCCTCTGCTCCCATCAGAAGGACCCTCCCCAAAGCTTTAAAAGCCCAACCCCACCTCCACTCTGGCATCTAGTAATAAGCTTCTAGAAACTACCAAGAAAGGGTGGGAATCTTGACATGGAGTGGCCAGGAAAGGAAAATAACGGTAAGTATGATGCAATTTTCCCTTTTCCCTGGCCACTCCATGTCAACACTCTTCGGGACATAGCAAGCTAATATCCCTAATTGGGAGGGTAAAAGTTCCACAAAGGAAGAAAATCTGGATCTCAGAAAATGAATCTATTCCAGATACATCCCAAACCAAGAGAAAACCCCACCGAGGGGTGTAGAAACAAATACTTGGTATAGACCTGTGAACTCTATCTGCCCAGGAATCTGGACTGAAATAAATGAGGAATGAGCTGTGTGAATAGCCAGAGAAAGGACTAGAACTCTATAAAGGCAAAGCCCACACCAAGTAATGATACAGAGTGTGCAATCCACATCTGTTGAAAAAGGACTAAATATTTTACCATTAAGGAAGTGGATAGCAACAGACCAGAAGGCCTTCCCACTTCCACTACTTACCAGCACACCTGTAATAACATGCTCTCCCAGCAATCACTACTGGAACAGCTCTTTAGATGTTTAGTAAACACCTGAGGAAGAGGAGACATAGCAGGGGAAGAAAACAGTCAACATTCTACATGTACCAGACCAGGAAAAGCTATTGCAGGTAGCCCTCTTGTATTCCCCTGCAAAACATATGAATCTTGTAGATAATATTACTCTCCCCCTGATGTCTATAGAGTACATAAGGGCTTGCACATATCCTAGACCCCAAAAACCCTGAACAGTGCCAGAAGTCATGTGGGGAAGAGTCTAGCTAAGCATGATAGACCCAGGGAGAATGACTCGGCAAGTCCAACCAGCCATGAGCCTTGCAGGCTAAGATGGCACCCTACACAAAAGCCTACCAGGTGGCCAGTTTGGAACCTACCACATGTTATTAACGGTTTGCAGACACTAACCCCCAGAGACTACATGCCACCACTGGAAGTGAACAGTACCTGCCTCTGTGAGGAAGCAGCCTAGAGCAAGTTTCAGACAAGGCTAAAACTGATCCTTATCCTATACCCCCCCCCGATATCCTGCTCAAGCATAATATGGATGGAACTACGGGATCTGCATGCCATAGCATGGAGGGCCAACTGTATTACATGCCCACCAGACTAACATTTGCAGAAATACAGTCTTACCTATGTGGATACACCCTGAAAAGGATAATAGATTTCATCATGTAGATTGGAACTATAACCCATGGCACATTTGCATGTTCTAAAATAAGGGCACCAATCAGGAAGTGATAGTAAAAGGATTAAATCTAGTTAAGGGGAGATAAAGTAATCCACCTATTGATTTAAAAGGAAACTGACCCCTACTAACCGTATCAGAGTGCTTAAGCCCATAGGAAACTGCTGATGGTCCAAGCACCCTACTAGGATTATAAATGTGACCGTTGTTAATAAGTGGCCTTTGAGCCTAAACTCAGTCAGCTAACTGGCCCCCCGTATGTACCTGACCAAGGATACTGGACAAGCCTATCCTACTGTCTAACAGCAGGGCCTGAAAATGATGCACCAGTCATGCCCATAGTTGCCTATACAGACTACTATATCTGTAGTCACATATACAAAAAGTTCTTTAAACCAATGCACCCACTGAATACTGGACTAAGAAATGGTGTCCAGAGCCAGAGAATGTTAATCATTATCGACTATACAGAGCCCTATTGTTCAGACTTCTAGTATAATGCCCTGCCATATGGATAACCATGGCAACCTACCAGGCATTGTGAGCCACATTCCGCTGAGCCACTGCTTGTTCCTAGATGTATCTGCCAGATCAGAAACCCTGGCAATTTAAAAAGTGATAAACATTTATATCACTTACCCCAGAAGCCCAACAGTAGTGGGAATCCACCTACAGGCAGTCT
Source organism: Xenopus tropicalis (assembly GCF_000004195.4). Lineage (NCBI taxonomy): Eukaryota > Metazoa > Chordata > Amphibia > Anura > Pipidae > Xenopus > Xenopus tropicalis. Next base: position 59,339,490 of record NC_030683.2, read on the forward strand.
TGAGAAAAACCGGCACAAATTAGGTCTGAAAAACCCATAAACAATCTGGAAGACCACACATCGCTGACTACTGTGTCTACAGTAAGGCTATAGCACAGAGCTTAAGGCACATTAACACATACACATAAATTAGACAGCCATTGCATACCTAGGGTGCGATACCTGTCTGCACCTTGAGTGTTGCCCTTAGCATCTACATAGTATAGCAGTGCATATAAGACCAAGATGGCTGCTGGTTACAGACCAGTGTATCCTACGTAAACACGGTCTGGCTGTTTGTATTGGTCTCTGTATAAAAAGAAGAGAAAAATATACTATGTTGCTGCCACCTTCAGAATTTACCTATATACAACCACAATTCTGCTTGGTTGTACCCTTAAGACAGTTGGCCACACCTTAAATACAAATAAAGTACTGCATAGAAAAAGCATTAGCATGCAAAATACATTATCCAGCTTGGCTGTTGCTTCTACACAAGCTATAGTTGCTGGGTGAACAATACTCAAACAGCCCATTTCATTAGAGGCTTTTAACAGATTTTAATATTTAAAAAAACATGATACAGGGTTACTATCAGTAATGTTACCCATACTTACCTGGAGGCTGCATAAGCAAATGTGACCCAAAACTGAATAATCATAATACAGTATGGACATTCCCTTAGCCTCCAACAGTACTGCTAAAAAGCTCCAGCATATACATTAAAACTTGGTTATCTTAGCCAGCCGGCCATTGATGTGTTTTTACATGCATATCAGTTTAAATGGTATATTACCCAGCATGAGGACCTCTCAAATGTTTTAGCATATACATTCAGCATAGATGGTATATTATCCATGGGAAGAACTAAAAGTTTTTAACATATACATTCAATATAGATGGTATATTACATAAAAAGACAGCATAGCATTAGCATAGATGGTATATTATCCATGGGAAGAACTGAAAGGTTTTAACATATACATTCAGGATAGATTGTATATTACCACTCAGAACTACTGAGATGTTTTTACATATACATTCAGTATAGTTCTAATAATCTGGCCCCTGAAGATTCTGCTACAGAGCCAAGTGCTATGCTGCCCATTCCAGGCTAGCACATATCCCAATGTACACACTGGCTGAACCAGGTTACATATACATATTGCAGACACCAGTTCCTTAGCCTAAAAAGACTATACGAGAAGCAGTATGGAAGGAAATAACAGCAACTTGAGGCACCAGAACATAAGTGTAACACAGAGAACCTTACCTCATGCTGCTGGGGCTTCCTCCTAACAGCAAAGAATGAGAGAGGGAAGGGAGGAAAGGGGGAGGGGACCTACCTACCCCATTACCTACCCCATTACCTACAGCTGAATACTGCCTTGCCCAGTAATTACCTAATTACCTGCAACTGGTGTCTGCTCCAACTAGCATTGCATTTGCACAGCTCACAGAATAGACAAACTTGCTAACTTTCCAATTTGCTTCATGTGTTGAGATTCTGGAAATCAAGCTTGCATCCTGAGCATTACCTCTGTGTACTGGCTTGAAAGGCACACACAGGCAGCCTACAGTGACACAATGCTGGCACTGCTCATACAGTCTGCACAATAACTATATATTAAAAAACGTTTTAATTGCAGTACCACCTCAGTATATGTTCTTTTTGTAGTATGCAGGGTTTATTTGTGGGTTTCTACTGCTCCTGAGGTGTGAACAGGGGAACAATATGGGTGATTACAGCCTGAGCCTGAGGTGTGAACACTGCAGGGGGTGAACAATGCAGAGATTAAAAGGTGTGAACAACACAGGGGATTAAATGTTTAAACAATACAGAGGGATTACAGCCTGAATCTGAGGTGAGAACCATGCAGGGGGGGCAGTTAATCTCAGTACTGATACCATTTAAAGATTACACAAGAGTAAGCCATCAAAGCAGCCGCCAGTTGGACAGCACTGATCTAGAGGAAGGCAAAAAACCCCATCTGGAGCCTCTCTAATTTGCTGCAGAGGGGGAAAAAATCCTTCCTGATTCCGATGGCAATCGGACCAGCCCTTGGATCAACTTGTACTAAGAGCTGTCTCCCATAACCCTGTATCACTTGCTAAAAAGCCATCCAACCCCTTCTTGAAGCTAACTAATGTATCAGCCAGTACAACTGGTTCAGGGAGGGAGTTCCACAACTTCACAGCTCTCACAGTAAAAAATCCTTTCCGAATATTTAAAGGAACCTCCCTTCTTCTAAACCGAGTGGGTGCCTTTGTGTCAGTTGGAAGGACCTACTGGTAAATAAAGCATTAGAGAGGTTATTATATGATCCCCTTATATATTTATACATAGTTATCATAGAAAGCAAACCCACTTTACCAGCTTAGTTGCCCTTCTATGGACCCTTTCTAATACAATAATGTCCTGTTTGAGCACCGGAGACCAAAACTGGACAGCATATTCTAGATGGGGCCTTACCAGCCCTCTGTAAAGGGGAAGAATAACACCCTCCTCCCATGAATCTATGCCCCTTTTAATACAGCTCAAAACCTTGTTTGCCCTAGCAGCTGCTGCCTGGCATTGCTTGCTACAGCCAAGTTTATTATACAAGGACTTCAAGGTTGTTCTTCATTATGGATTTGCCTAGTGAAGTCCCATTAAGTGTATAATTAGCTTGCATATTTTTACAGCCCAGGTGCATGACCTTACATTTATCCACATTAAATCTCATCTGCCACTTAGCCGCCCAGATTGCCAGTTGGTCAAGATCCTGCTGCAAGGATGCCACATCCTGGATAGAATTGACTGGTCTGCAGAGTTTTGTGTCACCTGCAAACATTGATACATAACTTATAATACCCTCCCCTAAGTTATTTATGAACAAATTAAACAAAAGTGGACCCAGTACAGAACCCTGAGGGACCCCACTGAGAACAACCCAAACACACAGATTGTTTGACATATGGGGGCAGATTTACTAATGCACGAATGGACCGAAAGCGTCCGAACGCGGTTTTTCGTAATGATCAGTATTTTTGCAACTTTTTCGTCGCCGTCGCGACTTTTTCGTATGTCCCGGGATTTTTTCGTCGCCGTTACGACTTTATTGTATATTTTCCATGACTTTTTCGTTGCCGTCGCGCAAAAATCGTATTGGTTTTTCTGCCGTTTACAATTGCTCAATACGAAAAAATCGTGGCGGTGGCGGCGAAAAAGTCGTGCAAAATACGATGAAGTTGTGACGGCGACGAAAAAATCACTCAAAATATGAAAAAAATGCGACGGCAACGAAAAAGTCGCAAAATTTTTGTTTCCAATCCGATTTTTTCCCATTCGGGATTCGACTTCGTGGATTAGTACATGTGCCCCTAGGTCTACCTATATTTAGAATCTCCCCCCCTGACATCAGACAGCTGACAGTCAACACTTTCAAATGCCCAACTGGTATGACCAGAGTCATAGAGGTACCAACCTCCTATTACATGCCACAACAGAAAACAGGTATCTCCTTAAACAATCATGTCCAGAGTGGGTGAACGGAAATATAAATTAATATTGGTATTAATATTAATACTGGTTTCTTTGAAAGTTTTACATCACATCCTTTATTCTGTTTTGACCAAATTATAGCTCAGATCTCCACCACAATATATATATGGTAATATGACACTTCTAAGTGTAATATAGCCAATTACCTTATCGTTCATATACATCCGCTCACTCTCCAATAAGTCTACCAATACAATTGTTTTGAATGTTAAGATTACCAAAGATAAGAAAACTTATGTATATCACTATATCCTATGTTGACATCATATGTATCAAATCATTTATCACATTGTATTCTGCAATTGACATTATCCTGCATATGTGGAATCCAGTTGTTACAAAAAAAATAAATAAAAACAGTTAATAAAAAAAATGTCACTTCCTAAGCAGGTTTATGAGAGGTTTTTGTATCCACTTCTATTTGCTGTTCATCTCTTGCATGGCCCTTCAGTTACTGTGACCTTTTCACATTCTAGGTATCGGTATTTGTGAAGATGATGCCCATGGCCACCAAAATCTTGGATGCAGCATAAATAGATAAATTAGTGCCACCCAGTAATTGTGAAAGTGCGCCATCCCCCAGGGGGTAGTGCAGGGTTTCAAGAAATTTCCTGTGACCTTTGACATCAGAATTTACTGCTGTGGTACTGGCTAAGAACCTACTAAATTCTGGGGTTAAGACTACCAAAATGCGAAGTACAGGTAAGGATTAGACAAAACATGGTAAATTCATGCTAAGGTCAAGGTGGGCAGCAAGTATTGTGGTTAGGAAAACAGGCAGAATTCAAAACCGGAAAAATGCACAAAAACAAGGCTGTGCAGGATCTGAGACAACTAGAGACCAGCTTGGACAAAGAGGGAATGAGAGCAGTGATTTAAATAGGGAGTTTTGGCACCAAAGCTTAAAAGGAAGTGAAGAAAAGGAAGTAAACAAAAAACCATAAGCAAGATGGTATCTTTGGCCTCAAAATATACAATTGCGCATGTCATGATGTCACTGCGCATGTGCAACAATGTGGCAACATCTCCCTTTGTGTAAAAAAATGTGCTAAGAGACCCTGAGATGCATGGTAGGGGAATGTGCCAGACCGGCAGTGCTCCTTACAGTACCCCCCTCTCAGGAGCACCCATTGGAGGCTCCCAAGGTTTTTCAGGAAATTTTTAATGAAAAGAGCTGATTAAACGAGGAGCATGAGTATCACAAGTATTAACCCTGGATCTTTCTTCAGGACCAGAACCCTTCCAATGTAAAAGATATTGGGGCCGATTCACTAAAGTGCGATAAAACGTGCGCTATTTATAGCGTGCGGTAAAAATTTTATCGCGTCTTAATTTTCGAAACTTTTCGCACGATTCACTATAAGCATACTTGCGCTATTTTACGTGCGATATTGCATGCGTTATTTAACTCGCGAAGACTATTTTCAAGCGGTATTTGACGGTACATGCGCTAAATAACACATGCGAATAGTCGCCGCATATAAATGGTAGCATATAAATGGTAGCATATAAATGGTAGCATATAAATAGTAGATGCTTATAAATAGTAGCCACTAGTGATGAGCAAATGTGTTATGGTTATCTTTGGTGAAAAATTAGCAAATCTTTCGAAAGGTCCACGAAACGGCAAAAATGTTGTGCGGGCAAAAAAATTGTTGCCCGCAACTATTATTTTTTTACGCTTGTGTAAATTTTTGGACGTGCGGTAAATTTTTGCGTGGCAAATTTTTTCATGCGTTTTGCCATTGGCAGATTGTTTGCGAAACGCATGAAAAAATTTGCCGCGGAAAAATTCGCTGCACGTCCAAAAATTCGCTGCGAATCCATGCCTGACGAAACATTTCATCACTTGTAGCCGCATATAAATAGTCGTGTGCATGGGCGTCCGCAGAAAATTTTCCAAGGGAGGGCAAGTAAGCTAGCATCATCCTGCAACAGACAAATATATATATATATATATATATTTTTTTTTTTTTTTTTTTTTTGCAGGATGATACTAGGGGAGGCTAAAGATGGCCCATACACAGACTGACCTACAGCTAATGTGACACTTAGTGGATTCGCTGCTGGCTTAAAAAATTAACCTCCCAACTACCTCTTGCCATTCCCACTGACTCCCAGGGATACTGTACAAAAGTGCGGGGGGTCCTTTTTTTTACCCTAAAATGTTTAGTATGTAAAAGTATTCATACGCGCACTTCTGTGAGGGGATCTGCAAACATTTGTGTTTGTGATCAGTTGTGATCACTTTTATTTTTAATGGTTTTTCAGTTATTTAGCTTTTTGTTCAGCAGCTCTCCATTTGGTATTTCAGCAGCTATCTGGTTGCTAGGGTCTTATTTACCCTAGCAACCAGGTAGTGGTTTAAACATGAGATGGGAATATGAATAGTTAAGGGGCCTACTTGGAAAAATAAGTAATACAAAATTATAATAATAATAAAATTGTAGCCTCACAGAGCAATATTTTTTGGCCCCCATTTGAAATCTGGATAGAGGCAGAAGAGAAAGGCAAATTATTCAAAAAAATTAATTAGGAAGACCAATTGCAAAGTTGCTAGGAATAGGCCATTCTATAACATACTAAAGGTTAACTTAAAAGTAAACCACGCCTTTAGATGTGTTTATGTTAGTTTTATAGCAAGAAAGGCAGTGGGTACTGACTCCCCATTATATACAGTGAGACGCAGTCCGTATTTACAAACCCAGCACATTATATACAGTGAGAAGCAGTGGGTACTGATGGCAGATATTCAGGCCCTGGCACTATAACACTGGCACTGATACACAACATTGGCTCCACTGTAACTTACTAGAAATGAACAAAACAATGACAAAAAAAAAAATAGTAAGTGCAAAAAACAACAACAAATATATAAACACACAATGAGCTTTTTCAGAGGGAAAGAGTTAACTTACCCTCCATCTGTTAGGGTAGGGCAGGGGTCAGGAACCTTTTTGGCTGAGAGAGCCATAAACACCACATATTTTAAAATGTAATTCCGTGAGAGCCATACAATATGTTTGGCTGCAGATGCTGCGGGGCAAGGTAGGGTGGTCCAAGGATGCCGGATGCGACACAGAGAAGGGTATGGCCTGCGCTTGGCGAATAGAAGACGTGTTCTAAGGCTTAGAACACGTCTTCTATCCGCTGAGCGCAGGGGCAAGGTAGGGTGGGTGCCAAGGATGCCGGATGTGGATGCAATGAGGAGGAGGGCGTAGCCTGCGCTTGGCCAATAGAAGACGTGTTCTAAGGCTTAGAACACGTCTTCTATCTGCCGAGCACAGGCCACGACCCCCGTTATTTTTTTTGATATTTAAGATTTGGCAGCGAGCCAGATGCAGCCATCAAAAGAGCCACATCTGGCTCCCGAGCCATAGGTTCCCTACCCCTGGGGTAGGGGATAGATTATAAATTATTATAGATGTCAGGTCAGGCAAAAAACAATTTAATGTCAGCTAGTGATTCTTTAGAACTGTATAGTACCTGGGTATAGTGCCTGTGTATAGTACCTGTGTATAGTACCTGGGTATAGTGCCTGGGTATAGTGCCTGTGTATAGTACCTGGGTATAGTACCTGTGTATAGTACCTGTGTATAGTACCTGTGTATAGTACCTGTGGGATGAAAACTGCAGCAAAAGTTGAGTGTTGGTTCTTAGGTAAAGTTACAGCTGCAGATTTTTCTTTTCAGTCTTCATTTCTGTTTCCAGTTTGCAAAATCTCCCGATCCCTGTGTGCATCTGTGCTCTGATTGGTCAATTTTACTGTCTGTCAAGGAAGCTGTGCTTTGATTGGAGAATCCACAAGAAGAAAGATCCAATCGGAGCACAGCAAAACGGGCTTAAGGGGACAGTGCAGAAACCGAGTAAGGTTGGTTTTTTTGCTACTTTTCCAGGGGGGGGCAAGTGCCCCCTCTTGCCCCCTTCTGTCGACGCCCATGGTCGTGTGAATGAACACACACCATGTTAGCCATACACGCCAATACTTGCGGAAAATTACTGTATTAAAAATGACCATTTCCCTGCAAACTGGCGGCTGCGTCACTCTAGGGGAAACACATACTTGAATAAATAACACTGCAAAGTCCATATTTTATTGCCAAAAGCTCATTTACTGTACTTTTCTATAATTATTATACCTAGTAATGTATTTTGGGCAACTAAATATTTACCACTATAGTACTGTATATTATCGCGACTAAAGATTTACCGCTATAGTACTGTATATTATCGCGACTAAATATTTACCGGTACAGTACTGTATATTATCGCGACTAAATATTTACCGCTATAGTACTGTATATTATGGCGACTAAATATTTACCACTATAGTACTGTATATTATGGCGACAAAATATTTACCGCTATAGTACTGTATATTATGGCCACTAAATATTTACCGCTATAGTAGCGAAATTCCATACAAAGACTTTAGTAAAATTTAGTAAAAAGACACACACTTGAATAAATAGCACTGCTAAGTCCATATTTTATTGCCAAAAAAATCATTTACTGTACTTTTCTATAATTTTTCGCCTGCCTGTAGTAGGTGTTAATTTTCGCATAGACTAATGCGATATTTAGCGCGCCTAAGTGTTTGTGAATCATGCGATCGTATTCTTTTCAGCGCAAAAATTAACGCATGCGGCAAAACTAGCGCATGCAGTCGCGTGAAAAATAACGCATGCGATTTAGCGACTTAACGCACGCGATAATACTATGATGAATCGCGCGCTAATCATCGCGTCTATTTTAACGCAAAAAAGCGTGCGATAAATTTTATCGCACTTTAGTGAATCGGGCCCATTGAATTTTACCTCTAGTTTTTTGAGAGTTGATTATATCCTGTACCTCAAATTCCTGTTAACCATCCAAAAGGACTGGAGAAGGAGGAGAATGTGCAGTGGAGAATGTATTACTAACAACAGGCTGGAGCAGGGATATATGAAAGGCGTGAGATATGTTCATGTTGGAAGAATGATCTAATCTAACAGACACTGGATTGATGATGTTCTCAATGATAAAAGAACCAATAAAGTGTGTACCCAACTTGTGAGAGGGTTGACGCATCTTAATGTTTCTGGTGGAAAGCCAAACTGGATCCCCAACCTGGAAAGAAGGACCAGGACGACATCATCTATCAGCAGCAGTTTTCTGAAGAGAAGAGGATTTGACAAGGGCTTGACCATACGTGACCATAGAACCTTAAAATCCTGGGCCAAAACCCTCTGCAGCAGGAACCTCAGAGCTAATAAATGCAGATGGAAGGACCCTGGGGTGTAATCCATAGACACAAAAAAGAAGAAGAACCCAAGGACTCATGTTTGAGGTTATTGTTTAAATTCAGCCTATGGGAGAAGTTCCGACCAATTATTCAGAGATGACGCACTGAAGAAATTGTTCTAAAGACTGATTGGTTCTTTCAGTCTGGCCATTATTTTGAGGATGATATGCAGAGGAAAATTTTTATTTGACTCGTAATAATTTACAGAAAGCTCACCAGAATCTGGATATGAATTGAACACCATGATCAAAGACAATACTGGATGGAAAACCATGAAGGCAAAAAATCTCTTCAATTAAAATTTTGGCCAAAAGTGGAGCAGAAGGTAATTTCTTTAATGAAATAAAATGTGCCATCTTGGAGAAGTGGTGTACTACAACCAGAATAACAGACATGTCAGAAGATTTGGGTAAAACAACAATAAAGTCCATGGCAATGTCAGTCCAGGGTTGTTCAGGTACAGGCAGAGGCAACAGCAAACCATCTGGTTAGGAAAGAGGAGTCTTCTGCTAAGCACAGACTGTGCAGGAGGACATAAATTGAGAGACATCATGTACCAACGAAGGCCACCAAAAATATGTACTATTGAGATCCAGTCTTTTTAATGCCAGGATGTCCAGCTAATAAGGATGAATGAGCCCCCTGAAGAACTCGAGGGGCCTGGGAAGAGGCAACAACATTTTTATCCAGAGGACTGGCAGGAGGAGTGTAACAATACCTGGTGATCTAGGGGGCAGGGTGATGCCCACCATCTGTCTCTTCTATGTCTCGTGCACGTTCCTCTGCTTTGACGTCCTTCATTCATCGATGCGTGTGATGTCATTTTGTTGCAAAATTTGAATATTTAAAGCACTTTCTGCATTGAACTCCTTGCTTAATGTAGGTCTACTTCCTGATAGTTACTGGGTGCATTCTGTGTACTGTTTTGCTGTGTTCAGACTCCTGTTTGTTCCTGAATATTCCTGTATTGCTGCCTGAACCAACCATTGCCTGTTTTGACTAGTCTTCTGGATTCTGATTTTGTACTGCGCTGACTGATTGTTGCTGACCCCAGCCTGTCCTTGACTACTCCGAATTGTACCCCCTCTTCCTGCCCCATGTTTGGTTCCCTTGCCTGTTTAGAACTCTCTCCTTGGGTCTCTCACTATAAGTCCTGGCGGCATCCGAGAAGCAAAGGGCTCCTCCAGATGTCAAAGGCGGCTGTTATAGGCAGAAGCGTGAGCCGTGACCAGAACCTTGTTGTCTGTTCTGAGTTTTGGGATACTGATTGTGACATTACGTTGGGCCCGATATGGATGCTGAAGGTGCCGCTGTTTTTCCCACTTCCTCTGAAGCATTCCTGGCCAATCTCTTTCAGCGTCTCGGGGAGCCCAATAGGACCAGATTGTCCAATGCCTCAAGAGACTCTTTGCAAGGTTGGATGTGCTCCAACAACAGCCTGTCGCTGCTACTTCGACTTCTCCCGGGAAGCAGATCCAGTTCCACACTAGGGTATTCCTGTAGTAGAGCCTAAGTTTCCATTCCCTGAAAGACTTTCAGGGGAACTAAGTACATTTTTTGCCTTCTAGGAGGCATGTAAATTATATTTGGCTTCCTTCCTCGTTCTTTTCCCACTGAGTAAGCCAAAGTTAATTTTGTCATGGCCTTTTTTCTTGGTGATCCCCAATTATGGCCATTTAGTTTATCTCCCTCTGATCCAGCCCATTTATTCCTCGAGTCCTTTTTTAAGGCCATGGAAATAATCTATGATGACCCTGATCGTTCTGCCTCGTGCCGATTCTGTAATTGGTAATCTCAGGCAAGGTAAATGACTGGTCGAGGATTATTGTACCAAATTTCGCTGTTGGGCGGTAGAAACAGGCTGGAATGATATGACCTTATGAAGTTAGTTCAGAGTAGGGCTATCTGGTGCTGTGAAAGATAGCCTGATTAAATTTCCTGCTCTGTCTTCCCTAGACTCCCTGATGTACGATGTCATGCAAATTGATGCCAGGAAAGAATTTCTACAATTGTCCCTCAAACTGGTTCAGTGGAACTCATACCCAAACCCGAAATTTTAGTCCCTAGATCTTCAGAAGAACCTATGCAATTGGGTTCCACCCATTTGTCTTCTGAAGAAATAGGTCATAGGCAGGCTAACGGGCTATGTCTGTACTGTGGGGATAGGGGCCACTTTCGTAACATCTGTCCCAAAAGGCTGCATTCATAGATTCTGGGGCAGATGGAAACTTTTTAGATGTTAACTTTGCCAGCAGACATGGTATACCCACACTTCCTCTGTCTCCTTCAGCTAAATTTCTAACAATTGATGGAACTTCTCTAGGCTGTGGGTTTTACCCTCCAAGTCTGTAGAATGTCTATGAGTTCTTTTCGTGCTGAGCAAATTTCCTTCTTCATCGTCGCATTTTTCATCCCACCAGGTTTCCATGATACCAATTAAATCATAATTTTTAATGCATGCAATAGCCTGCAGCACCCCTAATTTACCCAACAAGCTCTGTGCATTAGCCAGCATGCAGCGATTACTACTAAACTATAAAACTATATGCCCCCCTCACTCCTCCTCCATAACCCTTTGCTAGTCCCACTGCCCCGTCTACACTATCTTTCCATGAACACCCCCCCTTGTCTAGTTTAAACACTCCTCCAGCCTCTTAACCATTCTATCCCCTAGCACAGCGGACCCCCTTCCATTGAGATGCAATCCATCACGGCTGTATAGATTGTACCCCAAAGAAAAGTCAGCCCAGTGCTCCAGGAACCCAAACCCTTCCTTCCTACACCAAGACTTTAGCCACACATTTAGCTCCCTAAGCTCCCACTGTCTCCCTAAACTTACACGCGGCACTGGCAAAATTTCAGAAAAAATTAAGTTTGAGGACCTTTCCTTAATCTTAGAGCCTAGATCCATGAACTCACTCTTTAAGGTCCTCCACCTACCATTCATTTTGTCATTAGTACCAATATGTATCAAGACAGCCGGGTCATACCAAGCCCCTCAAATAATTTGTGAACCCAATCAAGCACATGTTGAACCTTGGCACCAGGAAGACAGCAAACTGTTCTGTTGAAGTGATCCGCTCGATAAATTACTGTCCACTTTCCTAATGATTGAATCCCCTATAACCACCATCTATTAAGGCCTAGCTCTGCTTTCCTCCGCACCACTACTAGAGAAACTGGTCTCCCGGCTGTTAGAGAGATCGGCCTCATCTAGAACCGCCAGTCCAGAGTTCACGCTCCCATCTTCTTCACATCTGGCAAATCTGTTGCGATGCGTAAACCCTGGCACAGCCTCCCTCTTCCTTTTACCTACACTAGATTGTCTAACTGTCACCCAGCTTGCTGCCGTATCATCCTTTCACTTGTTCAGTGAGCAAGAAACTCCTCTCAAGATTGTCAACCGAACGCAGTGTTGCAGCTTGTTCCTATAGGGCTCTAATGCGAGCCTCTAAAGTAGCAATTTGCTCACATCCACAATAGAGGTATGCACTTTGGAACTGTTGTTCCACAACTGCATACATTTGTCAGGCTGTGCACTGTGTCCTGACTGTCCTTCAATGTTGCTGCCACTCATTCTTCCATTTACAGAAACAGTTAAACAAAACTAGGGGAAAAAAGACTTGGAATAATTACAAACTTTGTACCTTGTCTGAAACTCCTTTAGTTTGTAACTGGGGTTTATAACTCCACTTACAGAGCCCAACTTAAAGAGCAATTACTTAAAGAGCACCAACCACCAGAGCAAGCTCCCAGTGTTTCTTCATTATCTGTTCACAGAACTTACTGGGTACAATTAACAGTTTCTTTATCAAACCTGGTTTGGATGGAGTTAAAAACCGAAAGAAACTAACAGAGAGGGAGTTAAAGAAAAAGAAACTTCTGTGGGCTCACGACTGTGGGGTACTGTGTGCTGCTTTAGCTTTGCTAGCTCCAGTTGGAGCTGCCTCTCTGCTGCCACGGACCTCTCTGCTCCTTCAGCCTCTTGAAACTGAAGGATCATCTGGAGATGCAGCTGGGAGTCATCAGAGCCCAATAGCTCCAAAGCCTTTTGCAGGAAAAGATGTCACATCATCCTGCACGTTGTGATGAGCGGTTTCAGAAGCAGAGTCCATCCTTGAGGACTGGATATCCTCACAAGGATGCAGTCCATTAGAGCAAGGGTTCGTTAGATAATCAATGCAAGTTAGTCTACAGGCAACACACAATTTCCCCGCAAGCAGACACAGGGTTAAGCAGACACACTTTCCTTCTAACTAGCAAAGGGGTTAAAACACATTTAACATACACACAGCAAAGACAAACTTATTAAATTTTTTTTTTATTTAATAATCCAAAGTGAGCAGTGCATATATTATATAAAAACAGTTAATATTACAAAATGACATACAGGTAGCAAACAGTTATAAAAATACAGAAACCTACATACATCACCAATGGAATGGTCTTATGTAATTCCTGTTCTGGAGGGAAGGAAGAAATAGCAACATATACCTCCCAAAGCAGCTTGGTCTCCAAAGGCATACTTCAGTCCAGATATGTGGGCCCTTGATATGAGGTAGGTCACACCCCCATCCAATGAGAAAGGTGACGGTGGGTCATCATTTGGTAAATGGCTGTTCTGGTGACATTTTATTTTTCAACTAGCCTCAACTATATATGTGTATTCAACAAAATTATAGAACCATCAGTATTATGTGGGAAATGACACCAAACACACCAGGACTAACACATATTATTCTGGCCTTATCAGAACACTGGATTATCCTGAGATGGATCATCATAACATGAGAGTGTTTGGAGTCTTTGGGGGGCCCTCGCTACAAAGTAAGGGCTGGGCGCCATGATTTTTATTTTATCGTTAGTAAATGATATTTATATTATGAGATATTAACCAAGAATCTCTAAGTCTGGCGCGTCAAAAAAAAAGTTTCATGCATCAAAAACAGTTGCACGATAGCAGTTTTGCTGTAATGTAACCAACACTGCCACTAAATGCTGTTTAATCCTTAGATTAGATCATGTTGTTATAAAGTGGCTGGGTTAGTTGTAGATGGACAATATGTTTATCCCAGGCTTTTGCATAGTGGGTAACCTGCAACATAGAATAAATCACACACCCAGCCCTTTAATACAGACCTAAGCAGCAAGGTAATTGCTGCAGCTGACAGCCTTTTAAAAACACTCCAGTGTGGGGAGCTCTCTTCCCCACTACATAGGTAGCAGGAGCTGCGCTGCATAGGAAAGGTACTGATGATCTGTGATTGTCTGATGATTTTGCTTTCTTTTGTTAAGTTGGAAAAGCCACCCAACTGTAGTTAGGCTGCCAACTGTGTTTAGCCAGCGCTCTGGTGCAAGGATTTATTTTCTTGTTTCTTATTTTGTGTTTGTTACTGAAGTTTTGTAACAAAATAAACTGCAGGCACTTGCCTTTAAGATAGCAACTTCGGTGACTGCTTTGTTTACCCTAAAAGACTGTGGAAAGCGGCCCTAAGACACTGGGCCAAATCCCCCTGTAGGCTCAAGTGTCACAATGTGTATACTACCACTAATGATAATCATAAATCTGTTGTTACTTGTACATAATGTAAATACTTTGTACAATTTAAGTTATTTAAATAAAATATACTTGAATTTGTCACAATAAAAAGAGGAGAATGTACTGTATTCTATATAAAGTACAGTTATATATAAATGCACATTAATATATCCTGTGTGGTGCAGACACAGATAGTATATCTATACAATCTATAAACATCTATAGAGTGGTGACTATGTAAACATGCAGTATACATAGACACATTATATATTTCAATCTACAGACCACATGCTCCTCTGTAATCCTTTTAAAAGCTTTGCTGAGGCTCAGAACAAGTTGCTGTTATTAGATTATAGCTAATCCTGTGTGCTTTCTGAAACTCTAAACAACAGGCTAAAGAGAGTGAGATTGACATAGACCACCTGAGACAATCAATGTCTCATAAAGCAGGAGCAGAGACAATCAGCACCCCAGAGAAACAATGGCCAAAAAGCCACAATGTGGTAAAAAAAAAAGGTGAGGAAGAGCCTGGTGACAGTAGCAGAACAGGAAGAGAACATGAAGGCAGAAAGGCATCTCTGCAAGCAAGTGGACATGACAGAACAAGCCCACAGGCTGGACATGACAGAACAAGCCTACAGGCTGAACATGGTGAAGGGCACTATTCCATAGGGAGAGGTCACAACAGAGGCAAAAGAGTGAGTGATGCACAAAGCATTACAACAAAGACATACTCTCCTTTTCTCAATTCACTCTTCAGCAAGGTGCGTGATTAACTGTTTACAGTAAATCTGTTATAATATGATAATTGTTGCTGTGCAACAGCAGGTTTTTAACTATTTTGATCATGTTTATAGCATCTAAATGTGATGTTAACTAAATATATATAGTTACATCTAAAAATACTGTGAAAAACTGATTTTTGCGGCATTTCTGGCAAATTGCAAATGCCACTGTTTCTGTCTAATTAGTGATAAGTGGCCTTGTGTCTGCTCATATACTATGAAGTATAGTACCTGTGCAACTAAAAGAGGTGTGGATGCACACTGTAAGGGTGAGGGCAGACAAAGTGTTAATCCACTTCTCTCAGCCCTGCGCTTTTCTGCCTGGCTGAGAGAAGTGGATCCGCTTCCGTACGCCGCTTTGTGTGCGTGCATTAAAAATCCAGAGTGTGTGCACACAGAGCGGTGCGATCGGTGGTTGGCCAGAGAAACTTTTGCTTTCATGTTTTCCAGACCAACCGCCAATCCGCTCCACTCTGTGTGCCAACACTCTGGCTGTTGCCATAACTATTAATGCACCCACACAGAGCAGTGTACAGAAGCGGATCGGCTTTTCTCAGCCAGGCAGAAAAGCACAGGGCTGAGAGAAGCGGATTAATGCTTTGTCTGCTTCGCCCTAAGGGTTGTGCCTGGAGGAGAGATGTGTGCCTTGAGGAGAGGTGTATGCCTGCAAGAGGGTAATCATGTATGAGAAGGCTCTCTGACCTATGCCTGAGAGGAGAGCAGCTCTGTGGGGGCCTTTGGGAAGTTAATATTATGGCAAAACGTAGTTTACATGAGTTCAGTCCTGTACCTTTAAGTAAAACCTTGTATAGTTTTTACTACATAGACTCGACATTCAGGTAACATTGTGACATATTCTGAACAAATGTATTCCAATAGAAACTGTGGTATCCTTTATTATTCTGCATTTTTATTGAAATTGAGGTAAAATTCATGTGCAACCTGTACATACATTGTCCCTACATAATGAACTCTCTGCTTTACAGCCTTTCTAAGGCTAAAAATTAGATAATCCCTCTAACATATGCTATTTATTTTGGAATGCAAATTAACTATGTGTGTAACACACCTAATATGGAAATATGAAAGTAAAATAGGCAATTGTGCTTATAAAAGTTGTGATGCTGATTAAATGATCAACACAATAAGCAGGAAGTGTATTATATAGCTGACATGTGACTAAATAACAACCCCCCCCCCATATTTTGAGATATTAATCTATGATATTCTTCACTATTTAGGAAAGAGATTTAGCACCAGAGGAAATAGATGGTGAGTACTTTCCTATATACATTTCTAAATCAAACCCATACATTAATAGGTAATACATTTTCTACCTCTAACAACTATAACTTTGTAATCTATCCAATGTGTTTCACTTTTTTCAAATTTTTCCAATTTTTTTCACAAATATTATCCTAAACATCTGTCAGTGGAAATAGTTTGGAGAAGTATTTTGTTTTAAAAAATGTTCTAACTTTTATAGCTCTGTTTCTAATATGGTGTATTATAGATATAGTCTAGCAACTCTGTTCTTTTCTAATAACGTTCCTCATCTTCTAAATTGTAGCATGCTACATTAAATTAATTTAAGTAATATGATTATTATCATAAATATAGATTATTTGCTTATTATTATTAGTGATTATTTTTGTCTACAAACCTATGGATTGTTCCATATAAAGTAGACATTTAGGGCCTGATTCACAAAAGTGCGATAAAATTTATTGCACGCTTTTTTTCTTTAAATTAGACGCGATAATTAGCGCGTGATTCACCATAGTATTATTGCATGCGTTAAGTCGCCATATCGCATGCATTATTTTTCGCGTGACCGCATGCGCTAGTTTTACCGCATGCGTTAAATAGCGCACAGAAAAGAATACGATCGCATGATTCACAAACAGTAAGGTGCGCTAAATATCGCATTAGGCTATGCGAAAATTAACACCTACTTCAGGCAGGCGATAATTATAGAAAAGTACAGTTAATGAGCTTTTGGCAATAAAATATGGACTTAGCAGTGTTATTTATTCAAGTATGTGTTTCCCCTAGAGTGACGCAGCCACCAGTTTGCAGCGAAATGGTCATTTTTAATACAGTAATTTTCCCCAAGTATTGGCGTGTATGGCTAACATGGCGTGCGTTTATTTGCACGACTATTTAT
Source organism: Xenopus tropicalis (assembly GCF_000004195.4). Taxonomy (NCBI): domain Eukaryota; kingdom Metazoa; phylum Chordata; class Amphibia; order Anura; family Pipidae; genus Xenopus; species Xenopus tropicalis. Next base: position 59,356,788 of record NC_030683.2, read on the forward strand.
ATGCGGCTACAAGTGATGAAATGTTTCGCCAGGCATGGATTCGCAGCGAATTTTAGGACGTGCGGTGAATTTTTCCGCGGCAAATTTTTTTCATGCGTTTCGCAAAACAATCTGCCAATGGCAAAACGCATGAAAAAATTCGCCACGCAACAATTTTTTTGCCCGCACAACATTTTTGCCGTTTTGTGGATCTTTCAAAAGATTTGCTAATTTTTCACTAAAGATAACCAGAACACATTTGCTTATCACTAGTGGCTACTATTTATAAGCATCTACTATTTATATGCTACCATTTATATGTGGCTACTATTTATATGCGGCGACAATTTTTATACACTATTTCTAAGCTACTATTTATATGCGGCGACTATTCGCGTGCGTTATTTAGCGCATGTACCATCAAATACCGCATGGAAATAGTCTTTGCGAGTTAAATAACGCATGCAATATCGCGCGTAAAATAATTTTTACCGCAAGCTATAAATAGCGCACGTTTTATCACACTTTAGTGAATCGGCCCCTTAGAGGCAGATTTATCAAAATATCATATTAGAGCTCAATACATAAAAACTCACCATGTTCTATTCTATTATGCTTATGGGATTTTTAGAAGTGTATGTATGAAATGGTGAGTTCTAACTTTCACCCATTTCACACATTGATAAATACACATCTAAAAATCCAATAGGAATAATAGAACATGGTGAGTTTTTATCTATGAAGCTCTTAATTCACATTTTGATAAATGGCCCGCTTTGGGGCCCATTTATCAATGTACGATTGGTTACGGATAGAAAAAATTTGTATTTTTTCTAACTTTTAGACCTGTGCGTATTTTCTGCAACTTTTTCGTTAATTTCCCTGACTTTTTCGAACTTTGCAATGTATTTGTCGCAACAAGTACGAAAGTTTCGGAATTCATTCAAGCTTCAATATCGTGACTGCAGAGTGCCATTGAGTCCTATGGGAGGCTTCCAAAATCATGCACTGAAGGTTCAAAGTCAGAACGGTTTTCTCACTGTTTACAATTGTTCTGATACGAAAATATCTTAACTTTACCACAATATTTTCGTACAAGCACAAAGCAACTTTTCACAAAATTAACGCACATCAGAAATTTTCGTATTTAATGCGAATTGTTGCAAATTGTACTCGTAATTAGGACTTTAATGAATCGGCCCCTACAAGTAGATCTATGTTTTCATTTTTTTTTCTCTTTAACACTAAATTTTCCATTACCTTCTTTCAGAGCTCCATGCTGCTTTCGTAGAGTTTGATGCAGATCAAGATGGGTTTATAGGATATAAGGAGTTGGGTGAATGTATGAGGACTATGGGATACATGCCAACTGAGATGGAGCTGATTGAGATCTCTCAGCACATCAAGATGAGAAGTAAGTTTTATGCCATAAGGTTGCCATACATTGTAAGATCTGCTCACAATGAGGTCGCCAAAAAAAAAAACATGATTGCGGAAAAAAGCTCGAGCACTAGCATATTTCTCTTCTTCGAAGAGACTTCTTATTGGCTTCCATTAAAACTTGGCAGCTTATAGAGGGAAAGATTTTTCATGCAATTTTTTGCTTGTAAATAATATATCAAGTTCTCCAAAAATATTTTCAAGTATGTTTGCAACTGTGTGCTCTGTGTTTTTTTTATTACCCTTAGGGGCAGATTTGTGAGATTTGAGCTCAGCACAGAAAAATTCATCCACAATCTATTCATTCCCATGGAATGTCATCATTTGATAAATACACTTCAAAAAATCCCATAGGAATGAATATAAAGTGAATATTTCTGTGGTGAGCTCAAATCTCATATTTTGATAAATCTGCCCCTTAGTATAATTGCCTTAAGTTTGTTTGTCCAATTAATTTGCATATCAATGCCAAACCCAAATTGACTCCATAGTTCTTTTGTGTGTCTGTTTCCATTTGAAAAATAGTAATTTAGTTACCTAGTTATGGCAACTGAAAAATCCCAAGTGTCCATCAATTTAAAGTACAAGTGTGGGACCTGTTATCCAAAATGCTGGGATAAAGGATCTTTCTGTACTTTTGATCATCATACTTAAAGTCTACTAAAAAATAATTTCAATATGAAATAAACCCAATAGGATTGTTTTGCCTTTTAATTTTGCCTATTATTGTAATTACATCTTAGTCTGGTTCAAGTACAAGTTACTATTTTTTTATTACAGGTATGGGACCTGTTATGCAGAATGCTCGGGGCCTGAGGTTTTCTGTATAAGGGATCTTTCCGTAATTTGGATCTCCATAACTTAAGTCTGCTAAAAAAATCATTTAAATATTTAATAAACCCCATAGGCTTGTTTTGCCTCCAATAAGGATTAATTATATCTTAGTTTGGATCAAGTACAGGGTACTGTTTTATAATTATAGAGAAAAAGGAAATCATTTTTTTTTAAATTAAAATTATTTGCTTATAATGGAGTTTATGGGGATGGCCTTTCCATAATTTGGAACTTTCTGGATAACGGGCTTCCGGATAAGGGATCCCATACCTGTACAGAGAAAAAAGGAAATATGTTTTAAAATTTTAAATTATTGGATTAAAATGGAGTCTATGGGTGATGGCCGTCCTATAATTCAGAACTTATGGATAATAATAATAATAATAATAATAATAATAATAATAATGGATTTCCAGATAACAGATCCATTACTGGTACATGCCACCTCATTTATGATATTTCATCTTTATGTTATGTTAAGTGTGTATTAATCAAAACACTTTCACATTTTCTTAGTGGGGGGGCGTATTGATTTTGAAGATTTTGTTGAACTGATTGGCCCAAAGATGCTGGCAGAAACAGAAAATATGGTCGGAGTAAGAGAGCTGAAAATTGCCTTCAGAGAGGTAAAAAAGTATTAGAGTCCTGTGAAATGCACATAAAGCACCATTTATGTTCACCATATTCTTTACTGCTGTGGACAGACTTTACACCCAGAGACAATAGTTATACTTAATTATGCTACTTTGTTGTTGTTTGTATTTGGCATAAAAATGTAATTTCGTGTTTACATGGTGTAATTATGGTGTGATTTGGTTGTTTACATTCAGGACCTTTGTTCCTTTTTAAATTAGCTTACATTTAGATATTGTGCCAATAATTATTTTTATTCATTATTGCACTTTATTAGACCATGCTGCAGTGTTTCTAATTTTACTAACAGGTTATATTTTGCAGAACATTTAACTTATTAACTTTGATGTATTACTGTAACACAGAGGATGTGGCGACTCAGCAGATGAAATTCAATGTGGTGGAGTTGCTCTGTGACTAGCAAATTATGAACAGCCATATTCACACATATAAATGAGATCCTGGCTGCTAATCTCATAATACACATAATACATGTTTAGATGGAACCTACTTTGTTCTCCTTTGGCCTTTCTGCAATTTATTAATGTTATTTGCAGATTGTCAAGCTCCCCCACCCAAGAATGTCACATACTGAATGGAATTCATAGACATGCATAGAAATTAATGTAAAAATAAAATAAAATGAGCCCAATAAGACACTCTTTTTCCAAGCCTTTGATGACAACCAATCTCTGTCCACATACCTTAAAGGAAAAAATTGCATTTAAATATATCACTTAAAACATATGTATGTAAAATACTGCTCATCTAAATGTTATTTTCAGAGAAATAAAAGAATTGCCTTTTTAATACACATTATTTTTTAATAATCAACCAATGACTGAATATCTTTCACTTCCACACATCTTCCTGTTACTGTTAGAGTCTGCATTATTTCCTGTCAGGCTATCTCAGAGTGAGAACACAGGCCATCGCAAAATTTAACATAAAAGATGTAAAAGGGCAATAGTTATTGATGCATATGTCAATTTTAATAAATTCTTTAATAGATCTTTTATAATATATACAGTCATGGCCAAAATTGTTGGCCCCTCAGAAATTTTTCCAGAAAATGAAGTATTTCTCTCAGAAAAGTATTGCAGTAACACATGTTTTGCTATACACATGTTTACAGAACAAAAAAGGGAGGAAAAAAAGTATATTGGACACAATTGGGTACAATAGTTAATGCTTTGAAAACTAAAACTGATAAGATTTTATCTGCTCATAACACATATTCTGATATTTTAAATGCACAGTCCGAACAAATATAAGTACTGAAGAACAAACTAGCTGAATTGAAGGACTGCTCTAGGTGGAAGTAACACAGTATTAGAGGTATTCTGGAGGACATTAAACAAGACCAATTGTAAACATATTTTTGCACACTTACTTTTACCTTCACAGCTTTTTGAGGTGGATATAAAAATGACGAATTCCAAAAATTTCCAAAGACAAAACATTTACTCACAAGCACCCATATACCTTGACTAAAACACATTTTTATACTACAAAAGAGCTTCTTTTACAGACCTTTCACAGCACTGTTCCTGAGCAATACAAGTTTACGCATTTTTGAGGACTTATCTGCCCACATTATGGCATTAAAGAGGGAATTCTCTAAAATTGCAAAAGCACAGAAACAAGGAGTTCCATATCATTGGTGTGTTTAATTGGCCATAGAAATGATATCCACAAAGTTTTTGTAAAACCAGGAAATGGCTCCCAATACAAGATATGGATGCAACAATGCTTAACCACCCCCCCCCCCGCCAACAAAGACTGTTGGATTGGTCCAGTGTTTTCCCACAAAATGATAACTTACAGTTAAGATCCCTGCCTCACCAAGAACTGTAATTAGATATTCTGAATAAGCTTAATTTCATAAGATTCATTTTCAACATTGCTGTGAATAACACTCAACCAGTTAAAGGCAAAAAAAATTGCCATGAGGTGCAGCCCACATTGGAGCCCTGTCCTTGACAGTTGCTCCAAGGCAGGCAGTAAGGACAGGGCTGGTGTACACATCCTGCCTTTTGCACCCTATGTAAAGTGGAGGAGCAAACCCTGGCCCCGAGTGCTCTGTTGATGAACCCTGGGGGGGGGGGGTGGTGCTCTTATGCCCTTTAGTGTTCTTGCACCTGCATAAATTATAAGTGGAGGGCACCCCAAGAACACCACCACCACAGTGAAACTAGGTGGTGGCAGCATCATGCTATGGGGATGTTTTTTAGCAGCAGGGACTGGGAAACTGGTCTGAGTTGAGGGAAAGATGGATTGTGCTAAATACGGGGATATTCTTAAGCAAAACCTCTGTCAGTCTGCCTGTGATTTGAGACTGGGATGGAGGTTCACCTTCCAGCAAGACAACGATCCAAAGTATACTGCTAAAGCAACACTTCAGTGTTAAAGGACAAGGAACGTCTAAATCTATTAAGCACACTATTAAATAGTACTGTTATTGCTGTTTAAAAACGCTATATTTCTGGCTAGCCTAATGAAAGATTTACAGAGATACACATACTAGAAACTACATACTTGTTTCAGTGAATGGTGCCACCATCTTGCCCAGCATGTCTGTATGGGCTGAAAAATCCCCCCCCCCGCTCCGATCGCCTCAGCTGCCTGTGCTGGCTCACACAACCCCCCCCCCCCACCGCTCTGATTCCTGCATCTGCCGGCTCACACAAACCCCAGGAAGGGGTTAAAGAGCATCCAGTACATAGCAGGGATCCCAGCAGCACCTCGCCGCTCCTCGCTCTTTGCTCTCCTGCCGGCTGCGTCGCCATGGCAACCAGACGCTCCTGCTGTCTGCGCATGTGCAAGCTAAGGATCTGGTCGTAGTGTCTGTGCAGGAGCTTGCATTATGGGAATCTTCTCTACCCAGCTCAGTGTTTTTTTTTTCCTGTTTGGCTTCTGATCTTCTGAACAGGTGAAATATGGGGAGACTTAAGGGCACTATTGAGACAACTGAAGGTATGCCTGTAGCTTCAGATTATCTCTTTACTAGCCTTTGCTTCTCCTTTAAATGTGTTAGAATGGCCTAGTCAAAGTCCAGACCTCAATCCAATTGAGAATACGTGGTCAGACTTGATGAATGCTGTTCACTAGCGAAAACCAAGTTTAAAGTTTTCAAGTTCAAGTTTCAAGTTTATTGTCATATACAAATAACAATGAAGCATCATTACTGTAATGACATTTTTTTGACCTGTGTTCCTCCCAACTTTACATAGACAAAAAAAAAAATACAAATATTAAATATAATAAAATTGTGCAATAAAGGTACAAGTATTTACAATAAAAAAATGCAATGAAATATTTGAAATTGTGCTTGAGGATTTAAAGTGGCTTTGCTTAAAGTGACACTGCGAAGAGTCCTGTAGTTATGGGGAATGTGTGTTGGTTTGTGCAGAATGTCAGCAGTTCAGAAGCCTGATGGCTTGTGGGTAGAAACTGTCTCTGTATCTGCTGGTGCGGGTCTGGATGCTCCTGTACCGCCTGCCTGATGGTAGGAGCGTGAAAAGACTGTGGCTGGGGTGGCCGGGGTCAGAGAGGATACGCTGCATCTTCCTCCTACAGTGCTGTCTGTACAGGTCCTGCATGGGTGGCAGTTCAGTCTTGGTGATGCGCTGTGCTGATCTCACCACCCTCTCACCACCCTTTGCGGTCCAAAGCATTACAGCTGCCATACCAGGTGGTGATACAGCCAGACAGAATACTCTCAATGGTGCATCGATAGAAGTTTGTGAGTATTCTGGAGTCCATGCCGAACCTCCTCGGGCACCGCAGAAAGAAGAGTCGCTGTCTTGCAGCTTTTGTGATCACACCAACGTGGTGAGACTAACTCAAATCCTCACTGATATTGATGCCCAGGAATCTGAAGCAGCTGACTCTCTCCACCTCTGCTCCCTCAATGTGAATAGGGGTATGGCCTCCTCCCTGCAGTCTCCTGTAATTTACAATAAGCTCCTTAGTTTTGCTGACGTTGAGCAGCAGGTTGTTGTCACGGCACCATGATGTCAGGGCTCTCACCTCTGCCCTGTATGCCGATTCATCTCCATTAGAAATGCAGCCGATGATGGTGGTGTCGTCTGCAAATTTGATGATAGTATTGGAGCTGTGTGTTGCTGTACAGTCGTGGGTGAACAGGGTGTACAGCAGGGGGCTGAGCACACATCCCTGGGGGGCACCGGTGCTAAGTGTCAGTGTGGATGAGGTGATGTTGCCGATCCGAACCACCTGAGGTCTGTTTGTCAGGAAGTCCAGGATCCAGCTGCACAGGGAGGAAACGATGTTCAGGTCACGGAGTTTCATGACAAGTCTGGATGGTACGATGGTGTTGAAAGCGGAGGTGGCTCTACAAAGTACTGACTTTAGGGGGGGGGGTGAACAGTTATGCACGCTGACATTTTCTGTTATTTTGTCCCATTTGTTGTTTGCTTCACAATTAAAAAAAAAATCTTCAAAGTTTTAGGCATGTTCTGTAAACTATTAAAACAACCCATTTTAATTCCAGGTTATCAGGCAACAAAACATGAAAAGTGTGAATACTTTTGCAAGAAATTGTAACTAAAAAAAAATATATATACATACATAATTATGTTGGTTTCAAAAACCAACATACTGTTCTTTGACTTAAGCTTATTCTTCCGATTCTTACTCTCATTATGTTGGTTTGAAAAAACCAGCATACTGTTCTTCGACTTCAGCTTATTCTTGCACTTCTTGTTTTTCTTCTTTTTCTAAACACTCCTCCTCCTACCGTTTTAGGGGTACAACACCCAGACTCTCCACACTTCTTTGTCCTATAGCGGAGCAGGTCACTTGTGCTTTTCTAAGCAATTTCTAAGCAACTTTTTGTTGCACCTCTCTGAACACCCCAATTTTTACATTGACTTTGACTGGAAAAATTTTCAAACTGCTACCACTCTTACAGCTTTGAAGCTACACTCCCGAAACATGAATAACTTTATTATGGGGTCACCCCGAATGAAACAGCAACATTGTTTGATGACCCAAAGTGGGAGGAGCCAACAACAGTCAATCAGATTTCATTAACTTTAATAGGGAAATTTTAACTGCTGCCACACTTACAGCTTTAAGGCTACACTCGCCAAACTTGAATCACATTGTCATGGGGTCAACCTGAAGAAATATGAAATATGTTGGATGCCCAAAAGTGGGTGGAGCTACGAACAGCCAATCAGATTTTGACTTTAAATGGAGGAAATATAACCTGCCATTCTCACAGTATTAACACCAGGATCCCCAAACTCTTCAGAGTTGGTTACTTGGGGGCTGCAGTTTTAGGTGTGGAAAAGTAGGTGGGGCCACCAACAGCCAATCAGATTTAACCTATTAAATTTTACTGGTTTAATGCCAATGGACCCAAAAGAGACAAATGTATACCTCAACATATTAATATTAATATGAAGAAATAGAAGTCTAATGATAGTACCAAGAAACATCAAAATCGGAATTCATTCCTCTTGATAATCTAGTATGAAGGGTGAATATCCAAAAACTTCTCATCTTAATATCTTATGTGTTAAATCTCCACCCCTCCAAGATGCAAAAATTCTCTCTATACCTTGGACTTGAAAAAAATCTAAATTCCCTATGGTACAGGACAAAAAATGTCTAGATACATTTGTCTCTTTTTTTATATTGTTTAAAACTCTTCGAAGATTGTCGAACATATTGCATGCCATATTTTTGACATGTAATCAGATATGACATTTTTAGTGTTTCAGTTAATATACTGACCAATTTTATAAGACTTATTAGTAACTGAAAATGTAAATTCAGGAGCATAAAGTACAACATGTAGCGACGCATTTTAAAGTTCCATGGTATTGCAGCCAGGTAGGAATCTCTGTTTTATTACTTATCACCATACTAGGAGATAGATTTTTCAGGTATCACTCTTGAGCTTAGGATCAGTACATAATATTGGCAAATATTTGTTCCCTATTTTCTTGATATGAGGAAACTGAGGAATACATGTGAGTATACACACAGGAGAATTAGAATTAGAATTTGAAAACTCTTTTGACTTCCGAAAAGAAATTCTAAATTGACATTTTAACAGATGATCCCGTGGGGTCATCAAAACTCTTTTAAAGCTTTTGTAAGACAATGTATGTCATATCTCCTTAGGAGTAATCTATCTGTTATATTGCATGTTTCGTGTACAAAATTTTGAAAGTCAGAACATAAGCGTCTAAGACGCAAGAACTGACTAATTGGGATATTCCGAATAAGATGTGTAGGATTAGTGATGAGCGAATATGTCCCGTTCAGCTTTGCCGAAAAATTTGCAAATCTTTCAAAAGATTCACGGAACAGTGAAAATGTTGTGTGTCAAAATAATATTGTTGTGAGCAACAATTCTTTTTATGCGAGAGACAATTCTTTTGATGAGAGACAATTCTTTTTGGTACTAGACAATTCTTTTGATGAGAGACAATCCTTTTTGACGCGAGACACAATTCTTTAGATGCATGAGACAATTCTTTTGACGTGAGACAATTCTTTTTCATGCTCGCAACAATTCTTTTGATGTGAGCTTCAATGTTTGGATGCACAGTGCATTTTGATGCCCATTTTGCAAAAAAATTTGCCAATGGCGAAGCACGGAAATTTGCCGCAAATCCATGCCTGCCGAATTTTTTCACCCATCACTATTTAGGATGTGATAAAGAAACTTTCCAATAAAGAAAGGTGGTAACCATATTCCTATTGCCAACCAGTATAATGTCCAAAAAATTAATCCTATTATGATGGAACTCTGAGGTAAAATGAAGGTTGAGATCATTATTATTTAAATAATCAATAAAGTCAGCAAAAAGAAACTCATTACCCTTCCAAATAATCAATATGTCATCTATATAGTGACCATAAAGTTGTATATAGTTTTTAAAGGGATTGTTATCACCATAAATGTACTTATATTCCCACCAGGCAATGTACAAATTAGCATAAGATGGGGCAAATTTTGCCCCATAGCGGTGCCCTATTTCTGAACAGAAAGAAGTTACGAGTTAACAGGAATTGAATGGCATCTATTTGCCACTATCTCTAATATAACTCGGAAGATGTAAAACAAAGGGTTAAAGGTAGAAATCTACAAGTGCTGACAAAGGCTCTCCAAGTGACCCACAAACTAGAAGAAATTTGACAAAATTTTAGCAGGTGTAACAACAGCATTGTTAGGAGCCTTAACAGACCCCAAACTAGAAGAAATTTGACAATATTTTAGCAGGAGTAACAACAACATAATTAGGAGCCTTAACTGACTCTAAATTAGAAGAAATTTGATATTTTAGCAGGAGTAGCACCAACATTATTAGGAGCCTTAACAGACCCAAAACCAGAAGAAATGTAAGAATATTGCTGCAGCAGCAGCAGGAAGTTTATTAGAAACTGACATCCCACACCAGAAAAAATGTGATGATAGTTTAGCAGCAACAGGTAGATTATTAAAAATGACAGATCCCACACCAGAAGAAATTTGCTACATATAAATAGTAGCATATAAATAGTAGCCGCATATAAATAGTAGCCACATATAAATAGTAGCCACATATAAATAGTGCGTATAAATAGTAGCATATAAATAGTAGCCACATATAAATAGTGCATATAAATAGTAGCATATAAATAGTAGTCGCATATAAATAGTGCATATAAATAGTAGCATATAAATAGTAGCCGCATATAAATAGTAGCACTATTTATATGTGGATACTATTTATATGCTACTATTTATATGCGGCTACTATTTATATGCTACTATCTATATGCACTATTTATATGTGGCTACTATTTATATGCTACTATTTATATGCACTATTTATATGTGGCTACTATTTATATGCACTATTTATATGTGGCTACTATTTATATGCTACTATTTATATGCTACTATTTATATGCACTATTTATATGTGGCTACTATTTATATGCGGCTACTATTTATATGCTACTATTTATATGCTACTATTTATATGCACTATTTATATGTGGCTACTATTTATATGCTACTATTTATATGCACTATTTATATGTGGCTACTATTTATATGCACTATTTATATGTGGCTACTATTTATATGCTACTATTTATATGCACTATTTATATGTGGCTACTATTTATATGCTACTATTTATAAGCGGCGACTATTAGCGCACATAAAAATAGGTGTTAATTAGCGTGCATGCTGTAAATGCCGCATGCAATATCGCGCGTAAATTAGCGCAAGCATACTTATAGTGAATCGTGCGTTAAGTGGCGAAAATTTAGATGCAATAAAATTTTTATTGCACGCTATAAATAGCGCACGTTTTAACGCACTTAAGTGAATCAGCCCTATTGACTCTAGGGATCAAAAAACACAGTTTTGCCTCTTTATAGGTCTCTGGTCTCACGTTGAATATGCAGTACAGTTTTGGGCTCCAATCCTCAAAAAGGATATTAATGAGCTAGAGACAGTGAAGAGATGTGCAACTAAACTGGTAAAGGGGATGGAAGATTTCAACTATGAGGTTAGACTGTGAAGGTTGGGGTTGTTTTCTCTTGAAAAAAGGTTCTTGCAAGGGGACATGATTACTCTGTACAAGTACATTAGGGGGGATTGTAGGCATATAGTGGCAGTTTTTTTCCCCATAAAAACAATCACAGCACCAGAGGCCATCCCTTTAGATCAGAGGAACTGAGCTTCCATTTGAAGCAGCATAGGTGGTTTTTCACAGTGAGGGCAGTGAGATTGTGGAATGCCCTTCCTAGTGATGTTGTAATTGCAGATTCTGTAATGTCTTTAAAAGAGGCCTCGATTAGTTTTTGAACAAGCATAGTATCCAAGGTTATTGTGATACTAATATCTACAGTTAGTGTATGTCTATGAAGATTCTCATTCATCCAGGTCATGATATACAGTATCTAGTAGAATTAAGTCTAAAACAACTGGACTTTTCTGAGTTTTTCTTGAAAATGTTTTCCACTCATCTAAGTGGCTTCTTCAGTTCAAATGACTGGTAGGGAATTCCCCGGTATTTAAACTCTTGATGGTAGTACAGTCACAGACATCCAATCACAATGGTTCCATTGAACTTGTTCAATTAGGTGTTAGATGAAACTGACAGGTGTAAGAAGGTATGATCCAATCACAATGGTACCATGATTCTCATTGATGAAGGTGTTAATCCTTCAAAGTTCATGACTGGAAGTGTGAACTGTTGTGAAACCGCTGGGGTAAGGATGTCAAAGCGGCATTGTATGTTGATGACAAGCGGTGTCGCAGGCCCCCTCCTCTGTTGACGGATGTTTTTTTCCAGGCTGGCATAAATGGCCTCTTTCACACCTCTTTCAAACCATCTGTCCTCTCGGTCCAAAATATGCACGTTATTGTCCTCAAAAGTGTGACCTTTTTCTTTGAGGTGTAGATAGACTGCTGAGTCTTGTCCTGAGGAGTTCGGCCGCCTATGTTGGGCCATTCTCTTACAGAGAGGAAGTCAGAGCACTCTTCACTACACTGGACAGCATAGACCACATTACTTTTCATGTGCTTGGGTGTAGGGTCTTTAGGGTGCACCAGCTTTTGTCTCAGAGTGTTGCTGGGTTTGAAAAACACAGGAATGCAAGGTTTTTTGAAAATTCTCCAGCAACATATGGGATGACTATGTTGCTTTGCCTGCTGTGTTCCTCCCTTCTGTTTGTTGGTCTGGTCTTTCTGCTGGTCTTTGATTTGGTTTTGATAAAGGCCCAGTCTGGGTACCCACAAGTTTTCAGAGCTTCTTTTAGATGTTTATATTCCTTCTCCTTGGCCTCTGCATTGGATGCCACAGTTTCAGCTTGATGATGTATGTTTACCAATGCAAGGAGTCTGACTGGTAAAATGGGAGAGCTGGAGGTACTGGCGTTGGAGCGGAAATATGATGTGATTGGTGTTGCTGAAACTTGGTTGAATGAGTCTCATGACTGGGCTGTTAATATTGGGGGGTATACATTGTTTCGGAGGGACAGGGGCAATAGAAAAGGAGGAGGAGTGTGTCTGTTCATTAAGCAGGAATTAAAAGCAAATATTAAGGAAGAAGTGATGGGGGTAACAGAGGGAGCTGAATCCTTATGGGTTGAGCTTCTCACAGATAGTAAAGAATCTACCAAACTAATTGTAGGGGTTTGCTATAGACCCCCTAATGTAAGCGAAGAGGAGGAGGCCCAGCTCCTGTTGCAAATAGAAAAGGCTGCTAGTTTGGGGCAAGTGATAATAAGGGGGGATTTTAATTACCCTGATATTGACTGGGGCAATAGTACTGCCAGGACAGTAAATGGGAACAAGTTTATAAACTTGCTGCATGACAACTTTATGTCACAAGTTGTTGAGGAGCCAACCAGGAACCATGCTATACTAGATCTAGTGATCTCTAATGACCCAGAACGTATAGCAAATGTGCAAGTGGTTGAACCCCTGGGTAATAGTAACCATAATGTTATTTCATTTGATGTTTGGTGCAGGAAACAAATTTACACGGGGGCAACAAAGACACTGAATTTTAGGAAGGCAAATTTTAGCTCCTTAAGGGCAGCACTTCAGGGCATAGATTGGGGCATTATGTTTTCTGATAAAAACACAGAGCAGAAATGGTTGTCATTTAAAATGATATTAAATCATTACTGTTCTCAATTCATTCCATTAATAAGAAAAAGTAGAAGTGTTAAGAATCACCCTATGTGGCTTAACTCTGAGGTAAAGAAGTTAATAGGGAGAAAAAGGAAAGCTTTTAAGAAATATAAGTCAGAGGGGACAGTAGCTGCGTTTAATGATTATAAACACTATAACAAGTGTTGTAAAACAGCAATCCGGAAGGCAAAGATAGAAAATGAGGAGCGCATCGCGCCCGAGGCCAAGACTAACCCCAAAAAGTTTTTTAAGTATATTAATAGTAAAAAGATGCAGGTTGAGGGTGTGGCCCCATTGAGTTATAGTAACAATATGGTTACAGCGGATACAGAAAAGGCAGATGTGCTTAACCAGTTCTTTTCTTCTGTGTATACAGTAGAGGAGCTAGTGGGCCAAGTCCCACCCAATAGCTTCACTGTTGCCTCAGCTCCAACTACACAGTGGCTGGCACAGGATATGGTGCTTAAAGGGTTACACACGATAAATGTAAACAAGGCACCTGGGCCAGATGGAATACACCCTCGGGTACTGAGAGAGCTAGGGGCAGAATTGCAGTGGCCCTTGTTTCTGATATTCTCAGACTCGCTTTCATCAGGTATGGTACCTAGGGATTGGAAGAAGGCAAATGTCATTCCTATATTTAAAAAGGGAGTAAGATCTCAGCCTGGCAATTATAGGCCTGTAAGTTTGACATCCGTGGTGGGCAAGTTATTTGAAGGCTTGTTAAGGGATCACATTCAAAATTATGTAGTGGAGAATGCCATTATGAGCAGTAATCAGCATGGCTTTATGAAGGACAGGTCATGTCAGACCAATTTAATTGCTTTTTATGATGAGGTAAGTAAGAAGCTGGACAGTGGGGATGCAGTAGATATAATCTATTTGGATTTTGCCAAAGCATTTGATACCGTTCCCCACAAACGACTGCTTTCTAAGCTAAGGTATATTGGTCTTAGTGAAGTCGTTTGCACATGGATAGAAAACTGGCTACAGGATCGGGTACAGAGGGTGGTTGTTAATGGCACATTCTCTACTTGGAGTAAGGTTCTCAGTGGGGTCCCTCAGGGTTCTGTACTGGGTCCACTTTTGTTTAATTTGTTCATAAATGACTTAGGGGAGGGTATTATGAGTAATGTATCAGTGTTTGCAGATGACACAAAACTCTGCAGACCAGTCAATTCTATCCAGGATGTGACATCCCTGCAGCAGGATCTTGACCAACTGGCAATCTGGGCAGCTAAGTGGCAGATGAGATTTAATGTGGATAAATGTAAAGGTCATGCACCTGGGATGTAAAAATAGGCAAGCCCCGTATACCCTTAATGGGACTGCACTAGGCAAATCCATAATGGAGAAGGACCTTGGAGTCATTGTAGATAATAAACTTGGCTGTAGCAAGCAATGCCAGGCAGCAGCTGCAAGGGCAAACAAGGTTTTGAGCTGTATTAAAAGGGGTATAGATTCACGGGAGGAGGGGGTTATTCTTCCCCTTTACAGAGCACTGGTAAGGCCCCATCTAGAATATGCTGTTCAGTTTTGGTCTCCAGTGCTCAAACGGGACATTATTGAGTTAGAGAGGGTCCAGAGAAGGGCAACTAAGCTGGTAAAGGGTATGGAAAGTCTCAGTTATGAAGAAAGACTGGCCAAGTTGGGAAGAGGCGCTTAAGAGGTGACATGATAACTATGTATAAATATATAAGGGGATCATATAATAACCTTTCTAATGTTTTATTTACCAGTAGGTCCTTCCAACGGACACGCGGGCATCCACTCCGTTTAGAAGAAGGGAGGTTCCATTTAAATATTCGGAAAGGATTTTTTACTGTGAGAGCTGTGAAGTTGTGGAATTCCCTCCCCGAATCAGTCGTACTGGCTGATACATTATATAGCTTTAAGAAGGGGCTGGATGGATTCTTAGCAAGTGAGGGAATACAGGGTTATGGAAGATAGCTCTTAGTACAAGTTGATCCAGGGACTGGTCCGATTGCCATCTTGGAGTCAGGAAGGAATTTTTTCCCCTCTGCGGCAAATTAGAGAGGCTTCAGATGGGGTTTTTTTGCCTTCCTCTGGATCAACTAGTAGTTAGGCAGGTTATATATAGGCATTATGGTTGAACTTGATGGACGTATGTCTTTTTTCAACCCAACTTACTATGTTACTATGTAGAGTCCTAATGACACCCAGTTTATGTTCCAAAGGGTGGTGGGAATCAAACGCAAGTACTGGTCTGTGTGAGTACTGGTCAGCAGAGGCTGAATGATCTGGGTCATCTTCTTGGAGAGCCACAATTGTGGGCATTTACTTTACCTCCCTCTGATCCAGCCCGTACATCCCTTGATTCCTTTTTTAAGGCCAAGGCAATATTTTATGATGACCCAGATCATTCAGCCTCTGCTGATTCTGCGATTCATAATCTTAGGCAAGGTAAACAATGGGTCAAGGATAACTGTACTGAATTCCGCCATTGGGTAGTAGAAATGGGCTGGAACGATGCTGCCTTAAAGGAAAACGAAAGGCAAAATCACTTGGGGGTGCCAAAATGTTAGGAAGTAGTAAGCGCCGGCAGCTACCCCGGGCTGGTGCTGTTCTCTCCTCACAGGGGCACCAGCCCAGGCTAAAAGGTAGGTGGTCAAAGTCACTTGGGGGTGCCTAACATTTTGGCACCCCCAAGTGACTTTGACTTTCTTTTTCCTTTAAGAAGTCAGTTTAGAGTCGGGCTATCAGATGCTGTAAAGGATTGCCTGATAAATTTCCCTGCTCAGCCCTCCCTAGACCCCTCATGCATCTTGCCATTCAAATTGATAGGAAGCATAGGGAAAGACGTCTGGAAAGAATTCCAGCAAGCGGTCCCACAAACCTTTTCCGTAGAGCCGGTACCCAAACTGGAGGTGTTTTTTTTCTAAATCTTCAGAATAACCCATGCAGTCGGGTTCTACCTTCTGAAGAAAAGGTTCGGAGGCGGGCTAATGGGTTATGTTTGTACTGTGGGGATAGGGGTCATTTCCGCAGCTCCTGTCCCAAAAGGCCGGGAAACGACAGAGCCTAAGCAGATCTGGGGAGTTCTGCTTTGGCAATGTCGTTTCTGCTCCCCAACAATATTCATCTAAAGTTATGCTTCTGGTCCTTTTGGGATGGGATATGGGTTATGCGGAAAGCTCAGCTTTCATAGATTCTGGGGCAGAAGGGAATTTTTTAGATATTAACTTTGCCTGCAGACAAGGAATACCCACACTTCCTATATCCTCCTCAGTTAAATTGCTAGTAATTGATGGTACTTCCCTGAGTTGTGGGTTTTTTTCTTCCAAGTCTGTAATCTGTTCCATGTCTATGAGCTCCTTTCATGTGAAGCAAATTTCCTTTTTCATCATAGATTGCCCACATACTCCTGTCATCCTAGGCCTCCCCTGGTTGCGTAAGCACAATCTTCAAATTGACTGGGTGGCTAATAAGATTAATCAATGGGGAAGTGATTGTCAGAGGTTATGCACTAAGTCAGCTCAAGTTCTTTTTGCTACCTTCATACAGGAGTTACCTTCCCCTTATTTTCCATTTGCAAATGTCTTCTCTAAAAAGGCAGCTAAAACCCTTCCTCCGCACAGACATTATGATTGTGCCATAGATTTAATTCCTGGTTTCTATCCCCCTAGAGGTAGAACTATCTCTACCTGAGTCTCTTGCTATGGAGGAGTATATTAAAGAAAACCTGGAGAGAGGTTTTATGAGACCCTCCTCTTCTCCTGTAGGAGCTGGTTTCTTCTTTGTAGAGAAGAAAGATGGGGGTCTTAGGCCATGTATTGATTATAGGGGTCTGAACAAAATCACAATCAAGAATCGATATCCCCTGCCCTTGATTTCTGAGCTCTTTGATAGAGTGAAGGGAGCCACTATTTTCTCTAAACTTGATCTAAGAGGCACGTATAATCTTAAATGAATCCGGGAAGGGGTCAAGTGGAAGACAGCCTTTAATACCCGAGATGGTCATTATGAATATTAAGTAATTCCCTTTGGTTTATATAATGCCCCTGGTACCTTCCAGGAGTTGGTAAACTACATTTTTCGTGATCTTCTAGGTCGTCGTGTGGTAGTATACCTAGATGACATCTTGATCTATTCTAATAATCTGTCTGACCATCATGCTCATGTTTAGGAGGTTCTATTTAGATTAAGGCAAAATCAATTGTATGCTAAGATCGAGAAATGCATTTTTGAAGTCCCCTCGGTTCACTTCCTTGGGTATATTATTTCTCATAAGGGCCTGGAAATGGACCCAGCCAAGGTTCAGGCTAACTCCTGCACCCTGACTCTGCTCTTCCTTTTCTGGTAGAGGTGGATGCTTCTGAACTAGGAGCAGGAGCAGTCCTGTCTCAGCGCCACCCCGTTACCAATAAAGTTCATCCTTGCAGTTACTTTTCTTAAAAGTTTTTTGCGTTATAGGTAATAGGTAATTATTGGCCATAAAATTGGCATTCGAAGAATGAAGACATCTCTTGTAGGGGGCTAAACATGTGGTTAAGGTATTCACAGACCATAAGAATCTCTTGTATTTTGAATCTGCTATGCGCTTAAATCCTAGACAGGCCAGGTCGGCACTATTTTTTTCTCGTTTTATTTTCATTATAACCTTTAGACCTGGTGGGAAAAATGTCAAAGCAGATGCCTTATCCAGAAGCTTTGACTCCTCTAGAGAGAAGTCAAGCTGACCTTATTATTCCTAAAGATATGATTGTAGCAGCCCTTAGTCCGGATCTACTTTCCTCTTTGACTGAAGCCCAGGTTAACACTCCTCCCAAAGTACCCTCGGGGAAGTTATTTGTTCCAGAGAACAAATTTGTTGGATGCCCAAAAGTGGGTGGAGCTACGAACAGCCATTCAGATTCTCACAGTAATAACGCCAGAGTTAGGTACCAGGTAACTGTGGTTTAAGGTTAGAAAAAGTGGGCGGTGTCACCAACAGCCAATCAGATTTTACCTGCTGCCATTCTCATAGTATTAATACCACCATGGTAACCAAACTCTTCAGAGGGGACTGCATTTTTAGGATTTAATTTTTTTTGTTTAAATTTATAATGCTGCCATTCTTATACTATTTATGCCAGGGTCCCCAAAGTTAGTCACTGGGTGACAATAATTCAAGGTTTGAAAAAAGTGGGTGGAGCTACAGACAGCCAATCAGATTTATTTCATTGTTTTTAATGGGGAAATTTTAACTACTGCTATTCTCAGACTTTTAATGTCAGTGTCCCCAAACTTTTTATAGTTTGTCACTGGGGGAATACGGTTAAAGGTTAGGAAAAGTAGGTGGAGCCACCAACTGCCAATCCGTTTCTACCTATTAATTTTTTTATTGGTTTATACTTAAACTGATGCCATTATTTAAGTATTAATTCCAGGGTTGTTAAACTTTCCAAAGTTAGTCACTGAGTATTTGCATTTCAAAGTTAGAAAAAGTGGTCAGAGCCACCAACAGCCAATCACATTTCACCTATTTACTTTCAATGGTGAAATGTAAAATGCTGTCAGTCCCACAATTTTTACACCTGAGGCCCCAAACTTTGCAACAGTGGTCACTGGAGGACTGCAGTCCAAAAATATGAAAAGTGTGTTGGGCCACCAACCACCAAGCACAATTCACCTATTGGCTTCTATTTGTTTAAATTTAAACTGCTGCCATTCTTTAACTATTTATCCTAGGGTCCCTAAACATTGCAGAGTTAGTCACTGGGTAACTGCAGTTCCCATTTAGAAAAAGTGGGCGGAGCCACCAACCGCCAATCAGATGTCACTCATTGACTTTCAGTGGGGAAATTTAAATTGCTGCCATTCAGACACTATTAAAACCAGGGTCCCCAAACTTTGCACAGTGGTTTTTACTATATAACTGTGGTCCAAGGTTAGAAAAACTGGGTGGAGCCAACAACAGATCAGATTTCATTCAGTGACTTCCCGTTTTTCAAACCAACATGAAGTTTGTTCTCAAACTTCCCTTTCTACTTCTTAATCTTTTTCCTATTCTTAGCTCCCCCAATTTCTAAACACTTCTTCTCCTACAGTTTTAGGGGTACAACACCTTAAATGTTTTTTAAGCAAACCCACCCTCCGTCTTTTCCACTCTGAACACCCCCATTTTTCCATTGACTTTAACAAGAAGGTAGACCTTCTAGGTGTTACTTATTCCAGCAATGCCGATTTTCCTGGTCCTCCACCTGGGCAGATTGCATCACCACTTTTTATTGTAGTGCAGTATTGGTCCTGCGGGGATGGAACAACTGTGTCCTCCAGAGTGAATATTTGCACCTCTGCCCCAGTTGTCTGTTCCTGAAAATTTTGTAGGTCCTGACACAGTAGACTTGTCAATGCTAGTTGAGCTTTGGTACTGTAAAATATGCTGTTAATTGCCTCAAGTGGTTCAGAGTTTGTGGGTTCGGCTTTTTTTGAGTCTTGGCCAGGCGAGGGTGGGTCTGGTAATGCTGGCCTAGACTTTTGGTCCTCCATATGCTCTAGATCAGTGCTGTCCAACTTCTGCGGTGCCGAGGGCTGGAATTTCTCTTGCATACATGGTGGAGGGCCGCTAATGGAAGCCAGTTCTGGCCACTCCCCCATTTTAAACCACACCCACTTCAAACCACACCAATTTTATCACAATGGTCGCTGCAGGGATATCAACCATCATTCATATGTTAAAGAATTATATTATGCCATATTAAGACACAACCTTAAATCCATATGCCTCCTCCTCCCCTGTGGATAGCACAGCAACCCCCAGCACATAATTACACATCTTAGGGACCATATAATGGCTATTTCCAACTGCTAACAAACTCCCAGAACAAAACCCTGCCAGGTTCACCTCCCACAGGCAGCAGAGTATGGCACACACAGACAGCACTCTGCCTGCCCTATGCTGCCTGTGTGTGCCATACTCTGCCTGCCCTATGCTGCCTGTGGGTGCCATACTCTGCCTGCCCTATGCTGCCTGTGGGTGCCATCCCCTGCCTGCCCTGTGCTGCCTATGTGGGCCATACTCTGCCTGCCCTATGCTGCCTGTGTGGGCCATACTCTGCCTGCCCTATGCTGCCTGTGGGTGCCATCCTCTGCCTGCCCTGCCTGTTTGTGCCATACCCTCCCTGCCCTATGCTGCCTATGTGCCATACTCTGCCTACCCTATGCTGCCTATACACATAGGCCAGGCAATACATACAATGTCTGAGGTGTGAAGAGGTGAACAATGGATTACAGCCTGAGCCTGAGGTGTGAACTCTGCAGGGGGTGAACAATGCAGAGATTAATAGGTGTGAACAGTAGAGGGGATTACATGATTAAACAATACAGGGGGTTTACAGCCTGAATCTGAGGTGAGAACCATGCAGGGGGCCAGTTAATCTCAGTACTGATACCATTTAAAGCTTACACAAAGGTAAGCCATCAAAGCAGCCAAACAGGTGGGGGGCCACACAGAGGGGGGTCGAGGGCCGCATGTGGCCCGCGGGCCGCCAGTTGGACAGCACTGCTCTAGATCATGTTGGGATTTCTAGAGATATTTGTATAGTTTTTGTGATTGGTCCGTTCTTGCTCTATATCTGTGCTTTCTTATTGTAGTTAGCACCAAAAATGGCAAATTTGGAAGCTTTCTCACTGCTCTGGCTTTCAGGAAATTTGGGCTGGTGAGGATCTCAAGCAGGCATGTCTGTTTAGGGCACCATCTTGGTCTCCATCATATGCTTTAAAATAGAAACATTTTAGCATTACAGTCTATGAGAACCTTGAGCAATGCAAGACACATTTCTTGGGCATTTTAAGGCTTGAAAATATGCAAGCAACAAATGGTAAATACCTGAGAATTAACAAAGTTGAAAAGCATTCTGCATCATTTCTCATGCATGAGATTCAGCAAGATAAATCAAGAATATTTTTTTATAAAGCACCCTTAATATACCTGGTGCTCTTTAAATGATTGCTCTTGAAATGGTGCTCTGTAAATGGAGTTATAAACCAAAGGAGTTACAAACTAAAGGAGTTTAAAACAAGGTACTAAGTTTGTATTTATTCCAGATCTTTATCCCCTAGTTTTGTTTAACTGTTTCTGTAACTGGGAGAATGAGCAGCAGCAACACAGTGCACAGCCTGCCACATGTATGCGGTTGTGGAACAACAGTCCCAAAGTGCATACCTCTGTTGTGGATGTGAGTGAATTGCCACTTTAGAGGCTCGCAACACTGCGTTCGATTGACAATCTTGAGAGGAGTCTCTTGCTCCCTAAGCAGGAGCTAGCGGGATCAGATAATTTGGGGGGAGGGGAGCAGCGAAAGGATGATAAGGCAGTAAGCTGTGTGACAGTTAGACAATCTAGTGTGGGTAAAAGGAAGAGGGAGGCTGCGCTAGGGTTTGCGCATCCCAACAGATTTGCTATATTGTGTGAAGAAGATGGCAGTTCTAGATGAGGCTGATCTCTCTAACAGCCAGGAGACCAGTTTCTCTAGTAGTGGTGGGGAGGAGAGCAGAGCTAGGCTTAAACAGATGGTGGTTATAGGGGATTCACTCATTTGGAAAGTGGACAGGGTAATCTGTCGAACGGATCACTTCAACCGAACAGTCTGCTGTCTTCCTGGTGCCAGGGTTTGGCATGTGGTTGATCGAGTCAACAAATTATTGGGAGGTGCTGGGCATGACCCGGCTGTCTTGGTACATATTGGTACTAATGCCAAAATGAATGGTAGGTGGAGGACCTTAAAGAGTGAGTTCAAGTATCTAGGCTCTAAGATTAAGGAAAGGTCCTCCAATGTAATTTTTTTTCAAAAATTTTGCCGGTGTCACGTGCAAGTTTAGGAGCTTTGGGAGCTAAATGCGTGGCTAAAGTCTTGGTGTAGGAAGGAAGGGTTTGGGTTTCTAGAGCACTGGGCTGACTTCTCTTTGGGGTACAGTCTATACAGCCGTGACGGATTGCAGTGGAAGGGGGTCGGTTGTGCTAGGGGAGAGAATGGTTAAGAAGCTAGACGGGGGGTGAGCTAAAGTTTTATTGGAAAGCTAGTGTAGACAGGTCAGTGGGACTAGCAAAGGGTTGTGGGGGAGGAGTGAGGGGGGCATAGAGTTTATCAGATAAGGAGCTTCTATTGTTACAAGGGAAACAGACTAATAATCGCCTTAGCTCTAACTCTCCGTTAGCTAATATCAGAGGGAGAAGTAGTAATCTCCGCTGCATGCTGGCTAATGCTTGTCGGGTAAATTAGGGGAGCTGCAGGCTATTGCATATATTGAAAATTATGATTTAATTGGTATCACTGAGACCTGGTAGGATGAAAAATGCGACTGGGCTGTGAATTTTAATGGTTACATACTTTTTAGGAGGGACAGAGAAATTAAAAAGTGTGGAGGGGTTTGTCTTTATGTAAAGCCAAATTTAAAGCTATGTAGTAAAGACAATAACAATGAAAATGTTGAATCTCTTTGGATAGAAATTTCAGCAGGGCTAAAGTTTACAAAGAAAATAATCATTGGTGTATGCTATAAACCACCACGTATAGGTGATGGGGAAGAGGCCCAGCTACTGTTGCAAATGGAGGAGTAATGTGGTGGCTAAGTCAGAAAAAGCTTGTAGGTTTGTAAATATGCTAAATGACAACTTTTTACTTCAAGCGGTTGAAGAACCTACTAGGAGTGACTCTATTTTGGACCTGGTAATATCTAATAATACTGAACTCATCTCAGGTTGGTAAGAAAAACCACATTAAAGCATTCAAGCTAGCTGGGACAGCAGAAACTTTCATCAGGTACAAGGAAGCAAATAAAGCATGCAAAAAAAGCAAGCTAAAATATAGATGGAAAGGGATATTGCAGCTAGGAGTAAAAAGAATCCAACATTATTTTTTAATTATGTAAATAGTACAAAAATGAAGCAAGAAGGGATGGGAACCTTATTATAATAAGGGGGTCAGTTGGTTGATGAGAACAGGGGAAAAGCAGAAATTTTGAGCTCTTATTTTTCAACTGTCTATAGATCTGAGGAGCAATCTAATGAAGGCTTCCCTTTTAATATGTCCAGTTCTAGTAATATAGCTACTGACGCATGGGTCACTAGGGAGGAAATTCAAAAGAGACTTGAACATGTAAAGGTAAACGAAGGTCCAGGACCTATTAAACAAGCTTAGCGCTGTGATTGCCAAGCATCTTCACTTAATTTTTCAGGATTCCTTGAGGTCTGGCATGGTGCCGAGAGACTGTGGTGCCGTTATTTAAAAAGGGATCCCGTTCTCAGCCTGAAAACTATAGGCCTGTTAGTCTGACATCAGTAGTAGGAAAGCTTTTGGAAGGGGTAATAAGGGATAGGGTACGTGAATACATTGCAGTTTACATTACTATAAGTTTGTGCCAGCATGGTTTTATGCGTAACAGATCTATCCAGACTAATTTAGTCACCTTTAATGAGGAGGTGAGCAGGAACCTTGATGCTGGAATGGCAGTTGATGTCATCTACTTGGACTTTGCTAAAGCATTTGATACAGTACCTCACAGAAGGTTAATGATCAAATTGAGGAATTTTGGCCTAGAACATAATATTTGTAATTGGATAGAGAACTGGCTGAAGGATAGATTACAAAGAGTGGTGGTAAATGTTGTTGTGTTGTTAGTGGAGTACCGCAGGGGTCAGTCCTTGGTCCTTTGCTTTTTAACTTGTTTATTAATGACCTGGAGGTGGGCATAGAGAGTACTGTTTCTATTTTTGCTGACAACACTAAATTGTGCAAAACTATAAGTTCCATGCAGGATGCTGCCACTTTGCAGAGTGATTTGACAAAATTGGAAAACTGGGCAGCAAACTGGAAAATGAGGTTCAATGTGGACAAGTGCAAAGTTATGCACTTTGGTATAAATAATATAAACGCGAACTATCTACTAAATGGTAGTTGCGGGTATCCTTAATGGAGAAGGATCTAGGGGTTTTTGTAAATAACAAGTTGTCTAATTTCAGGCAGTGTCATTCTGTGGCTACTAAAGCAAATAAAGTGCTGTCTTTCATAAAAAAGGGCATTGACTCAAGGGATGAAAACATAATTTTACCTCTTTATAGGTCCCTGGTAAGGCCTCACCTTGAGTATGTGGTGCAGTTTTGGGCTCCAGTCCTTAAAGTGGACCTGTCACCCAGGCATAAAAAGCTGTATAATAAAAGTCCTTTTCAAATTAAACATGAAACCAAAATTCTTTTTTTTATTAACACATCCATACCCATTATAAAAGCATTTAAAAATCCTAGCTGTCAATCATATATTGCCTGCCCCGCCTCTATGCCTAAGGCATAGAGGCGGGGCAGACACTTACTTTCACTTTGAATTCAGAACTTCTTAGATGTTGCTGCACTCCTCTCATTGCCCCTTCCTCCTCACCATCTAATTTTGTAACCACTGCATAGGCATGAGCATCAGGTCCCCCATACTGGCACAGAAACAAGATTTTGGCAAGATACAAAGCATGCCTTAATAACAGTGTCCACAAAATCGCACCTGCCTATTTGATGTGACTGTGTAATTCCAGGACTGAAGGAAACAAGATTTACATTACTTATATAATGTAAGTGAAGTTTATTTTGCTTAACCAACACAATAGAAAAAAATTTCGAATTATCTCTTAGGGTGACAGGTCCTCTTTAAGAAGGATATTAATGAGCTGGAGAGAGTGCAGAGAAGTGCAACTAAACTGGTAAAGGGGATGGAATATTTAAGCTATGAGGTTAGACTGTCGAGGTTGGGGTTGTTTTCTCTGGAAAAGAGGCGCTTGCAAGGGGACATGATTACTCTGTACAAATACATTAGAGGGGATTATAGGCAGATAGGGGGTGTTCTTTTTTCCCATAAAAGCGATCAACGCACCAGAGGCCACCTCTTTAGATTAGAGGAACGGAGTTTCCATTTGAAGCAGCGTAGGTGGTTTCTCACAGTGAGGGCAGTGAGGTTGTAGAATGCCCTTCCTAGTGATGTTGTAATGGCAGATTCTGTTAATGCCTTTAAGAGGGGCCTGGATGAGTTCTTGAACAAGCATAGTATCCAAGGCTATTGTGATACTAATATCTACAGTTAGTATTAATGGTTGTATATATAGTTTATGTATTTGATAGTATAGATTGGTAAGTATAGGTTGTGTGTGCTGCGTTTACTTGGAAGGGTTGTACTTGATGGACTCTGTGTCATAGTTACATAGGGTTGAAAAAAGACCAAACAGGATAATAAATAATCCGTTCAAAGGGAAACTGTTGTAAAAATGAAAATTTCATATACTTCATCACACAAACTTGAAAAAAAAAACTTTTAAAATAATCATTTAAAAATTCCCAACCGATAATCAAGTTAATCCACTATTAACCTTTAATGTTACCCACCCAATTACACTGTAAGCTTTACAGGGCAGGTACGGCCTTTCTACTGTGTCTCTTATTAAATGGCACTTAATTTCAGTGTATTTATACTCCTTTATTGTATGTATTATTGTGTGCTCCCTTTGACAATACATTAGACCTAGCTGTTTTTCAGTTAAAGGACATGTCAACCACAAAAATAATTGTTTGCCTAATAAAAGAATCATAATTCTAAGCACTTTCCAATATCAATTTTGCTAAAAATTATTAGTGCTTTAAAAGTTATGTGTAAATGTAATTGCTATAGAAAGCAGCATTTGCTGAACTCCAGATTGTTACATTAAAATGTTGCTTAGAATTATGTTTTCTTTGATGAGGAAAAAAATATTTTTGGGGTTGACATTGGGGCCAATTCACCAAAGGTCGTTAACGCTTATCGCATACTTTTTTGCGTTAAAAAGCATGCGATAAATAAGTACCGATTCATCAACATAATTTCGCATGCGTTATCACTCATATCGCATGCATTAAAAAGCGCATTATCGCATTATCGCATTGCGGTAATTAGCACATAGAAATAATACTAACGCATGATTCACAAACACATATGAAGCGTTAAACGCATAAAATGCGATAATTACCATGAAACTTAACGCCTCCCAGGAGTAGGCATTACTGAACAAAATTGCAGCTGGTGATTGTCTGTGGTGACAAGATGGAGTTTGCAGTCGGATTTTTTCAAGTATGTGATCTTCCTAGAGTGATGATCAGGGAAATGGTAATTTTCAGAACAGTAGTTTTCAGAAAGTAACTGCTACGTGCGTAGTAGCGTGCGCTAATTTCAAGAGCGGCAAAAAATATCGCACGAGGCAGAAATGATTGTGCATGCGTTTAAAATATCGCTTAAAATCACTCAACGCCAGATAAGTGATAATATTTTTAACGCATGCTATAAATAGCAGTCATTTTTTCAACCTTTAGTGAATCTGCCCCATGTTCTTTAAATGTCAATCAATATCTGACTCAAAAAGAAAAAGATTGCTGAAGACTAACTGGAGTATTTCATAAGCATTACAGAATTTTAAATTGAAAGAAAGTTTATTTCTATGAAATGACTCATACATAAAATGTTTGTTTTCCTAATTGTTCTCATTTAATAAAAAAAAAACTGCTGTGGGCAGAAAGTTGGTACATATCCTGGGAAAGACTGCATTAAATTGGTCTCTAAACCCTCAGGGCATTCCTTAAATAGATATGGAGCCCTTGAACTGTGAAAATCTTCTTTTCCTCGGGGCAATCCTCTGGTGATTGATGCTTGGAACTCCTGTTTAGTTCTATCTGTCTTCAAAGAAATCAAGCTGGATAGATCCAGAGCCATACAAATTCTCAGTTCTAGCTAAGGAGATTATTGATTGTAATCCTTCACCATACAGTACTCTTTTGAGCATTCTTCATAATCAGCCTTTACTTCAAGCATTAATACAAAACAATATCTATATATCTATACGATATCTGGATTTGTGAATGTTTTTATGGCTCATTGTTCCATTCTTGCATTTTTGTGTTTTTGGCTACTTACCTCTTTTCCTTGTAAGTAAGGAAAGACATATCAAAACAAAACCTTTATGGTTTGATAAAAGTGTAAGATTTACTTAATTACTAAATCTCATATTTTTATTTTGAAACCACAAAAAAAAACTCATTCTCACAAATGGAGTAAAATGAATCCAAAATGATTTTTAAAATATGTAAATAGTAAAGAAATAAAGCAAGCAGGGATGATGAGGGGTGATTGGTTGATGAGAACAGGGAAAAAAGCAGGAATTCTGAACTGTTTTTTTTATCTGTCTACACAACTGAGGAACCAGCTAATTAAGCTTAATAGACCCACAACTAGCAATATAACTACTGATGCATGGGTCACGCAGGAGGATATACTAGAGACCTTGAATGTGTAACGGTAAACAAAGGTCTGGGACTGGATGGTACTCATTCCAGGATACTTATCAAGCTTAGCTCTGTGATTGCCAAACCTCTTCTTTGAATTTTTACAATTCATTAAAATCTAGCATGGAGCAGAGAGGCTGGGGTTATTGCTAATGTGATGCCACTATTCAAAAATGTATCCTGTTCTCAGCCTGAAAACTATAGGTCTGTTAGTCTGACATCAGTGGTAGAAAAGCTTCTCAAAAGAGTTATAAGGGATAAGATACTTGAATACATTTGAATACATTGCAAATCACAATACTATAAGTACTATGCCAGCATGGTTTTACACATAACAGATTTTGGCATACTAATTTAATTGTCTACATGGAGTAAAGCATTTGATACAGTACTGCACAGTTAATAGTGCAATTAATGAATATTAACCTGGAACACAATTTGTACTGGGATTCTATAGAACTGGCTGAAGGAGAGATTACAAAGAGTGGTGGTAAATGGAATATTTTCTTATTGGACCACTGTTAGTGTAGTACTGCAGGGGTCTGTTCTTGGTCCTTTGCTTTTTTTATTACTTGTTTATTAATGACCTGGAGGGTGGCATTGAAAGTACTGTTTCTGTTGTTAATTGTGCAAAACTATAAGTTCCATGCAGGATGCTGCCACTTTGTAGAGCGATTTGACGAAATTGGAAAACTGAGTAGCAAAATTGCACTTATCAATACTGACCCTCATTTTCAAAGTTATGCACTTTCAGTTTAAATATACTGTATACATTCTTAATACTTTTATTAAGATATGTATCATTAAAAAATTGCAGTATAGTAAGTGGATTTTGAATAATTTATCAAAACCATATCTTACATGAAGCTGATTATTAAATTCTGATGTAATTTGCACTGGTTTCTAAGATGCCTTGTAATGTGATTCAGAAGCAATTAGGATTGGAGGGAGACAAGGAGGCTAGTGCAGAGAGCACAAAAGCCGAAATTCTCAAAATCTGCCCCTGGTAATTTACATAGCCGAAATTCCAATTTTTAAATTGAAATTCCGGCTCCTCTAGTGCAGAGAGCACAAAAGCTCTCTGCACTAGAGGAGACACAATTTCAATTTAAAAATTGGAATTTCGGCTATGTAAATTACCAGGGGCAGATTTTTGCTGCCCCATGTAACTTCAGGGGTGCTGCTGCTTATGGCAAGTTTCTTAGCTTGTCTCATTTCAGCAGCACCCCTGATTAAACAGCATTTTACGGACATTCCATTTTCCTTCTGTGTTTACCCCTGTGAAGAATCTTACCCAGTTAATAAATTGCAGAAATTCCCTTGTACTGCACATCTAAAATCTAGAGTTTTAGTCCTTTATAGAGTTGTTTCTACAACATAATTTCAAAGAAGACCATGTATTCCCTAATTGCTTACCCATGAAAATGCTAGAAATAAATTTGGTATTGTTAATTACCGGATCCAAAACAGTGTTTCCTAGGAGGTTCCTGAACTACCTGATTAAAAAAATGTAATTTAGTATATTTACAATATGTTAACTCAGCGGATAGAGGATGGTGGTTACTAGGGACATTTTCAGAACCACATATCTTTACTACTAATGGGCTGTGGTTGCTTTGGACTAATATAGAATCTTATTTGATAATGTGCAGCATTTCTAGCCCATTTTTTTTAAGTGGTAACTCTCCATTAATAAAATTTGCACGTAAAAGAGTGCAAAGTGATTGTTTAGTAGATTTTCTTATCAATAAGCAAAGCTGAGGTTAACAGTGGGTGCAGAAGAAACAGGCAAGAGACCATGTTATCCTGTTCAGCCATTCATAAAATAGAAATATAATATTATTTAAAATCTCATTTCAAATTTTTTTTTTCTACTATTTTTTTTTTTAGTTCGATGTGAATGGAGATGGCCATATTAGTGGTTTAGAGCTCCATGATGCTGCTCAGACCTTCTTGGGGCAACCTCTGAACTCCAGTGAAGTCCAGGAAATTATTCATGATGTAGATCTCAATGGGGATGGGAGAGTTGACTTTGACGGTAAGTGACTACAGCTTTGTATTATGTGAGACTAATTGTCATGTTAAAAAGTGGTCATAAAAAGTGTATTTTCAAATGTTCCTTTATTTCTATGGAAAGCAATATCTCTGGATTTGTATGATTCCTCAGAAACCAGGTGTTAAACAGACCTAGAGGAGAGCTGACTTCTGCTACATTATTACATTATTCAAGATTTAAACCAGGAAACAGAAAGCAATATTCACTTCATCAACACTCCATCACACACTCCATCAACTTGACAGGTGGGCAGAGCTATGGGGGGGTCTACAGATAACGTGACCAGTTGGCCCTGCCCACTACATAGACAGTTCCTGCCCACTGTGCAGCCACTATTTTGAGCCCTATTTGACCCACAATTTTGAGCAATAGCCATAATGTTATGCCCCACCCATTGCACGTTATGGACCCGTCCACTGCACAGCCATCATTTTGTGATTTTGTTCTGCCATTCAGTGTATTGCCGACAATACCCTGTGTTGGTAAATTGTAAAATGGCACCCTCAATACATGGGTTCTATGTGAGTACTATCATGTGGATATGAATGGTAATGCATTGTAGACCCATGATAACTTGAGGTTTAGAAACTTCTATGTTAGAGATACCTAATTATTACAGGAGGATATCAAAGGCATGCCCGGACAACTATTTTTGGAAAAGGTAATATGTCCGGGCATGCTTTATAGGAAATTCCAACATGTCCAGGGGCAGACAAGTTTATAAAAGACTGTACCAACAGTTATTGGGGCTGATTCACTAAAGGTTGATAAAATGAGTGCTATTTATAGCATGCGTAACAAATTTTATCACTTCTTATTTTTTGTGACTTAACGCTCGATTCACCTGTCATAATTAAGAAGCTATGTTCTTTGCGTTATTTAACTCGCGGTGAGCGATTTTATTGCGATTTTATCCCGCCGCGTATGTTATTTCCCACCACGTGCGATATTAGCACACGATATTATGCACATAACCATTACCTTCTGAAAACTACTGTTCTGAAAATTACCATTTCCCTGAAAACTGGAGGATGTATCACTCTAGGACGATCACATACTTGAAAAAATCTGACTGCAAACTCCATGTTGTGTTGCCAAAAGCTCACAAACCACAAGTACTGCCTACCCCAAGTAGGTGTTAGTACTATTTTTATTCGCTAATTAACGTAATGCGTTAGAAACAATGCTTTGCGAAGATGCATTTTTATGTGGATTAACGCATGCGAAATGACTCGGTACTTATTTATTGCATGCTTTTTAACACAAAAAATCATGCGATAAGCGTTATCGACCTTTAGTGAATTGGCCCCATTGTATAGTACAGGAAAGGTATGCAGAAAAAAAACATATACAGACAGATTAACAGTCACACACACTTAGGGCAGATTTACTAATCCATGAACAGTCCGAAGGCATCTGAATGAGTTTTTTCGTAATGATTGGTATTTTTGCGACTTTTTCGTATATTTTCCGCGACTTTTTCGTCGCCGTCGCGGAAAAAATCGGATTGTTTTTTCCGCTGTTTACTATAGCTAAAAAATCGCGACGACGATGAAAAAGTCACGCAAAATACGATAAAGTCGCGACGGCGACGGAAAAGTCGCAACAAATAGGAAAAATCGCGACGGCGATGAAAAAGTCACAAAATTTTCGTTTCCAATACGATTTTTTCCCTTTCGGGATTCAGATTCGTGGATTAGTAAATCTGCCCCTTAATGTACATTTTTAACTTCATAAATAATTACTGCTCTCAACTTTCGGTTTTAGATAAACTGCTCACTGTTACATGTTATGTACAGTAGTGATATTGTTATCATATACTGTACTTTTTAAGCAAATTCTACAAGTGGCCCTTGGTGTAATTTCATTGTTACATAGTTACATAGGGTTGAAAAAAGACCAAAGTCTATCAAGTTCAACCCATCCAAGTAAACCCAGCACACACAACCCACGCCTACCAATCTATACACTCACATACATAAACTATATATACAACCACTAATACTAACTGTAGATATTAGTATCACAATAGCCTTGGATATTCTGATTGTTCAAGAACTCATCCAGGCCCCTCTTAAAGGCATTAACAGAATCTGCCATTACCACATCTCTAGGAAGGGCATTCCACAACCTCACTGCCCTCACCGTGAAAAACCACCTACGCTGCTTCAAATGGAAGCTCCGTTCCTCTAATCTGAAGGGGTGACATCTGGTGCGTTGATCGTTTTTATGGGAAAAAAGAACATCCCCCATCTGCCTATAATCCCCTCTAATGTACTTGTACAGAGTAATCATGTCCCCTCGCAAGCGCCTCTTTTCCAGAGAAAACAACCCCAACCTCGACAGTCTAACCTCATAGTTTAAATTTTCCATCCCCTTAACCAGTTTAGTTGCACGTCTCTGCACTCTCTCCAGCTCATTAATATCCTTCTTAAGGACTGGAGCCCAAAACTGCACTTCATACTCAAGGTGAGGCCTTACCAGAGACCTATAAAGAGGTAAAATTATGTTTTCATCCCTTGAGTCAATGCCCTTTTTTATACAAGACAGCACTTTATTTGCTTTAGTAGCCACAGAATGATACTGCCTGGAATTAGACAATTTGTTATCTACAAAAACCCCTAGATCCGTCTCCATTAAGGATCCCCCCAACACACTACCATTCAGTAGATAGTTTGCGTTTATATTATTTCTACCAAAGTGCATAACTTTGCACTTATCAACATTGAACCTCATTTTCCAGTTTCCCAATTTTGTCAAATCACTCTGCAAAGCGGCAGCATCCTGCATGGAACTTATAGTTTTGCACAATTTTGTGTCATCAGCAAAAATAGAAACAGTACTGTCTATGCCCACCTCTAGGTCATTAATAAACAAGTTAAAAAGCAAAGGACCAAGGACTGACCCCTGCGGTACTCCACTAACCACACTGGTCCAATTAGAAAATGTTCCATTTACCACCACTCTTTGTAATCTATCCTTCAGCCAGTTCTCTATCCAATTACAAATATTATGTTCTAGGCCAATATTCCTTTATTTGATTATTAACCTTCTGTGAGGTACTGTATCAAACGCTTTAGCAAAGTCCAAGTAGATGACACCAACCGCCATTCCAGCATCGAGGTTCCTACTCACCTCCTTATAAAAGGCGACTAAATTAGTCTGGCAAGATCTGTTACGCATAAAACCATGCTGGCACATACTAATAGTATTGTGAACTGCAATGTATTCAAGTACCCTATCCCTTATAACCCCTTTCAAAAGTTTTCCTACTACTGATGTTAGACTAACAGGCCTATAGTTTTCAGGCTGAGAACGGGATCCCTTTTTAAATAACGGCACCACATTAGCAATCCGCCAGTCTCTCGGTACCATGCCAGACCTCAACGAATCCTGAAAAATTAAGTGAAGAGGTTTGGCAATCACAGCGCTCAGTTCATTTAATACCCTGGGATGAATCCCATCCGGTCCTGGACCTTTGTTTACCTTTACAAGTTCAAGTCTCTTTTGAATTTCCTCCCGAGAGACCCATGCATCAGTAGCTAAATTACTAGAACTGGGCATATTAAAAGGGAAGCCTTCATTCGCTGGCTCCTCAGATGTATAGACAGATGAAAAATAAGAGTTCAAAATTTCTGCTTTTTCCCCATTCTCATCAACCAACTTACCCCCCTGTGATAATAAGGTTCCCACCCCTTCTTGCTTCATTTTTTTACTATTTACATAATTAAAAAATAATTTTGGATTCTTTTTACTCCTAGCTGCAATATCCCTTTCCATCTCTATTTCAGCTTGCCTGATAGCTTTTTTGCATGCTTTATTTGCTTCCTTGTACCTGATGAAAGTTTCCACTGTCCCAGCTAACTTGAATGCTTTAAAAGCACGTTATTTATTACCAACCTCGACACTAACACTTTAATTCAGCCATAAAGGTTTTGCTTTGCGATGCCTCTCCTTGCTTACAAGGGGAATATACTGTTGTGTATACCTGCAAAGCAATGTTTTAAAGATGTTCCATTTTCCTTCTGTGTCTAACCCCATGAAAAGCCTTTCCCAGTTGACACATTGCAGAGATGCCCTTATACTGGCAAAGTCTGCACGTCTAAAGTCGAGCGTTTTAGTTACTCCCTTATAGAGCTGTCTCTGCAGCATTATCTCAAAGGAGACCATGTTGTGATCACTGTTCCCCAAATGCTCACCCACACAAATGTTAGAGATGAGTTCATTATTATTAGATATCACCAGGTCCAAAATAGAGTCATTCCTAGTAGGTTTTTGAACCGCCTGAAATAAAAAGTTGTCATTTAGCATATTTACAAACCTACTAGCTTTTTCTGTCTTAGCCACCCCATTACTCCAGTCAATGTCTGGATAATTAAAGTCCCCCATAATAACAACTTGATCCAGTTTTGAAGCCTCTTCCATTTGCAACAATAGCTGGGCCTCATCCCCCTCATCTATACGGGGTGGTTTATAGCATACACCAATGATCATTTTCTTTGTGACCTTCAGCCCTACTGAAATTTCTACCCAAAGAGATTCGACATTTTCATTGGTAATGTCTTTATTACATGGCTTTAAATCTGACTTTACATAAAGACAAACCCCTCCACCCTTTTTAATCTCTCTGTCCCTCCTAAAAAGTGTATAACCATTTACATTCACAGCCCAATCACATTTATCATCCCACCAGGTCTCAGTGATACCAATTAAATCATATTTTTCAAAACATGCAATAGCCTGCAGCTCCCCTAATTTACCCGACAAGCTTCGCGCCATGCAGCGGAGAATACTACTTCTCCCTCTGATGTTTACATTAGCTAACGGAGAGTTAGAGCTAAGGCAAATATTAGACTGTATTACACTGTTATTGTTTCGAAGTGGTGGATTTGACGGGATTAACAAATTCCAAAGCTTGTCAGTGATTCCACAACTCAAACTAGTACAGGTATCTATTCACAAATTTTACATAAAGGTTGAGGAGACAGCTTCATACCTGTGCAAATAAATACAAGGAATTCTGGGAACTAATCCCAACGAGATCCATTTACATGGGTTTATCCTATAGGCTAAATCTCACCCACTGGGTTTTAAAGTAGAAGCCAGGACAATAGCTGATCATATTTCCAACTACAGACCGGTTTCAACCTTCTTGGAGCTCTTTGGAATAGTTTCCTCAGAATTCCTTGTGTTTATTGCATACTATGAGGCGGTCTCCTCAACACTTATGATTTATTTGTTGTGTACTATAGAGATGTAGCGAACTGTTCGCCGGCGAACTAATTCGCGCAAACATCGGGTGTTCGCATTCGCGCAAATTCGCGGACTTTTGCCGATGTTCGCCACTTTGGGTTCGCCGCGGGTTTTTTTGGCGCTTTGTTTCCGCCGCGTTTTTTCGCTTCGTTTTATCGCCTATGCATATACATAGGAATAGCTTGCGGTTTTTTTTGGCGTTATTTTTTGGCGTTTTTTGGGGGGGGGTTTTTTTGGCGTTTTTTTTACAAAGTATTTTTCAGAGAAGTTTTTGCCCTTGATCCCCCTCCTGCATGCCACTGTCCAGGTCGTGGCACCCTTTAAACAACTTTAAAATCAGTTTTCTGGCCAGAAATGGCTTTTCTAGGTTTTAAAGTTCGCCTTCCCATTGAAGTCTATGGGGTTCGCAAAGTTCGCGAATATTCACGAGTTTTGGCGAAAGTCCGCGAACGGGTTCGCGAACATTTTCGGCGATGTTCGCTACATCACTAGTGTACTACGTATAATGCTGGTAAGATAAATATCATAGTAAACATGAGAGTTCCCTCAGTTGACCCTTACACTTAAAGGACATGTAAAACCCACACACAAAAATGTAATCAGTGAACAACCTCTTTGAAATCCCCCCCCCCCCCTTGGCAATTAGCTTTGATTTCTGGCTTGCTAGACATGCTCAGTTGTTCTAAGTTCAGATTACTAAACATGCCCTCCAGTCTAGCAGCCAGTAAAGAGATGGCATTGCTGGTTCCCGTAGAATCTCAGCTCTAGCTGTCTGCTTCAATTTTTTCTCCTGAGCTCAGCTTTACCATTACAGTGCTCAAACAAAGCAGAACTTTGCTGAATAAGGGTCTGTGTGTGTATATGCTGCTTGCAGGGGCGGGCCGAGCCGACCGGGCGCCCTAGGCAACCTGGTCGGCCACCTCGCCCCTGCATCGCACACAGCCCCCCCCCTTCCTTACCCACCCATGTGTTTTGGTGCGCATGCGCAGTTCGAGCGTGCAGGGGGGCGATGCGCGATGCGACGCGAAACGAATTGCAAACTAGGGGTAGGCAATATTAATCATGAATTTTGACAATAAAGGTATATTTAAAAGATACAAAGTGCAGCACTTTGTAACTATCACTGTAAAAGTGGAAAACGTGGAACCTTTTAATAAAACGTTAAAATAAAAAATGTGGCACTATTTTACAGCAAATTTTACAGAAGATGTTTTAAAGGATCTAATATATAGCTATAACCACAACACATCACACAGCACATACTAAACCTATCAATGTAACAAGGGCAAATTCACTTAGAAATTTACCTTAGAATTATTTGTGAAAGTCTTTGATTATTTTGGCATTGCTAAAATCTATCCTCCTAAAATAGCAGTTCCTGGTAGCTTCAAGTGCTGAACTTCCGTTTTATGAAATGGAAATTCGGATCTGCTAGGTCAGTGCTGTCCAACTTCTGTGGTACCGAGAGCCGGAATTTTTCCGGCCTCCGTGGAGGAGGGCCGATAATGGAAGCTAGTTTTGACCACTCCCCTTTTTAAAACCACACCCACTTGAAACCACGCCCATGTTATCGCATGACCATAGCCATATTAATGGTGGTAGTACAGCAAAGACCTGCTATACTCTGCCTTCTCTACCCTGCCTGTATGTGCCATACTCTGCCAGACCTACCCTGCCTGTGTGTGCCATACTCTGCCTGCCCTACCCTGCCTGCGTGTGTCATACTCTGCCTTCCCTACCCTGCCTGTGTGTGTGCCATGCTCTGCCTGTCCTATGCTGCCTGTGTGTATGGCACACACAGGCAGCATACGGCAGGTAGAGTACGGCACACACAGGCAGCCTACAGTGACACAATGCTGGCACTGCTCCTACAGTCTGCACAATAACTATATATTAAAAAACTTTTTAATTGCAGTACCACCACAGTATATGTTCTTTTTATAGTGTGTAGGGTATATTTGTGGATTTCTACTGCTGAGGTGTGAACAGTTGAAGAATGTGGGTGATTACAGCCTGAGTCTGAGGTGTGAACAGGGGAACAATGTGGGTGATTACAGCCTGAGCCTGAGGTGTGAACACTGCAGGGGGTGAACAATGCAGGGATTAAAAGGTGTGAACAACACAGGGGATTACATTTTTTAACAATACAGGGGGTTTACAGCCTGAATCTGAGGTGTTAACCATGCAGGGGGGCCTGTTAATCTCAATACTGATACCATTTAAAGCTTATACAAAGGTAAGCCATCAAAGCAGCCAGACAGGTGGGGGGCCACAAAGAGGGGGGTTGCGGGCCACCAGTTGGACAGCACTGTGCTAGGTGATACCATGCCATGCATGTATCAGTACACACCAAACAACCATGCTCAAAAGACTGAACCGGGCATTGGATATGGGGTACAGATTGGGTGAGATCTTTAAAATTTTAAGAACAAATTAAAAAGCCAATACCTGTATTATTGCAGCAAATGGGGTGATCCCAACTTTATTCCATGGTGCTGAAGTCACTTAAAGGAACGGTAACACAATTTTTTACATTCAAAATATTCTATCTATTAGTAAATAAATCATATAGAAATTTCAATAGTAGTTGGGGGTTTTTTAGAAATATAACTTTACCACTGATTTATAGAGAGCAGGCTGCAGTTCTCTCCCAAGTCTCGTACCATGCTTCCATTCCGCTCCCCCCTCCCATCGTGCAGGCTCAGGCAGCGCTCCTTCAAACAGAAATACAGACTCAGCTGGAAAGAAGAAAGTCTAGCAGTCGCCAGATCACCTTTTCAAGCTCTGTCCAGTAAAGCAATGGTAATGTAATTTATTAAAAAAAAAGAAGTAAATTGATGAAGATTTTGAAAAAGAAGGACCAGGACCATTGTTGCATAAAGAACACACTGAGCAAAACCCTGCAAAAAGACAGATAGAAAAACTTTTTCTAAATTCTCTGTCGGGAAAGTTTTCCATCTACAAGTATTGTGACTGATCCTGATTCACTTTTCAGACATGCATTTTTACCCCAATATGAGGTCTTATGCATCTCGGATTTTCTAGATGATGACACAGTAATGCTTAACTGGAAGTATGCCGAGGAATGTCTCTCGGTTAAATACACCAATATATGTATAGCCTGTTTCACTACAGCATAACTACAGCGTATTCTAGACTAGAGTTATACAATGCCAAAATGCCAAAATGCTACTCCATTTCCTGTTCCTGTTTCCTTTATTTACTTTTCTTTCTGACACAACTTTAATATTTAACCTTAAAACACACTGCCACCTAGTGGCTAAACTAATTTGTATTAACTATGAACATTTCACATCCTTACAGGATTGTGGTCTGTAATAACAGCAAAAGTAATCATGGAATTTTTTTTTACACCTGCCACAACGGCTAGAGCTTCCTTATCAATCTGAGCATAATTCCTCTTTGTGGAATAGAATGCAATGGGAGCCTCGCAACCACCGCTTACCGTATGACTTACAACAGCCCCTATTCAATAAGGAGAAGCATCACATGTAGGGTTAAGAGGTATATGCAAATCATAATGTATGAGCACACTGCCTGATGATAAAAGTCATCTGTTAAAAGTCATCATTAAATGCCTGCTCATGCAGGGTTGACCACTTCCAGGTAGCATTTTTGTCCAGTAGTCTGTGCAGTGGCTCAGCCACAGTAGTTTTGTCATTCAAGAAGGAATGGTAGAAATTTAATAGGCAGAGAAATGCTTGCAGCTCCTGTTTATTTTTGGGAACTGGCACTTTATGAAAGGCGTTTACTTTGTATCCCAGGAACTCAACACTTGGTACCCCAAACAAACATTTTTCTTTCTTAAGTTTTAACCCAGCATCTGCAAATTGTTGTTATACTGCTCTTACCCTTTCAGTTAATGATTCCGTAGTGTCTGCTCCAATGAGGACATCATCAAAATATGGCATCATCCCTGGCAGGCTTGAAATGAGGTCATCAATTAATTTCTGGAACACACCTGAAGCAATGCAAACTCCTCTATGTGGGGAGGACAACATTATGAGAACAATAAAGTCAATTAAGTTCCTTTTTTTTACTGAAATCTTGCTGTATGTTATTTATGTGTTAAAGCCAATCCTCATCACC
This sequence comes from Xenopus tropicalis, assembly GCF_000004195.4. Lineage (NCBI taxonomy): Eukaryota > Metazoa > Chordata > Amphibia > Anura > Pipidae > Xenopus > Xenopus tropicalis. The sequence continues at coordinate 59,396,061 of NC_030683.2, forward strand.
AGTGTAATGTTCTGGACTAGATATTAGCATTAAAGAGGTCCACAGCAGCTGGTACTGGAACAAGCTTTACTTAGAACAAAGAGATCATTGAACATCCAACAAGTTGAAAGAATGGAAAGGATAGCCAGGTAGATGCTAGGGAGAATGATTATCAGCTGAACAGGACGTCAAATATCAGTTTAACATGTAACCGTTCCATCTAGTGATCTTATATTAACAGTCACAACGGAAGACTTGTTACTTGTAAATGACGATCTCTTATATCTCTTATCCTGCAAAAGGAAAGCAGACTTCTCTGCTGAGGTTTAATGGTCTCAAGCTTACAGCCAATAAAACAATCTTTCGCTTAGGGTGTTGAAGCTATTCAGTACAAATCTTACCTATCAGAGTTTCTTGATATCAGATTCTGGCGCAGAGGGGTGTAGTACAATCCTTTGTTGCTGATAACTTTTATTTAGAGATGCATATGTAACCCTTTCTTGGCACATTCACTTAATATTGGGCTGTATGTCAGGAGATATGTGTTCTCAGAGTAATATTGATACTGGGAACTGGGAACAGGGCAGTGCCTCCACCTAGTGGACAATGAGGAACACACCTCTAGGGGATCTCCACTAGGAAATAATCACACACGGTTTGCAGCAGTATTAAACTTTATATAACTTTTGAAACAGAAAGTAGAACAACTTTAGGGATGACTGATAATACTGTCCTGAGGAACTTGTGTGGGCTATCCACGGCTGGCACAGCCTCTGTACTTTGCCCATCCCCAACTTTGATCTGGATAGACCCCCAACCCTTTAATCAGTTCAGTCCCTTCCCAAAGAGCTCTTAATTCCCCCCAGGTAGGGCTACCTGCCCCAGAGTACCTTCCCCACTGAAAAGGGTGGTTGCTCCTACGTAGCAGGTAACCAGGCAATATCTGTTCACTCAGGGGACTCAATCTGAGAGTTCCACAGAGGACTTTATATTCCCTGGCAGTCCAGCAGACTTTTATCCTTTCAAGTCTGAGCTCACACAGTTTGTGCTGACTGCTCACTCTGGCTCTCCCTCTGCACTGGCAAACAACAGCAGGGGCTCCTTTTATAAACTGCTGGGCCCGCCCCTAGATTTTTGGCTCCAAAACTTAGGCACACCTCTCCCAGACGTGCACTGGGGCACCCAGCCAACCGGATCCCTCCCCAGGCTGTAGCTAGGCTGGATGAGATCACAGACTGAGAAACAGGGGACAGGGTTCTCTGATCCCCTACACATATAAGAACTGTTATTCACTTGCAGTGCACAATGCAGGAACTCTAGGAACTGTAGTATTCAATATATAGCATAATTAACATATACAATAGATCCCTGCTTTCACATTTTCCAGGGGACCAAAAAAAAATCTGATTAAAATCCAGGAAAACATAAAATACAGGAACGAAAGAACAGCACTGTCCTGTGTGCTACTACAGAAGGCCTTCTGTTGCAAACATGGGCACGCCCACAAAAACCTCCACACAGAATCATTTACTAGATTTAACTCCTCCAATATGGTGTTCAGTGTCACCTAGGGGCCTGAAAACATGGTCCTTTTTCTGCTGCGGACTGATCCCTAAGCCTATCACAAGTAGGGTTTGCTACCTGTCCGGTCTTTCCCCGGACAGCCCGGTTTTCAGAAGGTCTGTCTGAATACAAACCTGCCAGGTCAAATTAGGAAAACTAGATAGGACTCACTGAGATTGACGTGGTGAACGGCCAATCAGCAATCGCCACATAATAACCCGTGATGTCACTGACCCACCTTTTCCCTGCCCCATGACATCACCACCCATCCCCTGTGACATCACCCCCTGCCTGGAGAAAAAAGCCAGCAACACTAAATGCATAAATACGCTGCCATAGAGAATTGCAGGGATCAGTTCCATATTGGTACTTCAGGGGGAACATCATTTATTTATATGATGTATTATGTGGTGTTGCACTGGGGTGTCCAAGGTCCAGCAGGGCTGCCACCCCAGGAACCCCTCACCCCAGTTGCCAACTTATCCACTGTTGCCAGCCTTTACCCCCACCCTGTGTGTAATGCACACTGCATACCGCCTTCTTCCTCCTTGCAGCCATTATTGGGGTTGAGGGTGGTGCTCCCAAAGTGGGGCCCACTGGGTTTTTTTTCCCTGTGGCTACATAGTGTAGTAGTTGAACTATGGATAACATTATTAAGAGACTGCTGTAAGCTAATTAGTACAATATCACATAATAATAGGAGGAAGCCAAACATTGGAGTCTAACAGTCATCTACAAATGTTTTACTACAGTGGGGAAATTATGTAAAGTTGTGAAATTTCATGTTGTAGTGTAATGGTGTTAATCATCACAACATGGTCTCCTTTGAGATAATGCTACAGAGACAGCTCTATAAGGGAGTAACTAAAACGCTCAATTTTAGACGTGCAGACTTTGCCAGTTTAAGGGCATCTCTGCAATGTGTCAACTGGGAAAGGCTTTTCATGGGGTTAGACACAGAAGGAAAATGGAACATCTTTAAAACATTGCTTTGCAGGTATACACAACAGTATATTCCCCTTGTAAGCAAGGAGAGGCATCGCAAAGCAAAACCCTTATGGCTGAATAAAAGAGTTAAGGTCGAGGTTGGTAATAAAAAACGTGCTTTTAAAGCATTCAAGTTAGCTGGGACAGCGGAAACTTTCATCAGGTACAAGGAAGCAAATAAAGCATGCAAAAAAGCTATCAGGCAAGCTAAAATAGAGATGGAAAGGGATATTGCAGCTAGGAGTAAAAATCCAAAATTATTTTTTAATTATGTGAATAGTAAAAAAATGAAGCAAGAAGGGGTGGGAACTTTATTATCACGGGGAGGTACGTTGGTTGATGAGAACGGGGAAAAAGCTGAAATTTTGAACTCTTATTTTTCATCTGTCTATACATCTGAGGAGCCAGATAATGAAGGCTTCCCTTTTAATATACCCAGTGCTAGTAATTTAGCTACTGGCGCATGGGTCACTCAGGAGGAAATTCAAAAGAGACTTGAACATGTAAAGGTAAACAAAGGTCCAGGACCGGATGGGATTCATCCCAGGGTATTAAATGAGCTGAGCGCTGTGATTGCCAAGCCTCTTCACATAATTTTTCAGGATTCGTTGAGGTTTGGCATGGTGCCGAGAGACTGGCGGATTGCTAATGTGGTGCCGTTATTTAAAAAGGGATCTCGTTCTCAGCCTGAAAACTATAGGCCTGTTAGTCTGACATCAGTAGTAGGAAAGCTTCTGGAAGGGGTAATAAGGGATAGGATAGTTGAATACATTGCAGTTCACAATACTATTAGTTTGTGCCAGCATGGTTTTATGCGTAACAGATCTTGCCAGACTAATTTAGTTGCCTTTTATGAGGAGGTGAGCAGGAACCTTGATGCTGGAATGGCAGTTGATGTCATCTACTTAGATTTTGCTAAAGCGTTTGATACAGTACCGCACAGAGGGTTAATGATCAAATTGAGGAATATTGGCCTAGAACATAATATTTGTAATTGGATAGAAAACTGGCTGAAGGATAGAGTACAAAGAGTGGTGGTAAATGGAACATTTTCTAATTGGGCCAGTGTGGTTAGTGGAGTACCGCAGGGGTCAGTCCTTGGTCCTTTGCTTTTTAACTTGTTTATTAATGACCTGGAGGTGGGCATAGAGAGTACTGTTTCTATTTTTGCTGATGACACTAAATTGTGCAAAACTATAAGTTCCATGCAGGATGCTGCCGCTTTGCAGAGCGATTTGACAAAATTGGAAAACTGGGCAGCAAACTGGAAAATGAGGTTCAATGTTGACAAGTGCAAAGTTATGCACTTTGGTAGGAATAATATAAACGCAAACTATCTACTGAATGGTAGTGTGTTGGGGGCATCCTTAATGGAGAAGGATCTAGGGGTTTTTGTAGATCACAAGTTGTCTAATTCCAGGCAGTGTCATTCTGTGGCTACTACAGCAAATAAAGTGCTGTCTTGTATAAAAAAGGGCATTGACTCAAGGGATGAGAACATATTTTTGCCGCTTTATAGGTCCCTGGTAAGGCCTCACCTTGAGTATGCAGTGCAGTTTTGGGCTCCAGTCCTTAAGAAGGATATTAATGAGCTGGAGAGAGTGCAGAGACGTGCAACTAAACTGGTAAAGGGGATGGAAGATTTAAGCTATGAGGTTAGACTGTCGTTGTTTTCTCTGGAAAAGAGGCGCTTGCGAGGGGACATGATTACTCTGTACAAGTACATTAGAGGGGATTATAGGCAGTTGGGGGATGTTCTTTTTTCCCATAAAAACAATCAGCGCACCAGAGGTCACCCCTATAGATTAGAGGAACAGAGCTTCCATTTGAAGCAGCGTAGGTGGTTTTTCACGGTGAGGGCAGTGAGGCTGTGGAATGCCCTTCCTAGTGATGTGGTAATGGCAGACTCTGTTAATGCCTTTAAGAGGGGCCTGGATGAGTTTTTGAACAAGCAGAATATCCAAGGCTATTGTGATACTAATATCTACAGTTAGTATTACTGGTTGTATATATATAGTTTATGTATGTGAGTGTATAGATTGGTTAGTATAGGTTGTGTGCTGGGTTTACTCGGATGGGTTGAACTTGATGGACAATGGTCTTTTTTCAACCCTATGTAACTATGTAACTATGTAACTATCTGGTATCCTAGGAGGGAGGAGCTTAAGTTAGATGGATTATACTGTACTTACGTGGTGCATATCTCAGATATACTGAGTTACATTGCTACTATAAATACCTGCTGTATTGTACTTTACCGAGGGGCCCCTCACCCAGTTATGCTGCTAATATGAATAATATAATAATATGAATAATGTGTGTGTGGGGGGGTGGGGGGGTGGGGGGTTAGACCAATAAATTGACTCCAGTTAAAACCTGCATATTATTGAACAATGAATATACTTGTTTCTTATTGGTTCAGGAATTTGATTGACATTGTTGTTTCACAGAATGGTATTTTATCAGTTTTGTGGAACTGTGTATTCATTTTGTTGATAGAATGAATTCTGTGCTATAGAATCTTACTTTCTGTCACACGCATCTATTTTGTCATGAAAATCTAGCTGGAATTTGCTATTCAGTTACATCATTATATATTTTGTCTACGTTTTGGTTTACATTATTCATTCTGTAAGTAACTTTACACATAACTGTTTTTGTGCATGGATGTTATACATTTGTGAGACAGAATGCTTGTTAAAATTTACAGAATGGAGTTTGAAATATAATATAATCCTTTTGTGCACAAAATTGATTTTATGCTCATTCTTCACTAGAAATATATCTTTTGTATATTTTTTTTACCAGTGTTTATATCCACGCCTTAATTCTGTGTACTGGGGATTGCTATTTGTATATAGAATGTATTTTTATAGACAAAATGTACTTTGGACAAATGGCACCCCATACATTACGGGTAAAACCATGGCGATTTGCATCCAAAATTGCACTTTTCACACTGCACTAGTGTTCATAGTGTTCTGGATACAAGAAATTCATGTATAAGATTTTGATATATAAACAAATTTGCAAATGTTTTTGCTTCTAGAGTTGTGTCCAATAATTGTAAATGGGACCCTTATTATTGTAATAATCATACTTCAAAGTCTTCTCAAGCAAAGGAAATTTCTCTTATTTGAATATAAGATAGCTGTCTAATCATAATTGAAATTAAGGATTTATTGTGATGAGCGAATTTGCATGGATTTTCAGCAAAATTCCGTAATTCCTCAAAAATGGCACGCACATAAAAAAAGTCACCTATCTGCATTTTCAAGAATTTTATAGCAGTTTTGTGAATTTTTTGCCAAAGCGAAATGGGACAAATTCGCTCATCACTAGATATTTAAGACAGATATTGCAAGTCTGTACGTATGCAACAAAACTAAAAGGGACCATGAAAAAATTAATTTCAGAATGGCTAATTTACAAAATGAGCATACAGACCAAGATCAACCCATACCAAAGCCACTTTTCTATTGGTCTTCTTTTTGCATTTTTTATAGTTTTTTTTGTTTTAAAATCTATTTTTATTTGCACCACAATGCAATAATACAAGAATATTAAAATTAACATGTTACTACAATTGCAAATAAATGTTTGTTATAGAATAAAGTTGGGTTTGGTCATGAATGGCATAACATATATATATGTTTCAGTATTAGACAGAATACCTTTATAAGTTCAAATATCACCCCCCCCCCCCCCCCCTCAGCTAACCAGCTAATTCACCCCTTCCCAATCTTCACTTATTTCCTTGGTAGTAACGTTTTTTTTTAAAAAAAGGTTTTATTTTGCATTTTTAATTTTAACAACATAAGGGAACAGTCGGTATTAACATGTTTAATAATCGATCATCTTTGATCAGCTCCTAATAGATAACCAATGTCTTCCTGCCAGATCCTTGGACATATATTGAGCAGTAATTCTGAATTGATAGGATATTTTTTTCTTTCTGTCTGGAAAAATAATGTTTGCCCAGATTGTAAAAAAAGTAACCTGGTGTTTTCTATTAAGAGTGTCCAATCAGTCCATGCTATAAACAAAATCAAGTTTTAGTCTCTAGTTTTATTTAAAAAAAAAAAAAAAAAGTAAAGAGACCATTACCTAACATTCAGATTTTTTTCAAGAATTGTGCTTTTTAGCACTAAAAATTGTGGATTTTACTAATTACATGAAAACTTGAAAAATCTGTAATTTATTAAGCGAAAAAGAACATAAAAAAAAGACAAAACGATGCCATCTAAAAGCTGTCAAGGTCATGTAGAAGTCAGTGGAAGCTGTCTTAGGCAAATTTAACAATTTATTTGATTTGTGGTTTTAGAGGGTTTGGAGTTATTTTCTATTTGTAAGCACACTAAAATTCAGACTCAAGATATGCTCTTAAAAGGTACACACTCTTCAGAACTATAAAGTTCATCCAGGGACTAGTCCAATTGCCCTCTTGGAATAAGGATAGATTGATATATTTTATATAAACATCGAGCAGCCTCACTCCAATCCAGACTTGCTAATATACTCTGGGTGCAGGGTCAAAATTATATGTAAAAGTCTTAAAGGACCCGCACTCCAATTTGCAGATAATCAAGTGGTTTTTATTTTGTGCATCTGTTCAGCCAACGTTTCGGCCAACTTTAGAAATAACACAGTGCCCAGTGCTTCCCTAATACAGACATTCAAAAGTTGGCACCAAGTGGGACGTCACACACACCAAAGTTAAACATCACAAACCATCACTTGTCTAAACATAGAACATGTAATATATTTTCTCACCACATGGTGTCACTGGTGCACAGTGAAAGTGATAATAGTCCATTGAAACAAATTTCAGCCATGGTACATGTGAAATTTAAACAAATTTTATGCTTGGTATCAAAATTGACAGATGTGGGATGTAACATTGTTAATTTGTAAAACCAACATAGTGATAAAAACATGATAAAACCATTTTGTATCCTTATTGCGTACATGTTTTAACCTATTCTTTTTCATAACATTCAGTGTAAAAAAACAGCTTTGTAACAATTGGCCATATTGTTAATTTGTATAAACTGTTAAAACCAACATAGTGATTGGCCATTTAATTCCCCCCCCCCCCCCCCCCCAATAATTTTAAAATCCAAGACTTGTTTGTCTGTGTTACTGTCAATACATACCACCCTAAACATCTGTGATTTGGGTAAAGATATCTTGGGTGGTTACTACGGTAATGTACATTTGTATTCCTGTCAGTTGGTTTCACAAAAATACAAGTGTACAGTTTGTCATCCTTTTTGTACATTTTGACATCCAAAAAATCTATGCTGTCATGGTCATATTTCAAGGTAAATTTCACTGGGCTATTCATATCATTCAAATTATTTACAAAGTTTTCAAGTTCATTAACCTGACCGTAGCCAAATAAAAAATATGTCATTGATCAAGAGCCTATAAAATGCCCTATACTTTCTAAACAATAGATGACTTTCAAATGTGTTCACTCTTGTACGCATGCATATTGCATTAGCATAAGCAGGAGCCACCTTAGATCTCATTGCTGTCCCAGTCCATTGTATAAAACTGTTTTTCAAATTTAAAGGAACAGTAACACCAAAAAATTCAAGTGTATAAAAGAAATTCCAATATAATGTACTGCTGCTCTGCACTGGTACAACTGGGTTGTTTGCCTCAGAAACACTACTATGGTTTATATAAAGAATGCAGCTGTGTAGCCATGGGGGCAGCCATTCAAAGGAGAAAAGGCACAGGCACTTAGCAGATAACAGATAAAACACTATTGTAATCTACAGAGCTTATCCGTTATCTGCTATGTAACCTGTGCTTTTTCTTCTTTTTTCCAGCTTGAATGTCTGCCCCCAGGGCTACACAGCAGCTTATTTATATAAACTATAGTAGCAAACACACAACTTTTACCAGTGCAGGGCAACAGTACATTATATTTCTTTTACTTTAAAACTCTTTAATTTTTTGGTGTTACTGTTCCTTTAAGGTAATTTAAATAAAGTAATTTAAAAGAGTTTAAAAGGGACAGTGTGAACTCTACCGGTGTCCCCCCTGTGATCAATTTTCATACTGCCTCTATGCCTTTATGTTTTATACTATTTATATGTATAATTTTTTTTTTTTTTGCCTTACTCTGCATCAGCTAGGCAGTTTTCCCTTACACAAAAAGGTTGATCTTGACTGGAGCATGTTTTTTTAAGGTACAATGCAAAAGCCCTAATATTGGGCTTTCCTTCCTAGTCATGTCATATTGCAGTCAGGAGTAGTGATGAACAATTCTGTCCTGTTTCGAAAAAATTTTGCCGCGCTGGCCAAATTTTCTTTGGCGAATTTTGTTGTCTGTTTTACAAAAAAATGCCAGCTGTGACACACGGACATTTGCTGCAAATCCATCTGTGCTGAAAAATTTCATCCATTACTAGTCAGGAGCATTGGCTTCAGCCAGTATTTGCTTTTTCACCAGTAATTATTAATGATTTGCAGGGAATAAACAATGTTAATGCATTTGATGGCCAGACGTGGTACTAAACTTTCATTTGCAGGAGTTCTTCATGGTGAGGGCAGAGAGATTGTGTAATGCACGGGTTGTATTATGGCAGATTCTCTTAATTCCTTTTTTTCTTGAACCAAGCATAATACCCAAGGCTACAATACACTTACATACATTTACAAACATACACAGCACACAATTTAGCACAGTTTTTTTTTATTTTGCACAATTTAGCACACTCATTTACACACTTACACAATGTCACTCAGTTTTTAGATGTGTAGACATACAGTATGTATACACAAACACTCACTTGTTTTGTTGTTTCATTGATTTGCATGTAACAGTACCTGGTGGTCTAGTGGGGCGGCGGTGGTCTCCAAGTGAGGCGCGTGTCTTTCTATTCTGGTGCACAGAAGTGCACTCGCTTCCTTTTAAACTTGTCTCACTACATGTCAGGGGCCCACCAGAAAATGCTGGACCATGGACCCACTCTCAAAACTTTAATTTTTCCTCGCCTCTGTGAAACTCTTCATTATCCTAGTCTCTTTTCTATACATACTATGCTCTGTTTTTCTTGTTCCCATACAGAAATAGGGAATGACCATGAAATTGGCTAAATAGTAAGAAGCAAGAGGGCCCACTGACACCTGGGCCCACCGGGAATTTTTCTGGTATTCTGGTGGGCCAATACGACTCTGACGCCATTGTGCGCATGCAAAATTCAAATATTTAAAGGTGCCTGTGCATAATTTCTCCACCCAACTTCTGTTCTGCTTGACTTCTGTTCCGCTGTTTGCCGCCTGTACTGACCTTTTGCGTTTTTACTGATTACGCCTTTTCGACTCGATTTGACCTTGGCCACCTTCGTCTCCTTTCTCTAACTTCCCTTTAACGCTAGGTTCCCTAGCCTGCCCAGAACATTTGCCCTGGTTCTCTCACATTAAGTCCTGGTGGCACCCAAGTAGCAGAGGGCTCCTCCCGAAACAAAAGGTGGCTGTTATAGGCAGAAGAGTGAGCTCTGACCGGGATCTTGGCTGTTGTTCTGGGTTTGGGATACCGTGCGTGACAGTGTACTTTCCAAAAATATATGGTTTTCTGGGGGTTTCTGTATAATTAGGGGGTCTTACGGCACATAATGCGCTGTCAGGGGGCTCTGTATGCAAAAGTAGAGTTGGCAGGTGAGAAATCCATTTTCATTTTCATTTTTTTCACTAAAAGGACACTTGTCTGAATTAAGAAGCGATGTTATTGTTGTTATTTATCTGGCGATGACATATTTTTTCAAAGGTTTTTATTTATGCATTTGTAACATAAAACAACATTAAACATTATGACATTGGTTCTACAAGCGAATTCTGTTCATGTCAGGATATATACAGTACATTGACTTATATAATCAGTAACAACCTACTCAAGGTAATGTTAAGGCTTCCGTCAGAGAGGGTGAAGTGGACTCTGGGGTTCTCAGTGGGATTCGGATTCTTTGGGACAAGATTATGTGATGCTATTCCATAGCCTCGACCCATCCTCCCCATACTTTATCATATTTTGGGGGGCATCCCCTTGCTGTGTAAGTGAGTTGTATCAGTGGCAGAAGGGCTTTAAGTAAATTGAGCCAAGTAGGGACTGTCGGGGGAGAGTCTGCCATCCATTGCAAGAGGATACATTTCCTGGCATAAAACAATAATGTTCTAAAGAGGATGCGCGATGCTGATTTAGGAATAATATCATCTATAATGCCAAATAAACAAATCTTGGGATCGAGTATTTTAGGTAAAGATGTTGCATTTTGGATGTGGTCAAGGACCTGGTCCCAAAAGTAGTGTATTTGTGGGCATAACCACATTAAGTGAAAATAGTCGGCTTCAGGGGCACCACATTTAGGGCACTGAGACGAATCACAAATTCCCATTCGATATAACCGTAAGGGGGTCAGATGGAGTTTATGAATGATTTTGAATTGGATTAGTTTGTCTCTTGTAGAGATCAAATAGTCATAGGCCCTGTCTGTCGCTTCTTCCCAGTCTTCGTTGTGCAGCTCCGGTATGTCTTGGCACCAAGCTTTTTGGGCTGTGAGAAAGGGCGATTGGAGCGTAGAGAGGAGCAGAGAGTATACTGTGGTGATCAGCTTTTTGGGGGAGGGGTTTCGAAGGGTGATTTCAAGCTTAGTAAGCACAAAGGGGACTATGGTTCTTTGGAATTGGTGTCGGAAGGCCTGTTGGAGTTGTAAGTATGAGAACCAGGGTAATAGGTCTCCAGTATCTATGTGTTTGATCTGGCTCCTAGGTAGCAGGGCCCCAGCATTGGTCACATCTCCCAGTGTACGTATGCCCCAGTGTGGCCACACCCGGTATGGGGCAATTTGTTGGAAGTTGGGTAAGTAGGAGTTTCCCCACAATGGCAGGCCCGGGGATAGGATTGGAGGTTTCAGTTTGTATAATTGTAATATCTTTTGCCATGCTTTGTAGGGTGTCACAATGATTGGGTGGTTAGTTTGGATATCTAATGGTTTACGAAATGGGATATACTTCAGAGACTCCATTGAGCTAGCTAGGGTTGCCTGGAGTGGAACATTGGGGTTAGTGAGATCTGGGGAGAACCACCATTGGACGTAATAGACCTGTGCTGCTAGGAAGTAAAATTGCCAGTGTGGGAGACCTAGACCGCCTTCTGTGATTGGTGCTCTAAGTTTGGCTCTGGAAAATCTGGGAGGTTTGTTGGCCCACAGAAAGGCAGTCTGTGCTTTATCTAGAGAGGCAAAAAATTTGGGTGGAATGGAAATAGGTGAGTTGTGGAAAATATAGAGAAATTTAGGAAGGAATATCATTTTTAACAGATTGATTCTACCCCAGATGGATAAGGGGAGATTGGCCCACACCAGCAGCTTCTCTTTCATGGCTTTAAGAATGGGGTCTAAGTTGTTGGGGATGAAGTCGCTCAGCTCCTTTCTTATTTGGATACCCAGGTATTTAAATGTGTCAACCCACTGCAAGGGAGTAGGAGGGAAGATATTTGGATCAATATTTGAGTCTATGGGGAATACGCTGGATTTGTCCCAATTGATTCGCAGGCCGGAGAAGTGCCCAAAGTTTTGGACTATGCCTAGGACTGTCTGTAGTGAGGCACCAGGGGAGTCCAAATACAGTAAAACATCATCAGCATATAAAGATATGCGTTCCTCCACAGCCCCCAGTTTGAGACCTGTTATGGCTGCAGAGTGTCGGATCAGAATGGCAAGGGGCTCTATTGCTAGGGCAAATAGGAGGGGCGACAGTGGGCAACCTTGCCGGGTACCTCTAGCTAGAGAGAACTCTGGGGATAGGTGTCTATTTACCATAACCTTTGCTGTTTGCTTCATATAGCATTCCCACCCATTTAACAAACTGCTCACCCAGGCCAAACCTCTCAAGGAGTTTCAGGAGATAGGGCCATTCGACGGAGTCGAAGGCTTTGGCTGCGTCAAGTGAGACTACTACACGGGAACCTTTGCTGGTGTGGTCGGCATGGATATTAGTGAACAGCCTACGGATGTTTATATTGGTGGATCTGTTTGGCATAAAGCCTGTTTGGTCAGGCTCAATTAGTTCCTCAACTACTAGTTTCAGTCTGTTAGAGAGGATTTTTGCAAAGATTTTTGCATCTACATTGAGGAGGGAGATAGGTCTGTAAGAGCCGCACTCCAATGGGTCCTTACCATCTTTGGGGATGACCACAATAAGGGCTGTGTTAAAGGAGCGAGGTAGTTTATTATTTTCTGTTGCGTCAAGCAAAGTTTTGTGGAGCCAGGGGGAGATAAGTTCTGCAGATGTCTTATACCAGTCAGCAGGGAATCCATCTGGGCCTGGTGTTTTATTGGGTTGAAGCGAGGTTATTGCCTCCTGTACCTCCACTAGTGTGATGGGACTGTTGAGTTGGGCCCTAAGTAGTGGGGATAATCGGGGGATGGGGATGGTATCCATGTAGTTTGATAGCTGCAGTGGGGTATAGTTGGCTTCAGTGGTGTAAAGCTGTTTGTAGTATTGTGCAAAGATATTGGTTATGTGGGATACCTCAGTAATTATGTCCCCATTCATGGATGTGATCTAAGTGATGGTGTTCGAAGGGGATGACATATTTTTTAAAGGTATTTTAAACCATGCAATATATTTATGCATTATTTCATAGCACGCAATATTAGCACAAACTATTACGCACGTAACCATTATTTTCTGAAAACTAGCGTTATGAAAATTACCATTTCCCTAAAAACTCTAGGATGCATCACTCTCGGGCAATCACATACTTGATCCTCTTCTTCACAAGCCAACAAAAATCCGACTGCAAATTCCATCTTGTCTTGCCAAACGCTCACGAACCACAATGTTTTTTAAATACCGCCGCCCCCAAGTAGGTGTTAATATAAGCACAGATTACCACTGCGATAATGCATTTTTTTGCGCATGCAATAAGAGTAGTAACACATGCAAAATGACTTTGATGAATGGGTACTTAATTATCACACACTTTTTAACACAAAAAACTATGTGTTAAGCGTTAACGACCTTTAGTGAATTGCCCCCATAGGGAGAGGTGTCAGGAGAGAACTGCTGCCTTTATAACCCACTCCCTACCTCAGGTGCCTGAGCCCATACAAAACATTGCTACTCCTATGCCTGTAGAGGAGCCTATGCAGTTGGGTTCTATTTGGTTGTCTTTGGAAGAAAGACTCCATAGACATGCATGTATTGTGGGGAAGGAGGTCATTTCCGCAATGATTCACTAAAATGATGGGAAACTGCAAAGTGTAAACAAGTCTGGGGGTCTTGTGCAGTTTCCTTTCCCCAATCTGTCTCCTCTAAAATCTTCATTCCCATGTTCCTTGATTGGGGATATGGTAATGTAAAGATTCTGGCCTTTTTGGACTCTGTAACGACTTTTTGGATGTTAATTTTGTCTGCAAGCTGGGTATTCCCTGTACCTCCTTAGTCCCTCTAGTCAGGTTACTGGCTATTGATGGGAGTCCGCTAGGGTGTCAGTTTGTGTCTTCCAGATTCCAGGATCTAGTCATGTCCGTTGAGGGTTCTCATAGTGAACAGCTATTCTTCTAAATAATCAACTGCCCTGATACCCCTGTGATCCTAGGTCTCCCATGGTTACAAAGATGTAACCTGTATATTTATTGGGTCTCCAGTAAGATACAGAGTTGGAAAGAACACTGTGGAGAGTTGTGTTCTAAGAGGTCTGTTACCTCTCTGAAGGGTCTCCCTCCTCAATATACAGCCTTTGGTGACATCTTTTCTAAAAAGGCGTCTGAGTCTCTACCTGCACATAGACCCTATAATTGTGCAACTGAATTAGCCCATGGGGTTGTTCCTCCTAAAGGTAGAACCTATCCACTTTCTCTTCCTGAAACTCAAGCAATGGAGGAGTACATTAAGTCAAATCTAGCAAGGGGGTTCATTAGACCATCCTCTTTCCCCACTGGAACAGGTTTCTTCTTTGTAAGCAAGAAGGACGGTGGTCTTTGGTCCGGAATTGATTACAGAGGTCTGAATAAGATCACTGTTAAAAATCACTACCCCCTTCCCTTGACCTCAGAACTCTTCAACAGGGTTAAGGGTTCCTCGATTTTTATTAAACACGATCTGAGGGGTGCATTCTTTTGTCGCCCGTGGCTATTATTTTGTCACCTGCGGCTATTATTTTGTCGCCCGCGGCTATTATTTCGTCACACGCCTATTATTTTGATGCCCAGCAAATTTTTTCATCTGTTTTGCGAAACAATCCACCAATTGCGAAACGCGGAAATTCGCTGCGAATCCATGCCTGGCAAAACATTTCGCCCATCACTACTACAGAGACTTAGACCCATCAATTATATGCTATGCTTGAGAAATGTATTTTTGAAGTTCCTTCTGTACATCATTTCTCAACATGGTTTGGAGATGGAACCAACCAAGTTAGAGGGAATTTTGAATTGGGCTTAAAGGAGAAGGAAAGGCAAAGTCACTTGGGGGTGCCAAAATGTTAGGCACCCCCAAGTGACTTAAATCGCCTACCTTGTACCCCGGGCTGGTGCCCCTGTTCAGACAGTACCAGCCTGGGGTAGCTGCAGCGCTTCCTCCTTCGCTCAAGGTGCGCATGCGCAGTAGAGTGAAAAGCCGAACTTTTCACTCTACTGCGCATGCGCCGGCCGTTGGAATTTGCCGGAAAAAGAAGCAGGAAGGAGGAAGCGCTTGCTACAGGTACCCCGGGCTGGTGCTGTTTTCCCCTAACAGGGGCACCAGCCCGGGGTACAAGGTAGGCGATTAAAGTCACTTGGGGGTGCCTAACATTTTGGCACCCCCAAGTGACTTTGCCTTTCCTTCTCCTTTAACCCCCTTCTTTATGTGCCATTCAAAGATTTCTGGGTTTTGCCAATTACTATTTACAATTCATCAAGGGGTTTTTTTCCCTGGTGGCCCCGATCACGGCCCTTATTAAAAATGGGGTTGACCCTAGTATTTGGTCCACTGAAACGATAAATGCTTTTAAGCTCCTTTAACCCTTTTAGTGCCACAGGACGTAGAATCTACGTCCGGCTGCACTTCTGGATTTGGGAGCGGAGGAACGGCTTTTCAAGCTGTTCCTTTGCTCCCCGCTCGTTCCCCAGCCTCCAGACACCAGTCAGAGGGGGGGAACGAGTGGCCCCTGGGTCGCGATTGCCCAGGGGCCCCATAGTAAATACCTGCAATCCTCCTGGCTTTCCCCGGCAGTTGTCTCCCTTCTGCAGCTTCCTCCTCTGGCCCCCCCTGCTTCCTGACCCGCCCCCTCACATGAGCTGCTGCTGCTGGTGTGCCAGATCGTGTTTCTCCTGCAGATCCTCAACTAGACCTCAAGTAAGTGGCAAATACACACACAATCACACACTTATTACACTAATACACACTTATACTCACACTTACACACACACACATGCATTTTTAGGAGGGGTTTGGGGTTTTCAAACATTCACAGCACTATATATATATATATATAGCACTCACACTTGCACACATGCACACAAAACACATTTTACCTAATGTACACACACACTTACATACTTTTGTAATTTTGTTAATTTTTTTTTATCGCATCGTTTTTATTCTTTCCTGAAAAAAATGTTTTATTGCCATTGCGGATAGTTATTTCGCTAACCGCACTGCGCAATACCTTTTGTGTATTATTTTGGTGTTTCTACTACATTTTCTGTGATTTTGGTGCATTTTTGGGTATTTTATTGCATTTTTAACCATTTTACTGCATTTTCAGTTATGTATAGTTGTTGTTCGCTTGACTTTGTCTGTAAAACTTATTTGCCCAAGCCAAAATACTCAAACTGTTATTCTGACCACAGATATTATTAGGCAAAAAAAAAATGATTTTAGTGATTTTTTCTTTATTTTTATCAATTTTATTGCTTTTTACATTGTTCTTTGTTACTTGTCTTTGCACATGGACATTTTGTCTGCTGTATTTCAATTTGGCATCCTCTGTACCCCACATAGTTTGGTAAATCTATTCATATTGGGCATCAAACTGTTCAGTAGACCCCTGGCATTCATATTTAGAGTGTTTTATGTTGGTACATTACTAAATGTGGGGTACATAATGGGGCAACATGCAAGCTTTGTGACGATTTTCAGAAATGTCACTAAAACCGTTCTGTTTAGTATAGCTTTGTAATGTGGTAGTTTGCAGTAGAAAGTTTTATTTACCCATTTTTGTTTTGTCAGAATGTGTACTTTCAGAAAATATATGGTTTTCTAGAGTCTTCGTACTGTTAGGGGTTCTTATGCCACATAATACACATACCGGGTGCAAAAATTGCATGAGCCGGAGTATCTTATGTGAAAATTCATATGCAGAATTTTTATTTGGGTGCCCCTGTATGGCATGTAGTTTGGCCAATATATGCATATAGGGCATCAAACTGTTCAGTAGACCCCTGGCGTTCATATTTAGAAAGTTTTATATTGATACATTACAAAATGTGGGGGTACATAATGAGGTAAAATGCAAGCTTTGTGACAATTTTCAAAAATGCCATAAAAAACGTTCTGTTTAGCATAGCTTTGTAGTTTGGTAGTCTGCAGTAGAAAAATGTATTTGCCCATTTTTGTTTTGTCAGAATGTGTACTTTAGGAAAATGTATGGTTTTCTAGGGTCTCGGTACTGTTAGGAGGTCTTATGCCACATAATACACATACCAGGAGCAAAAATTGCATGAGCCAGAGTGTCTTATGTGAAAATTCATATGCACTATTTTTATTTGAGTGCCCCTGTACGGCACATAGTTTGGCCAATATATGCATATAGGGCATCAAACTGTTCAGTAGACCACTGGCTTTTATATTTAGAAAGTTTTATGTTGATACATTACAAAATGTGGGGGTACATAATGAGGTAAAATGCAAGCTTTGAGACAATTTTCAGAAATGCCATAAAAAACGTTCTGTTTAGAATAGCTTTGTAGTTTGGTAGTCTGCAGTATAAAGTTGTATTTGCCCATTTTTGTTTTGTCAGAATGTGTACTTTCGGAAAATGTATGGTTTTCTAGGGTCTCGGTACTGTTAGGGGGTCTTATGCCACATAATACACATACCGGGTGCAAAAATTGCATGAGCCAGAATGTCTTATGTGAAAATTCATATGCACTATTTTTATTTGGGTGCCCCTGTACGGCACATAGTTTGGCCAATATATGCATATAGGGCATCAAACTTTTCAGTAGACCCCTGGCTTTCATATTTAGAAAGTTTTATGTTGATACATTACAAAATGTGGGGGTACATAATGAGGTAAAATGCAAGCTTTGTGACAATTTTCAGAAATGCCATAAAAAACGTTCTGTTTAGCATAGCTTTGTAGTTTGGTAGTCTGCAGTATAAAGTTGTATTTGCCCATTTTTGTTTTGTCAGAATGTGTACTTTCGGAAAATGTATGGTTTTCTAGGGTCTCGGTACTGTTAGGGGGTCTTATGCCACATAATACACATACCGGGTGCAAAAATTGCATGAGCCGGAGTGTCTTATGTGAAAATTCATATGCACTATTTTTATTTAGGTGCCTCTGTAAGGCACGCAGTTTGGCCAATATATGCATATAGGGCATCAAACTGTTCAGTAGACCACTGGCGTTCATATTTAGAAAGTTTTATGTTGATACATTACAAAATGTGGGGGTACATAATGAGGTAAAATGCAAGCTTTGTGACGATTTTCAGAAATGTCATAATTTGGTAGTTTACAGTAGAAAGTTGTATTTACCCATTTTTGTTTTGTCAGAATGTGTACTTTCGGAAAATATATGATTTTCTAGGGTGTCCATACTGTTAGGGGGTCTTATGACACATACTGGGTGCAAAAATTGCATGAGCCGGAGTTTTTTATGTGAAAATTCATATGCACTATTTTTATTTGGGTGCCCCTGTAGTTTGGTAAATCTATGCATATAGGGCATCAAACTGTTCAGTAAACCCCTGGTGTTCACATTTAGAATGTTTTATGTTGATACGTTACAAAATGTGGGGGTACATAATGTGGTAAAATGCAAGCTTTGTGACGATTTTCAGAAATGTAAAAAAAAATGTTCTGTTTAGCATAGCTTTGTAGTTTGGTAGTTTGCTGTAGAAAGATGTATTTACCCATTTTTGTTTTGTCAGAATGTGTACTTTCAGAAAATGTATAGTTTTCTAAGGTCTTCTTACTGTTAGGGGGTCTTATGGCACATAATGCACATGCCGGTAGCTTATATTGCAGCGTATACACTTTGTATGCACTAACTTCCTTTTGGGGTCTCTAAATGCCAGATACAGTAGTGATCCTATGCACAATGGGCATTAAACTGTTCAGTGGACCCTTGGCTTTCATATTTAGGATGTGTTTTCTTGGTACCTAATGTTATGGGGGAGATAAGGTGCTTGAAAGTGGAAGATTTGATGTGATTTTCAGGTATTTCATCAAAACTGGCAATTTTGGGAAAGCACTGCGACTCTGTAGTTTGGAGTAGAAAGACATGGGTACCAATTTTGAATTTGTCCGAATGTGTACTTTCCAAAAATATATGGTTTTGGGGGTCAATGTATTTTTTTGTGTTTTTACCCCACAGAAAATGCAGTAAATGTGTTGAATTTTCAGCAGCTAAAGAGATCTCCGGGGCAATTTGTATGTACTAACTTCTGCTGTTCCTGCGGCAAATTCTATGGTGGAACATTTTTTGCAGGTTTGGCAGAAAATTCAAAATTCTTCGTCCGTCAGTACCCAAAAGAGATCTGCCGATAGACATCGGAAGGAGTCCCCAGAATATCAGGCTGGTGATAGCGTGTGGTTATTTTCTAAAAATATTTCACTTAAGGTTCCTTCCTCTAAACTGGGTCCCAAGTTTATTGGTCCTTTTGTCATTTCAGAAGTTATTAACCTTTTGTCGTTCCTCTTAGAACTTGCTCCTAAACCTAAGATTTCTAATACTTTTCATGTCTCTCTTTTAACCCTTTACGTGCCAGCCGAATTCGTCATTTCAGTTCCCCCCAGTGCCAGACATTTTGTACTCATTCACTTTAACAATGTTTTTTGGTAGGAAAACCTCCATGAAACTAGGGAAATTATATATCGTTTTTTTCATCACTAATTGGGCTTCGACATACATACCAAATTTTATAACTTTTCTGAAGAAATGATGTGTATTTTGGGTGAAATATGTAAAAAAAAAAAAAATTATGAAAATTTTTTTTTTCCATAGAAAAGTTAATTTTACACACTTTTTTTGTTGTTTGTAAAAGCCCTGATACTCCCAAGTCCAACGATACCAAATATGTGGTGGTACCCCACAGTTCCTGTCCAGAAGTAACCCCCAAACTAAAGCAATACTTTGTACAATATCACACCAGAACAAAGCGGAAAAGCGCTTGTAACAGTTGATGCAGCATAACTTATATGTAAATCTAAAATATCCCCTCATGTTTGGTATCTTTAGAAACTACAGACCTTCAGGTTTCTAGGTGCAATGTAGTTTTCACTCAAAAGCCAAATACCTTTTGTCAGTGCATTGTGAAATTTGGAGCTTTTTTTGACATTTTTTTTTTTCTAAAACGTAAACTTGGACGCATGATCAAATGTGGATTTGACAAAAAAAAATCTCATAAAAATTTTCTAACAAAGGCAAATTTGAAAGACAAACTTCTCCTGAATAAAATGATGCCCCATATGTATGGGTGCACATAAAGACATGGGCACCAAACATTTCAAAGCAGGGGCAATGCACAAGGGCAATTACAGCTAAAAATGTGGGTGCTGTGCTCTATGTGCACTACCTGCAGTTTTTCAGTGTTAACCCCCCTACTTGTGAAATAACCCCCACAAACTATATATTTCTGAAAAGTGCACACCTTCAGCTATTCAGAGACACCACTCTTCTCTTTCTACATGGAAAATTGTGGCCGCAGTCCCTTGCAGAAGTCAGCGCTTTGGTCAGAAATCAAGGAAAAAACAGATAAAAAACCTAGATTTCTCCCCAAAATCTCCATGGCAACTACCAAAAACTTACTAAACATCAATCTGCAAGTTCCCCTGAATAAAATGATACCCCATATGTATGGGTGCACATAAAGACGTGGCCACCAAATGCCCCAAAACAGGGGCAATGCATAAGGGCAATTTCAGTTGAAATTTTGGGGGCTGCTCTCTATGTGCACTTCCTGCAGTTTTTCAGTGTTAACCCCCCCTACCTGTGAAATAACCCTCACAAACTATATATTTCTGAAAAGTGCACACCTTCAGCTATTCAGAGACGCCACTCTCCTCTTTCTACATGGAAAATTGTGGCCGCAGTCCCTTGCAGAAGTCAGCGCTTTGGTCAGAAATCAAGGAAAAAACAGATACAAACCTAGATTTCTCCCCAAAATCTCCATGGCAACTACCAAAAACGTATTAAACATCAATCTGCAAGTTCCCCTGAATAAAACAATACCCCATATGTATGGGTGCACATAAAGACGTGGCCACCAAATGCCTCAAAACAGGAGCAATGCATAAGGGCAATTTCAGTTGAAATTTTGGGGGCTGAGCTCTATGTGCACTACCTGCAGTTTTTCAGTGTTAACCCCCCTACTTGTGAAATAACCCCCACAAAATGAAATAACCCCCCAGCGCTTTGGTCAGAAATCAAGGAAAAAACAGATAAAAAACCTAGATTTCTCCCCAAAATCTCCATGGCAACTACCAAAAACTTACTAAACATCAATCTGCAAGTTCCCCTGAATAAAACGATACGCCATATGTATGGGTGCACATAAAGACGTGGCCACCAAATGCCCCAAAACAGGGGCAATGCATAATAATGGGGCTGCAATTTATGTGCACATCTCAAAGTTTTTCAGACAAAATTGCCCCTTACCTGTGAAAAAACCCATATAAACTATACATTGATTAAAAATAGACAACTTCAGCTATTCAGAGACACCACTCTTCTCTTTCTACATGGAAAATTGTGGCCACAGTCCCTTGCAGAAGTCAGCGCTTTGGTCAGAAATCAAGGAAAAACCAGATACAAACCTAGATTTCTCCCCAAAATCTCCATGGCAACTACCAAAAACTTACTAAACATCAATCTGCAAGTTCCCCTGAATAAAACAATACGCCATAAGATGCAGCCACCAAATGCCCCAAAACAGGGGCAATGCATAATAATGGGGCTGCAATTTATGTGCACATCTCAAAGTTTTTCTGACAAAATTGCCCCTTACCTGTGAAAAAACCCATATAAACTATACATTGATTAAAAATAGACAACTTCAGCTATTTAGAGACACCATTCTTGGTTTTCTACAGGCAAAATTGTGGATGCAGTTCAATATACAAGCTGGACTTTAGTCTGAAAAAAAATATAAAGTTAGATTTCTCCCCAAAATCTCAATGGCAACTATCAAAAAACTTGCTCAGTATCAATTAGCAAGTTACCCTGAATAAAATTACACCCCATATGTCTGGTTGCACATAAGTACATGGCCGCCAAACCTGAAAATGCATAATATTGGGGCTGCACTCTATGCACCCCTTGCAGTTTTTTACTTTAACCCCCCCATCTGTACAGTTACCCCCCCCCCAAATAAACCCCTAAATTGTACTTTACTCACCTATTTCTGTTTAGCGAAGCATCTTTGATTGAGTTCCATCTTTCCTGTGGTGTGGTGTTATGATACCAATTTTCTGCTTCTTCCTACACTACTTTAGAAATGACAAAATCTGCACCACATTTAGAAGGATATTTGCCAAAAAATCCATAGTAATTTGGCCCATAAATGATGCAAGTGTCCTTAGAAGTTGCACTAAAGGTTAGGAATTTAGGTGCCAACAATAAAGCTTGGGGCATTAGCATCAGAGATAAAATTATGTGCACCATTACGTGCCGTGCAGCAGTCACCAGTGGCACACCAGTATTACACAAAGTTTTTATATTTAGAGAGCCACTGCAACTTGTGTAACCTAACCAGAACATACAGTAGATATTCAATTTGTACTACAAGCACAAAAAAACGTAATGTATCTGTCATCCTGTGCTCAAGAACCTTTGCAAAAAACTTAAGGCCTACACTTACAGTAGTTAAATGCTGCCCAGAAATACAAAGTAATATACAAAACTATGCACAGATAACTGCGCTGACAGGCAAGCTTTTGAGGTGCCAGTAAAAGGACTCATGGCATCAGCTTTAGAGATAAAAACATCTCATTGATTCATCACACACCACAAGTTTTATCATGCGCCCTGTCAGTCACCCAGCACCTCAGTTCGCTATACCAACAGCACAATATAAGTCCTACCCCATAACCAAAGAAACACTGCAACTAGCCTGAATAACCATAGCTCAAACACAAAAATCTGAATGCCCAAGAACAAGTCTAAACAACCACAAGCTACAAGCACACTTTGTTTTTCTGACAACCTGTCCAAAAAACAAAATCACACACCATAAATCCCTACTTTACTAAAAAAAAACTTTTGCCAATAATATGACACACCTTACCAAACTTTTCATCACATATATCTATAACCTAGTTATAAGTAAAGTACGGACCTGCCAGAATAGATAAACTCAATAAATAAAAAATAGCGTCACTTTGCCAGCACAGCTAAGTTTGGAGTCCTGCAACCTTGTTCATAAAAACCTAGAACATGCCAAGTCCACTATTCTGATATGCTAAATCCTTATTCCACCAACAAACCCAGAGAACCATAACCTACCTATAAAAACACAAAATTCAAGTCCTCTCATAGTGTACCACAGTATGGTACACTTCAAAACATGGGTGGAAACACAAAGCAGGCTTGCTAGGACACTTGGGACAATAATACCGGACATCTCGCCTAACACCCTTGGAACGGCAAACCTTACATTTTCTCTGGGCATATCTTTTATTAGGTGTTGGTGGAATTTGTGCTTGCCCAACATTGTCGGGCAACATTGTCGTTACCTGGCATGTCAGGAACCTCCTCTACATCACCAAACAACAAGGCAGGGAGGCAGGGAGCAACTGCAGCAAATAATTGTAATAAGACAATCTGGGGCCTGGTACTGCCGCCTTGTAAACGACATAAGAATTATAAAGGGCCATTTGGATCATATAAATTGCTGCTTTTTTGTACCAGGCCCTGGTTTTTCGGGTGGCATTATAATAATTTTGTATTTGGTCGGATTTATCAACACCACCCATATGCTTACTATATTCTTTACTACACAGGGGCTTTGTTTTTGAGGGCCTACCACCACTTCTGTGTTGGACAATCATGGTCTCATCGTGGATAGTAGTAAGCATAAAAACAACTTTGGTGTCTGAATATTTTATGGCCAAGAGCTCATTGCTTCTTAGAGCATGTACTTCCCCACGCTTCAGTTTCTTATCCAGCAATTGCCTGGGCGGTTACGGTTGACTGTGCCGCAGGCTGGGGTGTCCAAAGAATTTAGGGCTCTAAATAAAGGGATGCTTGTGTAAAAGTTATCCACGTATAAGTGGTAACCTCGGCCCAGCAGTGGAGTTATGAGCTCCCAAACAATTTTACCACTGGCAGTCAAGTCAGTGGGACAACCGGGGAGGGTCCAAATTAGTGTCCTTTCCCTCATACAGCATGAAATAACTAGTGTATTCAGCAATATGTATATGCGGAGCGCATGTGTAAAGAAAAGAAAAATATACAATAGTGCAAAAGAGTATAAATAAAGGAGATCCTTCTCCAAAATGTAACTAAACAATGTATCAGTTTAAAAGTGAAAGGATGTGCTCATTAGATTACACTAACACCCAAGTGCAGTACTGCAAACTGCTTACCAGATGGCAGTATAGATGTAGCAGTCGAATTTATGTATCCAATATCGGCATCTGACTAGATAGATGAAAGTAGCATTCTTGATGAACCTCGCAACTGTATCCTCATATGAAACAAATCTGATTGCAGAACGTCGCTGTATCCTCAGTGAGGCACAAAAGGGAAGACAGCAACTGGTGCAATATTATTTATTATAAAAGCTCAAATAAAAGAATAAAACTTACAAACAACGAGGTATCACAAGCTCTTAAGATAGCCCAACGCGTTTCATGTACTTAGCGGTACACTTCCTCAGGAGCAGGTATCAAATGGTTAGGACCCCCAAATAAAGTGCCTTATATAGTGCTGTTACAACGGTATCAGTGCCTCATGTTTAGATTCCGTCTGGCATTAATGACGTCATCAGATGTCAGACTCACAATCATCCACTGAAGAGATGTGAGTGGGACTATTGTAACTATTTAAAACTAAATAAACTGGGGGGATGAAACCTAAATATGAACACTACTAAAAGCTACTAAAAGTTCTTATTGTTAATATGTCAAACCGGCCACATATGTGCCCCTATTTCTACCCGCCCAAATATTTGCGTGTTGTCATGGTTACCAACAAAAAAAACAAGCGAATGAAACAACATGTACAAGGTATTCGGATAATCTTAAGCGCCCATTGGAGATGGCGGGGTAAGAAAACAGTGTTATGACATATACCGGCGTAATCTCAAAGACTTTAAAATGTATTGCAAAACGTTTAGGGAGCGGGAACTAAAAGAGATCACAAAGGCTTTAAATACAACTACTAACTGTCTAGATGGTAGAGACACGATCACTCAGGTAACCGGAGACTTAACTCACCCGCCCACATGCCGTAGGTATTATATGTAGCTCCATAGCAACAGCAACGCGCTGTACAAAGAGCGCTATGTGTATGTGTTGCGGTTAGACTAACAATAGTAACGACCACATATTGGCCTCCTAGTGTATCGGCTAACCGCTACTTATAACCTTCCGACGAATAATTTTTAACTGCTCAATGTAATATGTTCAGATGGCCCGCGGTTAAACCAAAGTTAGGGATCGCACGACTAAAATTAAAAACCTTAAAAGTGAAACAACTCGTGGACGGGGACTGCTAAACATAATAAGAAATATAATAAATAATAATTAATAACAAGTATCTACCTATAGCGGAGTGGGATGCTAGAAAGCCTAATAGGGAAAGATGTATTAGGAGACCATATGAGTACTGTATTGATAAGGAATTACATGTTTAAATTATTTAAATTATTTAAAATGCCGCTAGGTCTAGATCAATATTGAGTCCCATCGGCTGCAAAGTGTTCAACTTAAAAATCCAGTAGGTCTCACGTTGTCTTAACCTGGTTAATCTATCTCCACCTCTAATTTTATGAGAGATCTGTTCCAAACCCATATAAACTAAACCAGAAGGGTCACTATTGTGTGCTAACTTGAAATGTCTTGAGACACTATGGTCCATTTTACCTTTTTTTATGTTACGAACATGTTCCATGATTCTAGTACCTACATTTCTCATAGTCCGACCCACATATCGTTTATTACAGGGACACATCAGTAAATAGATTATAAAAATGGACCTGCAATTAATGAATTCCCTAGGGATCGGTATTTCCCCATTAACCTGTTTTTTAGGAATAACGAAGATGCAGGCTCCACAACGCTTATTGCCACATTTATAGGTACCATTCAAACCCAACATGTTACAACTGTGTTTGATGACCTCTCGGTCCCAAACCTTAGAGGGGGCTATTATATTACTGAATGTCTTGGATTTACGGAAGAAGACTTTAGGAACTTGTCTACAGCTCTCACCCAATATGGGGTCGGCCGATAGAATATTCCAATGTTTGTGTATAATTTTACTGATAGCATGTGCTGCTGTATTATATTTGGTGTAGAAATTAAATTTTAAATCCTTGGACGTGCGATTACTCGCCACAATAGTTTTTTTAGATTTTTTGTTAAGTAAAAGATTTCTGTCCTTATTTAAAGCCTGAGTTTCAGCCTCCTTTAGCCAAATAGACTTATACCCTTTATTAAGGAACCTCTCTTCCAATATGGTACATTCATTCACAAAGTCAATGTGTCTCGAGCAATTACGTCTCGCTCGCATATATTGGCTCTTAGGAATGTTTCTAATCCATTGTTTGTGATGGTTACTATTGGCATGTAGTAGGCCATTGCGATCAGTCGGCTTACGGAAAAGTTTGGTCTCTATATTATCATTTACAATAAATAGAGTTAGGTCCAAGAAGTCCACACTGTTGGCATTCGTTAATGCAGTGAAGCTTAAGTTGAAAGTATTATTGTTAATATAAGTCATAAACTCCCTCATTGTGTCTTCCGGACCATCCCAAATGAAGAGTAGATCATCGATGTATCTGGTGTATAATACAATATGCTTGTTAAACAGGGGAGACCCCCAAATGTATGTATCCTCCCACACTGACATGTAAAGATTGGCATAAGATGGGGCAAATTTGCTGCCCATTGCCGTGCCTTGTTTTTGTAAAAAGAACGCATTATTAAACATAAAATAATTATGTGTAAGAATAAGTGAGATACCCTCTACTATAAATGACTGAAGAGCTTGGGGAAGCATACTTTCAGTATGTAGTTTATGTCTAATAGCTTCAATGCCCCTATTGTGGGGTATATTGGTATATAAGGCAGCCACATCGCATGTGATCCATCTGTAGGAGTTTTTCCAACAGATGTTTTTTAATTTATTGAGCAGATCGATGGTGTCTCTCAAGTACGACTTCTGCTTCATAACCACTTCTTGTAAGTAGTGGTCCACAAAATCTGAAAGATTACTAGTGAGTGAACCTATACCGGAAATGATAGGTCTCCCTGGTGGTTGACTGGGATTTTTGTGTATCTTAGGGAGATGATAATATATAGGAATTCTTGGGTATCGTGTGTTGAGAAAGTTATGTTCCTTATCTCCAATCGTACCAGCAATTTTGGCTGTCTTCAAAAACATATTCATTTCCGTGACAAAGATTTTTGTCGGGTCAACCTTTAGTTTTTCATACACTATATTATCTCCCAAAATCCTATCTGCCTCCTTGAAATAATCTGTCTTGTTCTGTATCACTATACCCCCCCCTTTATCAGCTTGTTTAATAATAATTGAATGATCTTTTGTGAGGGTTCGCAAGGCTAAAGATTCCTGACGTGACGGCCAATAGAATAGGTTCCCGTGGCCCTTTACCCACAACAACACTTTTGCCCAATAGTGGTTCTATTGCATCACCTCAAGAGAGGGGAATGAGGGATTTTCACCTTTTCCCGGTCCCGAGAGGACAAAAAAGGGGAGCACATCTTATAGAGGAACCAGGGCAGGAAGGAGGATACAAGAAAAAAGGCAATCGAAATTAGTTCAGACTCCCATATTTAATCTCTCAGATAAAGTACTTTCTGTTAATGAAATAAGTGTCTTGAATAAGGGCCTTAAATTCGCACCCAGTACTGGTCCGAATAAATTTGATTTATATGTAGATTTACATAAATTCACCCGACAACTTACCTTAAAGCGTTATTATCTCACAAGGGATCCCTCACTAACTTCACATACCTACTCGTTGAATGAGTCCACTAATAAATTTAATTGTCATATTAAGAATAACTTTTACCCTAAGGATTCACAAGGCGAGTATATTAGGATGTTCCAAAAGTTGGTACAGCATGACTTTGACACTTTAACTACAGATACTTTGAAACCTAAAGGCAACCTTACACGTCAGGAATCTTTAGCCTTGCGAACCCTCACAAAAGATCATTCAATTATTATTAAACAAGCTGATAAAGGGGGGGGTATAGTGATACAGAACAAGACAGATTATTTCAAGGAGGCAGATAGGATTTTGGGAGATAATATAGTGTATGAAAAACTAAAGGTTGACCCGACAAAAATCTTTGTCACGGAAATGAATATGTTTTTGAAGACAGCCAAAATTGCTGGTACGATTGGAGATAAGGAACATAACTTTCTCAACACACGATACCCAAGAATTCCTATATATTATCATCTCCCTAAGATACACAAAAATCCCAGTCAACCACCAGGGAGACCTATCATTTCCGGTATAGGTTCACTCACTAGTAATCTTTCAGATTTTGTGGACCACTACTTACAAGAAGTGGTTATGAAGCAGAAGTCGTACTTGAGAGACACCATCGATCTGCTCAATAAATTAAAAAACATCTGTTGGAAAAACTCCTACAGATGGATCACATGCGATGTGGCTGCCTTATATACCAATATACCCCACAATAGGGGCATTGAAGCTATTAGACATAAACTACATACTGAAAGTATGCTTCCCCAAGCTCTTCAGTCATTTATAGTAGAGGGTATCTCATTTATTCTTACACATAATTATTTTATGTTTAATAATGCGTTCTTTTTACAAAAACAAGGCACGGCAATGGGCAGCAAATTTGCCCCATCTTATGCCAATCTTTACATGTCAGTGTGGGAGGATACATACATTTGGGGGTCTCCCCTGTTTAACAAGCATATTGTATTATACACCAGATACATCGATGATCTACTCTTCATTTGGGATGGTCCGGAAGACACAATGAGGGAGTTTATGACTTATATTAACAATAATACTTTCAACTTAAGCTTCACTGCATTAACGAATGCCAACAGTGTGGACTTCTTGGACCTAACTCTATTTATTGTAAATGATAATATAGAGACCAAACTTTTCCGTAAGCCGACTGATCGCAATGGCCTACTACATGCCAATAGTAACCATCACAAACAATGGATTAGAAACATTCCTAAGAGCCAATATATGCGAGCGAGACGTAATTGCTCGAGACACATTGACTTTGTGAATGAATGTACCATATTGGAAGAGAGGTTCCTTAATAAAGGGTATAAGTCTATTTGGCTAAAGGAGGCTGAAACTCAGGCTTTAAATAAGGACAGAAATCTTTTACTTAACAAAAAATCTAAAAAAACTATTGTGGCGAGTAATCGCACGTCCAAGGATTTAAAATTTAATTTCTACACCAAATATAATACAGCAGCACATGCTATCAGTAAAATTATACACAAACATTGGAATATTCTATCGGCCGACCCCATATTGGGTGAGAGCTGTAGACAAGTTCCTAAAGTCTTCTTCCGTAAATCCAAGACATTCAGTAATATAATAGCCCCCTCTAAGGTTTGGGACCGAGAGGTCATCAAACACAGTTGTAACATGTTGGGTTTGAATGGTACCTATAAATGTGGCAATAAGCGTTGTGGAGCCTGCATCTTCGTTATTCCTAAAAAACAGGTTAATGGGGAAATACCGATCCCTAGGGAATTCATTAATTGCAGGTCCATTTTTATAATCTATTTACTGATGTGTCCCTGTAATAAACGATATGTGGGTCGGACTATGAGAAATGTAGGTACTAGAATCATGGAACATGTTCGTAACATAAAAAAAGGTAAAATGGACCATAGTGTCTCAAGACATTTCAAGTTAGCACACAATAGTGACCCTTCTGGTTTAGTTTATATGGGTTTGGAACAGATCTCTCATAAAATTAGAGGTGGAGATAGATTAACCAGGTTAAGACAACGTGAGACCTACTGGATTTTTAAGTTGAACACTTTGCAGCCGATGGGACTCAATATTGATCTAGACCTAGCGGCATTTTAAATAATTTAAATAATTTAAACATGTAATTCCTTATCAATACAGTACTCATATGGTCTCCTAATACATCTTTCCCTATTAGGCTTTCTAGCATCCCACTCCGCTATAGGTAGATACTTGTTATTAATTATTATTTATTATATTTCTTATTATGTTTAGCAGTCCCCGTCCACGAGTTGTTTCACTTTTAAGGTTTTTAATTTTAGTCGTGCGATCCCTAACTTTGGTTTAACCGCGGGCCATCTGAACATATTACATTGAGCAGTTAAAAATTATTCGTCGGAAGGTTATAAGTAGCGGTTAGCCGATACACTAGGAGGCCAATATGTGGTCGTTACTATTGTTAGTCTAACCGCAACACATACACATAGCGCTCTTTGTACAGCGCGTTGCTGTTGCTATGGAGCTACATATAATACCTACGGCATGTGGGCGGGTGAGTTAAGTCTCCGGTTACCTGAGTGATCGTGTCTCTACCATCTAGACAGTTAGTAGTTGTATTTAAAGCCTTTGTGATCTCTTTTAGTTCCCGCTCCCTAAACGTTTTGCAATACATTTTAAAGTCTTTGAGATTACGCCGGTATATGTCATAACACTGTTTTCTTACCCCGCCATCTCCAATGGGCGCTTAAGATTATCCGAATACCTTGTACATGTTGTTTCATTCGCTTGTTTTTTTTTGTTGGTAACCATGACAACACGCAAATATTTGGGCGGGTAGAAATAGGGGCACATATGTGGCCGGTTTGACATATTAACAATAAGAACTTTTAGTAGCTTTTAGTAGTGTTCATATTTAGGTTTCATCCCCCCAGTTTATTTAGTTTTAAATAGTTACAATAGTCCCACTCACATCTCTTCAGTGGATGATTGTGAGTCTGACATCTGATGACGTCATTAATGCCAGACGGAATCTAAACATGAGGCACTGATACCGTTGTAACAGCACTATATAAGGCACTTTATTTGGGGGTCCTAACCATTTGATACCTGCTCCTGAGGAAGTGTACCGCTAAGTACATGAAACGCGTTGGGCTATCTTAAGAGCTTGTGATACCTCGTTGTTTGTAAGTTTTATTCTTTTATTTGAGCTTTTATAATAAATAATATTGCACCAGTTGCTGTCTTCCCTTTTGTGCCTCACTGAGGATACAGCGACGTTCTGCAATCAGATTTGTTTCATATGAGGATACAGTTGCGAGGTTCATCAAGAATGCTACTTTCATCTATCTAGTCAGATGCCGATATTGGATACATAAATTCGACTGCTACATCTATACTGCCATCTGGTAAGCAGTTTGCAGTACTGCACTTGGGTGTTAGTGTAATCTAATGAGCACATCCTTTCACTTTTAAACTGATACATTGTTTAGTTACAAATAACTAGTGTAGCCCGTGCTGCTTTCACAGAGTTTGTAAAATTTCATCCCATAGCGAGAACGCTTACTTGGGATATATTGGCGAAATCTTAGGCGCCCTTTGAAGAGCAAAAGGGACTCATCTACACAGACATTCTGGGAGGGGGTGTAAACCTCTGCGAAGCGCTGAGACAGGCTATCTATAAGGGGCCTCAATTTATAAAGCCTGTCATAACCGGGCTCATTAGGGGCAACAGCCGTTGTGTTGTCGTTAGAGTGAAGAAACCGCAATAAAATTTGATAACGGTTTCTTGGCATAACGGCTGAAAAAAGAGGGATGGAAAGGACTGTATTGGTATCCCAGTAGGAAGCTAAAGAATTACGTTCTACGAGTCCCATTGCCAATGTAAGAGCCAGGAATCTTTTTATTTCGTTTATATTTGTGGGATACCATGCCTGGGCTCTTGAAAAACCCGGTAAAGGGTTGCTGGCAAGATACTGCTCAGTATACAAATTTGTGTAACGGACCATGTCCTGTAGGATGGCCTCTGTAATATAGAGATTAAAAAAATCTATAATTTCAAAATTAGTGGTGTCCACATTAAGGCCAGGGACTGCAGTGAAAGGGGGAATTTCAGGGACATAATTACAGGGAGGCCCCCACGCAGGCTCTCCAACTGCTGCATCAGTGCTACCCTCTTCTACATCCATAGTTACATAGTTACATAGGGTTGAAAAAAGACCAGTGTCCATCAAGTTTAACCCATCCAAGTAAACCCAGCACACCTAACCCCCACCTACCAATCTATACACTCACATACATAAACTATAAATACAATCACTAGTACTAACTGTAGATATTAGTATCACAATAGCCTTGGATATTCTGATTGTTCAAGAACTCATCTAGGCCCCTCTTAAAGGCATTAACAGAATCTGCCATTACCACATCACTAGGAAGGGCATTCCACAACCTCACTGCCCTCACCGTGAAAAACCACCTACGCTGCTTCAAATGGAAGCTCCGTTCCTCTAATCTAAAGGGGTGACTTCTGGTGCGTTGATCGTTTT
Source organism: Xenopus tropicalis (assembly GCF_000004195.4). Taxonomy (NCBI): domain Eukaryota; kingdom Metazoa; phylum Chordata; class Amphibia; order Anura; family Pipidae; genus Xenopus; species Xenopus tropicalis. The sequence continues at coordinate 59,428,540 of NC_030683.2, forward strand.
TATGGGAAAAAAGAACACCCCCCATCTCCCTATAATCCCCTCTAATGTACTTGTACAGAGTAATCATGTCCCCTCGCAAGCGCCTCTTTCCCAGAGAAAACAACCTCCATGTACCCATGGATGTACCTCATCCATGGGTACATCTCGGGCACTACCACCAGCCTCTGCCTCTTCAGCAGTAAGCGTGCCACCACTACTAACCTCTGCGCTAACCTTGTCACTATCCTCTATCTCTGATTCCTCAGTAGAGGTGTCAGATGGCACATACTCAGACTCAGACTTGGAGTCCATGCAATACCTAGCAGCTTCCTCGGTGCTGTAAAACCGTTTGGCCATTGTGCCAGAAATATACCGACAACTGCAAATCTAGCAATCAGCAAAAAAAAAACCAAGCAAGACAACACTTGGAACACTTGTAATAGGAGAAGCTAGAAAAAAAAACTCACTCTCATCAGCAAGAGATGACCAGGAGTTAACCTTTGGCAATAGAAACTACCAGAACAATCTGAACTTAGCACCTCTGGACCTTTCTAGAACAACTGAAATCAAATGAAGTTAAAATGGAATAAAACCACTAAAAGCAATCAAAGAACAATAATTGCAATGAAATCGGTGGTCAGAGCCCTGGATCCACCAATGTCACTGCAAAAGCAACCTTTTTTGGGGCACTAAACACACAATAAAGAACAATGCAAAGATAAAACACCATAAAATCAGTAAAATCCAATAAAACCACCTAAACCAACAGAAGAACAATAATTGCAATGAAATCGGTGGTCAGAGCCCTGGATCCACCAATGTCACTGCAAAAGCAACCTTTTTTGGGGCACTAAACACACAATAAAGAACAATGCAAAGATAAAACACCATAAAATCAGTAAAATCCAATAAAACCACCTAAACCAACAGAAGAACAATAATTGCAATGAAATCGGTGGTCAGAGCCCTGGATCCACCAATGTCACTGCAAAAGCAACCTTTTTTGGGGCACTAAACACACAATAAAGAACAATGCAAAGATAAAACACCATAAAATCAGTAAAATCCAATAAAACCACCCAAACCAACAGAAGAACAATAATTGCAATGAAATCGGTGGTCAGAGCCCTGGATCCACCAATGTCACTGCAAAAGCAACCTTTTTGGGGCACTAAATACACAATAAAGAATAATGCAAAGATAAAACACAATAAAATCAGTAAAATCCAATAAAACCACCCAAACCAACAGAAGAACAATTATTGCAATGAAATCAGTGGCCAGAGCCCTGGATCCACCAACGTCACTGCAAATTCAGCACCCAATAGCAATAAAAAAGTTACAATGCAATAGAATAATTAAAAAACAGAAATCAATTATGAAAATGCCAAAAAAACACTAAAATGCAACCAAATAAATCAGATAATTATAGAGCAAGATCAGAAATAAAGTTTTAGTAAAAAAAAAGGCTGCCAAAGAAAGCAAAGAAAGAAAGAAAGAAAAAAAAAAAAAAAAAAGTGTAAGTGTGTGTGTAAGTATATGTGTGTGCTTGGGAAAGTTGTAAATAAGTGTGTATGTGTGCAAAAGTGTAATAATGACAAAGATAGAAGAAGAAATGTGAAAAAAAAATTTTTTAGACTGTAGGCGGCGATATTTAAAGGGACAGCAGTGGACATGTCATCATCACGTGCCCACTGCTGTCATTGGCTGGCGACGCGATCGGGGGACCGGTACTGCAATAGTACTGCCAGGACAGTAAATGGGAACAAGTTTATAAACTTGCTGCATGACAACTTTATGTCACAAGTTGTTGAGGAGCCAACCAGGAACCATGCTATACTAGATCTAGTGATCTCTAATGACCCAGAACGTATAGCAAATGTGCAAGTGGTTGAACCCCTGGGCAATAGTGACCATAATGTTATTTCATTTGATGTTTGGTGCAGGAAACAAATTTACACGGGGGCAACAAAGACACTGAATTTTAGGAAGGCAAATTTTAGCTCCTTAAGGGCAGCGCTTCAGGGCATAGATTGGGGCATTATGTTTTCTGATAAAAACACAGAGCAGAAATGGTTGTCATTTAAAATGATATTAAATCATTACTGTTCTCAATTCATTCCATTAATAAGAAAAAGTAGAAGTGTTAAGAATCACCCTATGTGGCTTAACTCTGAGGTAAAGAAGTTAATAGGGAAAAAAAGGAAAGCTTTTAAGAAATATAAGTCAGAGGGGACAGTAGCTGCGTTTAATGATTATAAACACTATAACAAGTGTTGTAAAATAGCAATCCGGAAGGCAAAGATAGAAAATGAGGAGCGCATCGCGGCCGAGGCCAAGACTAACCCCAAAAAGTTTTTTAAGTATATTAATAGTAAAAAGATGCAGGTTGAGGGTGTGGCCCCATTGAGTTATAATAACAATATGGTTACAGCGGATACAGAAAAGGCAGATGTGCTTAACCAGTTCTTTCCTTCTGTGTATACAGTAGAGGAGCCAGTGGGCCAAGTCCCACCCAATAGCTTCACTGTTGCCTCAGCTCCAACTACACAGTGGTTGGCACAGGATATGGTGCTTAAAGGGTTACACACGATAAATGTAAACAAGGCACCTGGGCCAGATGGAATACACCCTCGGGTACTGAGAGAGCTAGGGGCAGAATTGCAGTGGCCCTTGTTTCTGATATTCTCAGACTCTCTTTCATCAGGTATGGTACCTAGGGATTGGAAGAAGGCGAATGTCATTCCCATATTTAAAAAGGGAGTAAGATCTCAGCCTGGCAATTATAGGCCTGTAAGTTTGACATCCGTGGTGGGCAAGTTATTTGAAGGCTTGTTAAGGGATCACATTCAAAATTATGTAGTGGAGAATGCCATTATGAGCAGTAATCAGCATGGCTTTATGAAGGACAGGTCATGTCAGACCAATTTAATTGCTTTTTATGATGTGGTAAGTAAGAAGCTGGACAGTGGGGATGCAGTAGATATAATCTATTTGGATTTTGCCAAAGCATTTGATACCGTTCCCCACAAACGACTGCTTTCTAAACTAAGGTCTGTTGGTCTTAGTGAAGTCGTTTGCACATGGATAGAAAATTGGCTACAGGATCGGGTACAGAGGGTGGTTGTTAATGGCACATTCTCTACTTGGAATAAGGTCCTCAGTGGGGTCCCTCAGGGTTCTGTACTGGGTCCACTTTTGTTTAATTTGTTCATAAATGACTTAGGGGAGGGTATTATGAGTAATGTATCAGTGTTTGCAGATGACACAAAACTCTGCAGACCAGTCAATTCTATCCAGGATGTGACATCCCTGCAGCAGGATCTTGACCAACTGGCAATCTGGGCAGCTAAGTGGCAGATGAGATTTAATGTGGATAAATGTAAGGTCATGCACCTGGGATGTAAAAATATGCAAGCCCCGTATACCCTTAATGGGACTGCACTAGGCAAATCCATAATGGAGAAGGACCTTGGAGTCCTTGTAGATAATAAACTTGGCTGTAGCAAGCAATGCCAGGCAGCAGCTGCAAGGGCAAACAAGGTTTTGAGCTGTATTAAAAGGGGTATAGATTCACGGGAGGAGGGGGTTATTCTTCCCCTTTACAGAGCGCTGGTAAGGCCCCATCTAGAATATGCTGTTCAGTTTTGGTCTCCAGTGCTCAAACGGGACATTATTGAGTTAGAGAGGGTCCAGAGAAGGGCAACTAAGCTGGTAAAGGGTATGGAAAGTCTCAGTTATGAAGAAAGACTGGCCAAGTTGGGTCTGTTTACACTGGAGAAGAGGCGCTTAAGAGGTGACATGATAACTATGTATAAATATATAAAGGGATCATATAATAACCTTTCTAATGTTTTATTTACCAGTAGGTCCTTCCAACGGACACGAGGGCACCCACTTCGTTTAGAAGAAGGGAGGTTCCATTTAAATATTCGGAAAGGATTTTTTACAGTGAGAGCTGTGAAGTTGTGGAATTCCCTCCCCGAATCAGTCGTGCTGGCTGATACATTATATAACTTTAAGAAGGGGCTGGATGGATTCTTAGCAAGTGAGGGAATACAGGGTTATGGGAGATAGCTCTTAGTACTAGTTGACCCAGGGACTGGTCCGATTGCCATCTTGGAGTCAGGAAGGAATTTTTTCCCCTCTGCGGCAAATTAGAGAGGCTTCAGATGGGGTTTTTGCCTTCCTCTGGATCAACTAGTAGTTAGGCAGGTTATATATAGGCATTATGGTTGAACTTGATGGACGTATGTCTTTTTTCAACCCAACTTACTATGTTACTATGTTACTATGGGAGGGGAAGCAAAAAAAGAGAGGAGGAGAGAGCTATGCAGACTCTTGCCCCAACCCTAAGCTTACTTAGATTTTTACCTGTGCTTCTCCTTTAAGAAAGGAGATAGACTACTCAAACATTGCTGTATTGATATTTGTATTAATATTTTTCTATGCACTCACGTTATCGAAAGGTATTGCACCTGGGTGCAGTCCTCGAAGGTTTCAATGAACAGGTGCCGATGAGTAGGTACCGCTCACACAGGACTTAGAATTCAATTTCAATATTTTATTGAAGTAAATAGACAACTAATGTTTCGGCTGTAACACCAGCCTGTGTCAAAGTTACATTGTGAAACAAGTGAAAACCTAATATACTATGTTTGGCGCTTACAAATGAGGGATTTACTATTCAAGACAGACCCAATTCACCTTTACAAGACTGAAAAATCAACCATGTGGTTAAATACATCTAAACTGGGTTGCTACAGATGCCCTTCCTGTACTACATGCAGCAACATAATCACAGGACCATCTTTCAACCATCCTCATACCGGTAAGACTATTTTTATCAAACACAGACTGACCTGCACCTCAAAGTACATCATTTATTTCATTAAATGCCTATGTGGTCACGTTCTACGTGGGAAAAACGATCTGACCACAGGTCTGACATAAGGGCAGCCCTGGACTCTGGAAAAGCTGACACACCTATTGCAGCCCACTTCCTAAGGCATAAACATTCTTTGGCTTGTCTATGAACAATGCTAACTGACCATGTACCCCCCCCCATATGAGGGGACAATCGTGAAAAAGTTTTATTACAAATGGAATTGCGCTGGATACATAAACTTTACACATTGAATCCCTTCGGTCTGAATGTCCTTGAGTCCTATTCTTCATTTTACCTTCCGTGAATTGACCTTCGTACTTCACGCTGTGTGTTTTTTTTCCCCATATTGTGACATTTTTCTGTGTGTACATTTTGTGCCTAATATTGTTTGTATATCCTCACCGGTAGGTCTAGAAGACAGTCTCTGTATTTTATATTGTTACCTCTGTAGTCCACTTTTGTGACAGTGCTGCTACTGCTTATGCTGTTGACGCTACAGGAGCCCCGAGCCCCCGCTTACTATGGGGGAACAGGTATACTTTGCTGAATGGCGTGCCTCCACCCAGGGTAGGTATAGGTGAAACTATAATTCCCCTCCCTGCGAAACTTAGAATTGTATGGTACTCCTTGGTCAAGGACTCCCTGCAACTCCCGGTACCTTGCCCCTTCCCTTGGGGTAGCTGCTTACCGAGCAGGAAGAGACCAGGACACTAGTATTATATTGAACCAGAAGAACTTATTTATTGTAGACAGGCAGGCAGGGTATCCAAGAGCAATACACATAAAAGTCAGAGTACACTCTCCTCTTTGGAGAACCTCTCTCCTTGGGGCTACCCACGGTACTCCTGCCAGGTGATCCTCCTTGGGGCTCCCTCCGGTACTCATGCCAGAAGACCCTCTCTAGGGCTTTCCTCGGTACTCCCGCCAAGCGGACACCCCTTTGAGACCTCACCCAGGTACTCACGCCTAAGCACCCCTTGATTAGGAATCTCCACCTAACTGACCACTATACCCCCTGACTCCAGCGATGTAATGCTGGGTGGGGGGGGTCTTAACCCCACTTGCTCCTGTTGGGGCTATATCTGCCTGGCTAGTTAACCCTGTCTGTCACTCCTAGAATGACCTTTTATTGTCCACTGCTATCTAAAACACTGGCCTGTTATACACCTCTTCACAGAAGGGGGTCCCAGGCTGGAAAACCTAACAGCACATGGCTGCACTCCCTTTTATATCCTTACACACCTAGTGGCTGCTGTCTGAACTACAGGGAAACTCCCTTTTAACTGATAACCTCCCAGACCACCTTAGGTGTCCCAATACCACAGTTCCACCCTGGGGCCTATTCTTAGGGATACCCGTCCTAAGGGGCCCAATTTTGGGGATCCCTACACCTCCAGTCTGGAATATACATATATTTCTTTCCACCATAACACCTCTATTGGGTCTACCTTTATTTATAGTTTATGTATGTGAGTGTATAGATTGGTAGGTGTGGGTTAGGTGTGCTGGGTTTACTTGGATGGGTTGAACTTGATGGACACTGGTCTTTTTTCAACCCTATGTAACTATGTAACTATGTAACTATGTACCTTCTCCTTTCGTCCCCTTAACTTTCTCTCTGTCTCTTTCCCACACTCCCTCTTGATCTCTGTACTTTTCTGACATGCTGATGATCCCATAATGCACAAACCCGTACTTACCACCTTTGTCTGTCTCTGTATATTCTTTCTGTATAACCTCATAATATACTGACTTTTTATAGCTCAATTTCATCTTCTCTACACCAAATAGAAACTCCGCAGAGCTACTTTAACTTGCTGTAATCCTCTCCTGTGATTGTCGAATAGAGTCACTGTCAGGGGGGCCATACTACCTTGAGCATATTATCATAGTATAGAAGTGGAACATTATGTTGCCAAATTCCCCACATAAAAATAGGGGTATAGTGACCACATTTGCTACCTAGTCCCCCTACAATTAAATATGTACGAGACCTCAATGGATACCCCCACAATATATATGGGTATATAATTATACTCTTATCAGATCTTTAGACCCTATTTATAAAGGTGTAATTAACAAACATACCGCACAGTGACTTTGTGCATATTCCAACCAGAGCAGCACAGCTGCACTCCTATCGCAAAGCCAGAATGCATAGTGAAAGAGAATACTGGTCTGATAACAGAATATCCTATACCTTCAGTCAGAGGACACTCTCGTTTCGTTTCTTGAATGTCCCAAGAATGGGAACTGTAGAATGAGAAACGTAGAAAGAAAACATTTCTCTATTTAGGTGCGTTTCTGTTTCCTTCTCTACCTCCCTTTTTTTTTTTTCGTTTATGTTTGCTTTTTCTACATACACTGTATCCATCTCATTTGTACACCTACCTGTTTTAATTACTGATTTTAATATTACTCTAGAGCCTTATAGGAATTACATATTTGCCGGTACACAATTAGTTTTTCAGTTCAGTAACCATAAGGTTTTTATCTTTTTGACATACTCACCACCAGTTTATAATTAACACATCTTTGAACCGGTTTATCTGAATCCGCTCCTGGCTATGGTCTCCTGGCTCCTGGCTATGTCTTTAACCCACACAGGGTTCTAATACGAAGTGGTCTCCGTGTCCATATCATGGATTCTTATACTTACCAGAAATACACCCATATTTTTGAAAATATGTAACTTCTTCGTTCTTTACCTAGTGAAGTGGGTACCGCACACAATCTCAGTAGGTACAAACATACTTTTTAATGACCCATCAGGCAGATTAGGCACACTGAACCTCCAACAGCAGTAACATGTCTTTCCATCCATTATAACTTCATAACTGTTACTTCAGCTGCTAAATAATACTACAAATTTTGGCAACGTTGTACTTCCATTTTTCCACTTATAAATTGAAACATTTCTTCTCCTTCTAAAACCCATGGGATTCGCATGACACCAACATTGTTCTTTTTGCATCCTAGATTGAGACCTGAATTGTTTCATCATTTGTTATGTTAATATCGCTGATTTCTAGATTTATTCTAATATTTGACCTGAATCGTTCATCACTTTTTATTACTGTTTGCACCACCTCATAATTTGTCTGCTCTTTATGGATTTCCATGAGGGGGTGGGTCCACACTTAGAGTTGTCATCACCTGGGGTGGGATACGCCATATACGTTCCCACATCACTGTATGCATACAGTATAATGCCTGTACCAAGACATTATTCGGATTGTGGATACAGCCATGATGATCGGTTTCTAGTTTTGGAACAAGTGACAAACTCCGTTTGGGGGGGGAGATCGTGTCCAGGGCTGCCATCAGAAATCACGGGGCCCCTCACAACAAAATGTTCTGGGCCCCCCTCTTCCTACGCCCTGCCTCCAAATGGCCCCTCCCCCAGTGACCCCTCCCATCAGTACAAAGGACACACATTGGTAGCCAGGGCCTTTCCCCTAAAACATTGGTAGCCAGGGGTTACGTTTTGCATTGGTACTAGCTCAGGCCTAAATAATTGCTGGTCCTCCCCCAGTGTCCTCATGCTATGGCTCACTCCCCACTGCTTCCTGATCCTCCACCCCTTCATCATCCTCCCCAACATCCTCCAGCATCATCCCACCAGCGACCTACAGCTTTCTGCGGCTCCCCCCAGCTTAATCCTCCTGCTTCTGCCAGCTTCCTCCGTCCTTCGGCTATGTCTGTCCCCCGGCTCCCTGCTTCATCCGCACACTTTTAGATGGTTGCGCCCTGTGCGTACTGACGTCATGCGCACGCACAGGGTGCAACCAATCAGGGTCCATAATTCTTTAAAGGGGACCTGAGCTAAACTGTATCACAGCCGTGCCCCCTTTAAAGAGCGAGGATCGTCTGGGCCCAGGACAACTGGCCCCCCTGTGCCCCCCTGATGGCGGCCCTGATCGTGTCAATAGACTCAAACATAGAGAAGTATATTGGATTTAAAAACTGAGGACCTTACAACCTATTGGACTTAACGAAGATTATGATATGTGTTCCTTTGAGTTTTGTTTATTGTGTTTTTTCTGTTTTTAATATGGAATTTTTGATATGTGCTATATGTATTTTTCAGCTATATTGTGATTTTGGACTTAAGAAGGTGCTCACTAATATGTCTTGTTCCATAGACCATAATGGTATAAGGGTTTTTTTTTGCCTTATTGGGTAGGATTTGTGATAAGATCATGTGACCTATGATTTCTTAAAACCCTGGTGGGTTAATCAGACACTTTATGCTTGACAAAGGGAGTGGATGCTTCCAAAACATTAATGTTGCTGTCTGTGATAACCATTTGGGGGCTACATGCCAAATTAAACAGCAATGCAAATGATTGTGCGTGTGTTCTACTACCTGTGGGTTTTGGCTTGGCCTGAGCTTGAGAGTGTGCCAATGGGCCTCTGATTAAAAAAGGTTGTGTTTGTAAAAGTTCAGCCTGCGGCAGCTTAGTTCCCGTCACCCCCACTTAATTTATTTGCATTGGACCTGGTTGAGGGGGGTCTGCATCACTAGTGCAGAGAGCATGCTGCAGTATTAGAGCCAAAACTCAAATTTAACAATTGGAATTTTGACTCTTGAAATTAGCAGGGGCAGGTTTTTGCTGGATGCTACTGTGAGAATGCTTTATATTTTTTGAAACCTTGTTGGTGTGTTTTTTTTAAAGGACAAGTCAACCTAGAATACAATTTTTTGCTAAAAAAAGAAATTCTAAGCAACCTTGCAATATATATTCATTACAAATTTGTAATGGTTTGAGTTATTTGTATATATAACTGCTATTAAAAGCAGCATTTATCTGTCCTTTTTTCTATGTTCTGCCCTGGTGGCTCTAACTCTTAAAACAATGTAACACAAGCCAGAAGATTAACAGACCTGTCTTGCTGGAAGAGACTGACCTTTGCCACAAAAAAGAAACAGCCAGGAGTTAAGCAAATGCTGCTTTCAGTAGCAACATAAGGCGGATTTTCAATAATGCTAGGGGAGGCTAAGCCTCCTCAGGTTTGGACCTGCTTGGCAGGACCTGATTTCCACTCCGTTTCTGTACTGTCCTGGAAATGTTCTCCTGTTCCTGCAAGCTCTGTTTCTGCTGTAATTGGCTGTGCTCTTATTGGATCTTTCTTCTTGTGGATTCTCCAATCAGAGCACAGCTTTCTTGACAGACAGTAAAATTGACCAACCAAAGCACAGATGCAGACAGGGCTCAGGAGATATTACAAACTCTTCAGTCGCATTGCAGAAATGAAGACTGAAAAGAAGAATCTGCAGACTGTAAATTTTACCTGAGAACCAACTCTCAACTTTAGCTGCAGATTTCATCCCACTCCTACAGGTACTTTACAGTTCTAAAAGGCTGAATCACTACCTGAAATTAAATTGTTTTTTGCCTGACCTGACATCTATAATATGCCTATCACCTATCCTAACAGATGGATGGTAAGTTAGTTCTTTCCCCCTGAAAAAGCTCATTGTGCTTTTATATATTTGTTGTTGTTTTTTGTTATAGTGCCAGGACCTGAATATCTGCCATTAGTACCCACTGCATCTCACTGCCTATAATGTGCTGGTTTTGGAAATACAGACTGCGTCTCACTGTATATAATGTGCCTGGGGTGTCGGTACCCACTGCCTTTCTTGCTATAAAACAAACGGAACCACATATAAAGGGGTGGTTCACTTTTAACTTAACTTTTAGTATTATATGGAATGGCCTATTCCTAGCAACTTTGCAATTGGTCTTCCTAATTAATTTTTTCATAGTTCTTGAATAATTTGCCTTTTTCTTCTGCCTATTTCCAGCTTTCAAATGGAAGCCAAAAATTATTGCTCTGCGAGGCTATAATTTTATTATTATTGTCATTTTTTATTACTTATTTTTCCATTCTGGCCCCTTAACTATTCATATTCCCATCTCTTGTTTAAACCACTACCTGGTTGCTAGGGTAAATAAGACCCTAGCAACCAGATAGCTGCTGACATACCAAATTGAGAGCTGCTGAACAAAAAGCTAAATAACTTAAAAACCATTAAAAATAAAATAGGACCAATTGCAATTTTTTTCAGAATATCAGTCTACATTATATTAAAAGTGAATTTAAAGGTGAACTACCCCTAACTGATCAGAAAACACAAATGTGTGCAGATCCCCTTACAGAAGTGCACGTATGAATACTTTTACATCCTAAGCAGTTTAGGGTAAAAAAAAGCACTCCCACCCGCACTTTCGCACAGAATCCTTGGAAGTCAGTGGGAACCGCAAGTAGTTGGGAGGTTCATTTTTTACACCAGCAGCGACTCCACTAAGTCTTACATTAGCTTTAGGTCAGTTTATGTATGGCCCATCTTTAGCCTCTCCAAACAAAAAAGTCACCCTCCGCCTATGAATAGCAATTACATTTACAAATAACTTATGCTTAGAATTGTTTTCTTTTATTAGCCAAAAACTTATTTTTGGGGTTGACATGTCCTTTAAGTTTACCTACCAGCTAATCTTTCCACAATAAATATGCACAACTGAAAGATACTATTTTCAAAAGTTGATGATGATTTACTAATGCTTGATTTTTTCAGTTGGGAGTTTTGACTCCAGAAAACCTATAAAACCATGAAGCAAAGAAAATTTTTTTTATTTTGTTTTTTTTGACGCTGGCTTTTGTACGACTATATGAAAGTCACATTTGTGCCACTGGCCACAACTGTGCCACCTTGCTCTACAGGCCATTAAGAGCGCTTAATATTGATGACTAGGTATCTACAGAGAATTAAAGTAATAACAGCAGAATAATGTAGGAGTGGGTACTCGTAAACTTGCATATAATATCTTTTAGAATGGAAATGCTGTTAAATCCCTTTAGTTCTCCGTTTTCATTTCTTTCCCTTTTTCTCAGCACATAAGGCATGTAAATATCACTTAAATACTGCAAAAAACTCAATTTATATACCCTGATTTAATGTTTTTCCGGGTCCTATACAGGCAAGTGGTATTCTTTTTATTCCTGAATTTTAGGTTGTGCTAGAAATTATGCTGTTTTGACGCCTTCCAACAGAAAACATAAAATCAGAGTTCTGCTGTATACCATTTTTGTTCTTTATGCCACCAACTTACCTTATTCCAAGATGCACCCAGCTTGGGTGTGCATACACACAGTAGAGGAAAATTGCAGCTTTACTCTACTGCACATGAGTATACCCAGGAAAGGTAAGTAAAATACAGCAGCATAGTACTCTGTTACTTTCTTTCCTGAGCTGTTGCAGTTTTTTCCTATGCACTGGCCTGGGAGGAAAAGCTTAGCATTTGGACTCGCTGGAAGTCCCTTAAATGTTGGTGCCCCAAATAAATTCACACTTTCTTGTCTTTTTAAGTGAGGCCATGTTCATCAAAATCTGAAATTAACCTTTTTAAGATTCTTTAAAAACAATTTTTTGTCTTTATTTTTCAGAGTTTGTCATGATGCTGTCTTCAAGATAAACTCATCTACGCACATTGTGATCAAGTGATTCCTTATAAATCTTCATGGATCATCTGAAATTCAAGGATATTACTTTGTACCTTACTTTTGATGTAGTATAATGTACTTTGTGTTTTAAAAGAAAATTAAATACTTTTGGATAATTGAAATTTAGGGGTATATTTTTAACAATGCTTAATTTTTATAATATTTATAAAGATTGGTAGTTCAGGGCTGGATTTAAAGATAAAGGCACCCCTAAACCACTTGCAACCCCCGCCCTCCTGCTAGCACACTCCTTCCCACTCTTGCTACTGCAGTTTTACTGATCACCAGCTTGGGGGACTGGGTCAAAATCTCCTGCCTAGTCCCCATGCCGCACCCAGATCTTGCCTGCCCACAAATCTGGCCTGTTTATTTTACAACAAACCAATGTAATTTGTGCTATTATTTTGCACCACCTGTGGGAAAAATTCAGGCAGCAAAGAAATTCTCCTGTTAAAAATAGAGCAGTTTTTTTTTTGCTGACCTTGTTGAAATGCCTATATTTGGCATGTTCTAACACCACTTTTTGCACAGCTTTATAAATATACCCATTAGAGAAATGGACACATCTACAATAAATATGCTGATTGCACTAGTTACAAAGGGTACAGTTAATAAAAAAATCTCATCCTGACCAAATGATATAAAAACTGACATTTTTCATTGACTGTATTAGTACAGGTTTCGGACCCCTTATCCGGAAACACGTTATCCAGAAAGCTCCGAATTACGGAAAGCCCGTCTCCCATAGGCTCCATTTTAATCATCAAATAATTCAGAATTTGAATACTGATTTCCTTTTTCTCTGTAGTAATAAAACAGTACTTTGTAATTGATTCCAACTAAGATATAAATAATCCTTATTGGATGCAAAACAATCCTATTGGGGGTAATTAATGTTTTATGAATTTTTTAGCAGACTTAAGGTATGGAGATCCAAATTATGGAAAGACCACTTATCCGGGATACACTTGGTCCTAAGCATTCTGGATAACGGGTCCGATACCTGTACTGTAGTTTGGCACACAGGCAGCATAGGGCAGGCAGAGTATGGCACATACAGGCAGCATAGGGCAGGCAGAGTATGGCACAGGCAGGGTAGGGCAAGTAGATTATGGCACACATGGGCAGCGAAGGGCAGGCAGAGTATGGCACACACAGGCAGCATAGTGCAGGCAAAGTACTGCCTGTTTGTGCCATAATGTGCCTGCCCTATGCTACCTGTGTGTGTGCCATACTAAGCCTGCCCTTTGCTGCCTGTGGGCCATACTCTGCCTGCCCTATGCTGTCTGTGGGATGTGAACCTGGCAAGGGTTTGTTCTGGGAGTTTGTTAGCAGCTGGATATAGTCATTAAATGGTCCCTAAGGTGTGTAAGTATGAGCTGGGGGTTGCTGTGCTATCCACAGGGGAGGAGGCATATGACATAATATATAATTCTTTCACATATGAATTATGGTTGATATCCCCACAGTGAGCACCAACCATTTAGGTTTATGCTGCTCTACCACCATTAATGTGGGCAGGGTCTTAAAACCTCTTGTGATAATATGTGTGTGGTTTGAAGTGAGTGTGGTTAAAAAAGGCGTGTGGTCAAAATTGGCTTCCATTAGCAGCCACTATGTACGCTGGAGAAATTCCGGGCCCTTGACACCACAGAAGTTGGACAGCACTGTCTTGGACATTGGATAAGTGGTGAGTCAGCCTCTTATATACAAATTACACAAATGTAGAATAGATCTGTTAAAAAGGTGATGTTTTGGAACTATCACTTTCAGTTTTATTTAAAGCTGGCAAGTTGAACTAGATATTGTAATATGTAATGTACCCATTCTTGTACAAACCTGATAAAATCCAGAATAAAGAATATAGTAAAATCAGCAACTGTCAGGACTGTGACAATAACTGCAATGATACTATGAAAATAAGGCATGGTTAATTGATCTTTCTTTGATTTGGGATATCATTTTAGATTTATTTTTGCAACTTATAGTTTTTTTTCTCTCCTCCGCCCCTATCTGCATGATGGGAGACTTTAACACAACCCTAGACTCGGGATAAAGATTTTTAAGCGATATTTTAAACCATGCGATATATTTATGTGTTATTTCGTAGCACGCGATATCAGCGCATGCTATTACACACGTAGCAGTTACTTTCTGAAAATTACTATTCTGAAAATTACCATTTCCCTGAAAACACAAGCATGCATCACTCTAGGAAGATCACATACTTGAAAAAATCTGACTGCAAACTCCATCTTGTCACCACAGACAATCACCAGCTGCAATTTTGCTTAGTAACGCCTACTCCTAGGAGGCGTTAAGTTTCACAGTAATTATCACCACATTTTACCCGTTTAACGCTTCATGTGTGTTTGTGAACCATGCGTTAGTATTATTTCTATGCGATAATTACTGCAATGCAGTAAAAATTAACGCTTTGCGATAATGCATTTCTTTTTGCGCATGTGATATGAGTGTTATCGCATGCGAAATGATGAATTGGTACTTGATTATTGCACACTTTTTAACGCAAAAACTATGCGATAAGAGTTAATGACCTTTAGTGAATTGGCCCCATAGACTTAACCCTAACTTCCCAAGACCTCCTAGTCAAGGTCCTACATATAGAATATCTCCCAAGGGAAATATCAGGCCACACCCCAATGCCGCTAACCCTAAATATGCTCCCCCAAAATGAAAGCAAACAATGGAGGCTCTCCCCACTCTGGTTATCCAACGAAACGGTCTCCAAGGCTAACTTAGAGGCCTTAAAAGAGTACTGGGAATTAAATACCGAAACAGCTCCCCCCAAACTCTCTGGGAGGCATGCAAAGCCACAATACGAGGTTCCCTCATGAGCTTAATAGTAGGAGTAAGATGTAAAGCCTCAGAAGAGGTGGAACAAGCCCAACAAATCCGAACACAAGCCGAAGCTGCCCTCATCACAAACCAGGACACTTCGGCAGCCCACAAAGCAGTACAAGCAGCACTAGAAACAGCTAGGACCAAAATAGTCAGAAAGAAATTACTATACAACGCACTTTTGATAGAGGAGAAAAGAATGGCAAATTACTAGCTTACTTAGCCTTCACTCAAATTAACCCTACAAACTGTCCCCAGGCTCCAACTTCCCAATGGAGAAATAATCACCAAACCCCCTGAAATTGCAAATTCATTTGCCAATTATTATAAAGAACTTTATACAACCAGAGCAAATCATACCTATAACCAATTAACAAGCTTCCTAGACAGGACCTCCATTCCCTCCATAATTAGAGAGCTGAGAAATCAACTGAATAGCCCCATAACAATGACAGAGGTCATGACAGCTATAAACTGTCAACAACAGTCCCAGGTCCGGATGGGTTCCCCCCAGACTAGTACAAAGTAACAGCAATAGAAATTACCCCCCACCTTCATAAAACCATCATGGAATCCATCTCTCCTCCCAGCTTCCTACCGCCCAGTCTCATTGATTAATGTGGCTGCCAAAATATTTGCTAAAATATTAGCCAGAGGGTAAACCTTGTGATAACTGAACTGATGCACTCAGACTAGTCCGGCTTTATGCCAACAAACATAAATATCCGCAGATTGTACACAAATATATAAGTCAGAGGGGACAGTAGCTGCGTTTAATGAATATAAACACTATAACAAGTGTTGTAAAACAGCAATCCGGAAGGCAAAGATAGAAAATGAGGAGCGCATCGCGGCCGAGGCCAAGACTAACCCCAAAAAGTTTTTTAAGTATATTAATAGTAAAAAGATGCAGGTTGAGGGTGTGGCCCCATTGAGTTATAGTAACAATATGGTTACAGCGGATACAGAAAAGGCAGATGTGCTTAACCAGTTCTTTTCTTCTGTGTATACAGTAGAGGAGCCAGTGGGCCAAGTCTCACCCAATAGCTTCACTGTTGCCTCAGCTCCAACTACACAGTGGTTGGCACAGGATATGGTGCTTAAAGGGTTACACACGATAAATGTAAACAAGGCACCTGGGCCAGATGGAATACACCCTCGGGTACTGAGAGAGCTAGGGGCAGAATTGCAGTGGCCCTTGTTTCTGATATTCTCAGACTCGCTCTCATCAGGTATGGTACCTAGGGATTGGAAGAAGGCGAATGTCACTCCCATATTTAAAAAGGGAGTAAGATCTCAGCCTGGCAATTATAGGCCTGTAAGTTTGACATCCGTGGTGGGCAAGTTATTTGAAGGCTTGTTAAGGGATCACATTCAAAATTATGTAGTGGAGAATGGCATTATGAGCAGTAATCAGCATGGCTTTAGGAAGGACAGGTCATGTCAGACCAATTTAATTGCTTTTTATGATGAGGTAAGTAAGAAGCTGGACAGTGGGGATGCAGTAGATATAATCTATTTGGATTTTGCCAAAGCATTTGATACTGTTCCCCACAAACGACTGCTTTCTAAGCTAAGGTCTATTGGTCTTAGTGAAGTCGTTTGCACATGGATAGAAAACTGGCTACAGGATCGGGTACAGAGGGTGGTTGTTAATGGCACATTCTCTACTTGGAGTAAGGTTCTCAGTGGGGTCCCTCAGGGTTCTGTACTGGGTCCACTTTTGTTTAATTTGTTCATAAATGACTTAGGGGAGGGTATTATGAGTAATGTATCAGTGTTTGCAGATGACACAAAACTCTGCAGACCAGTCAATTCTATCCAGGATGTGACATCCCTGCAGCAGGATCTTGACCAACTGGCAATCTGGGCAGCTAAGTGGCAGATGAGATTTAATGTGGATAAATGTAAGGTCATGCACCTGGGATGTAAAAATATGCAAGCCCCGTATAACCTTAATGGGACTGCACTAGGCAAATCCATAATGGAGAAGGATCTTGGAGTCCTTGTAGATAATAAACTTGGCTGTAGCAAGCAATGCCAGGCAGCAGCTGCAAGGGCAAACAAGGTTTTGAGCTGTATTAAAAGGGGTATAGATTCACGGGAGGAGGGGGTTATTCTTCCCCTTTACAGAGCACTGGTAAGGCCCCATCTAGAATATGCTGTTCAGTTTTGGTCTCCAGTGCTCAAACGGGACATTATTGAGTTAGAGAGGGTCCAGAGAAGGGCAACTAAGCTGGTAAAGGGTATGGAAAGCCTCAGTTATGAAGAAAGACTGGCCAAGTTGGGTCTGTTTACACTGGAGAAGAGGCGCTTAAGAGGTGACATGATAACTATGTATAAATATATAAGGGGATCATATAATAACCTCTCTAATGTTTTATTTACCAGTAGGTCCTTCCAACGGACACGAGGGCACCCACTCCGTTTAGAAGAAGGGAGGTTCCATTTAAATATTCGGAAAGGATTTTTTACAGTGAGAGCTGTGAAGTTGTGGAATTCCCTCCCCGAATCAGTCGTACTGGCTGATACATTATATAGCTTTAAGAAGGGGCTGGATAGATTCTTAGCAAGTGAGGGAATACACGGTTATGGGAGATAGCTCTTAGTACAAGTTGATCCAGGGACTGGTCCGATTGCCATCTTGGAGTCAGGAAGGAATTTTTTCCCCTCTGAGGCAAATTAGAGAGGTTTCAGATGGGGTTTTTTGCCTTCCTCTGGATCAACTTGTAGTTAGGCAGGTTAGGTATAGGCATTATGGTTGAACTTGATGGACGTATGTCTTTTTTCAACCCAACCTACTATGTTACTATGTTACTATGTTACTATGTTACTATGTAAATCTCACAGCAGAACACCTCAAAAAAGGCTCTCGGTGGTAGTGTTCTTAGATGTCGCCAAGGCTTTTGACTCAGTAGAGTGGGCCTACCTATGGGAAGTCCTCCATAGATTTGGTCTGGGTGTCGAATTCATAAGCTGGGTAAAACTCCTGTATTGAGCCCCAGTGGAACAGGTAAAAGTTAATAACATCATATCCCAGCAATTTCCCCTAAAGAGAGGAACGAGACAGGGGTGCCCACTCTCGCCACTACTGTTTGCCTTAGCCATGGAACCCCTGGCGATCCAGATCCGCAACTCCCCTAACATTAAGGGACTTAGACTAGGAGAGATAGAGGAACGCATATCCCTATACGCAGACAATGTCCTCCTCTACCTAGCAGACCCAGCACAGTCGCTGCAGTCGGTCCTTACATTGATTCAGGAATTTGGTCTATACTCTAGCCTCATAATTAACTGGGACAAGTCTAGCATAATGCCAATAGAAGATAATCTATCACCAGACCAATTCCTCCCTACCCCACTTACATGGGTAACATCCTTTAGATACCTGGGCATCAAGATCTCTAGGCAGGTCACAGAATACATCCAGCTCAATCTCACTCAGCTCACGACCACCCTTGATAACTGGTCTAACCTTTTCCTGACTGTATGGGGCAGAATCAATCTCCTAAGGGCTCTGGCACACGGGGAAATTAGTCGCCCGCGACAAAACTCCCTGTTCGCGGGCGACTAATCTCCCCGAGTTGCCAAGACCCGCCATCCCACCGGCAAACATGTAAGTCGCCGGCGGGATGGCAAACATGTAAGTCGCCGATTTCGGGAAATCGCGCCGCCGCGTGTGCCATCCCGCCGGCACACACCAAATTCTTGTGCATACTACATAACTCTCCAGTTTTATACCTAAGTCAATGTTTAAAAAGATAGAAAGTGCACAATCCACCTTCATCTAGGCAAAAAAAGCACCCTGCTTCCCACTCTCCAAACCAAAATCTGGAAAGCATGCTGAAGAAGGCCTGGGGTATCCAGACCTCTATCTATACTACTTAGCCAGCCAACTGTATTATATTCACTGGTGGTTCCACCCTGATCCTAATAACCCCAACATGCTCCTGCAGGCCACCATAGCAGGATCAGTGGAAACCCTCCAATACGTTTCATATAGGAAACTGGTTGACACACCCACCAGGAACCCTGTTTATTACAACCACCTATTATGTCGCCAGGACTTCCGCTATTGGGCAACGCTCATCTACCCCACTTCCAAAGACTGATTACATATATGAGGTGGCCTAGAGTTGGCGTAAGAACCCTTGGGGACGTTATCCATAATAATGTTATCGCCTCCAGAGACCAATTAATAGACCGTAAGCCAGAGGAGACCATCCCAGTATTCTCCTATATGCAACTTAGACAAGCCCTTAGGGCACAATTCCCAACCACTGAACTGGTTATCCCCACTATTGAAGCCAATCTAAGGATTGAGTCCCCCAAAAAACTAATTGGGAATCTATATGTCAACCTCCTATTTTCCACCCCCTCACCCTTGAAATCAGCATTCACAAAATGGAAAAGGGAACCCCTAAACTTGACTGAGACTGAATGGGAAGAAGCAACAACTAAAGCTTATCAATACTTAATAGCGACCAGGGATAGACTGATACAGTTCAAACTGCTACACCAGCTGTATATCACCCTGCTCAATCTCAGTTGCATGGACAATGTGCAAATTCACAGATGTCCCAAATGTGGGGAGCAAAATGCCAACTTTCTCCAAATGGTATGGTTGTGCCCGTTAATAGCCAGATTCTGGAAAGAAGTCACAGAATACAAGACAAAGCGGGTTTCCCCAAATTCTTTACGCTGGACATTTGCCTACTAGGTGTAATTAACGAGGTAGTAGAATTTAATCATCAAAGAGATCTCTGGAGAACCCTCCTCTTTATGGCCAGGAAAACCATAGTCACTAACTCGATGTCCCCTAACCCCCCAACACTAGGGCAGTGGTTAGCCTCAATCAGGCAACGAACTAGAGGGACTCTCATCTCTCCATTAAATGGAAATACTAGACAGGACTACCAATGTTATGTATCAATGCTGATAACAATGCCAATGTATTGACTGTATAAATGTGCTGAACATGTACTGTACCTGACCTGCTGTAAATATTCCTTCCCACCCCCTACCTTGTTTCAAAAAACTACAAATAAAAATAATAAAAATTTAATTTAAAGGTAAACTACCCCTTTAAGCTAACTGATCACAAACACAAATGTATGGGGAACCCCTCACAGAAGTGCATGTATGAATACTTTTACATCCTAAGCATTTTAGGGTAAAAAAAAAGCACTCCCACCCGCACTTTTGCGCAGTATCCCTGGAAGTCAGCGGATATTGAATACTCTTCTGCATCCCTATATTCAATACTCTTCTGCATCCCTCATCAACAGAATCACTCAACCTCATGCACTCTCCTCAAGACTTTGCTGATTTTTTGCAAGAACAAAGCAATTAGATTCCCACCTCTAGTTCACAATACTATAAGTTTATACCAGCATGGTTTTATGCGTAACAGATCTTGCCAGACTAATTTAGTCACCTTTTATGAGGAGGTGAGCAGGAACCTCGATGCTGGAATGGCAGTTGATGTCATCTACTTGGACTTTGCTAAAGCATTTGATACAGTACCTCACAGAAGGTTAATGATCAAATTGAGGAATATTGGCCTTGAACATAATATTTGTAATATTGGAGTATACTCCCAGTTCAATCCACCGGAACACAGAGTACCTAAGGAGTGTATCCATCTCATCTCCAATTTTTTGAGACGACCAATTTGATCGCCTCCTCGCCTGTATAATCAAACATCAATTACTTGATATCTAAACTGGCTAACCGTGTGGTTATGTTCCTTAAAATGGTAGGGGAAGTGGAAGATGTGTAAAACTACAGCGGATATTTGATTTATGCTGTTTTATTTGATCTTTTATTTTTTTGTAGTTTCTCCCACTATGCTAAGCCACACTTATTAATCAAGTACACCACATAAGATGAGTCACAAGTATAATACTTCCTAATGCAGATCTGGCGCCCACTCTGGGGATGGGTGAAAAAATCTCCTTTTGTAATGTTATTACACTGAGTGCAATTGAGACATTTTAGGTTGTCCCAAAAATATCTGTTCTTTCTTTTTTATGGGGCCCACATCTGCTTTTATGAGCATGTCACGCAAATTCCTATTCTGTTGGTAAGCCATTACTGGTATTTCTGTAAATGCTTTTACATGTGAGGCACATGTCTGTGGTTTATACCGGTGTTTCTTAATTATTCTTTTAAACCGAATCACTGGCCACTGAAAATTTGCTGGCTGTCATGTCTCCAGCATAGCTTCCATCATCTTGTTGTTTAATGTTGCTCATTAGCAGTGAACTCCCTCTGCTGGCTGTTTGCTATAAATGAAGTGAAACATTTTCTGTGGAACCTCTGACCCTATGGAACCACCATACTCCTGGCATGTGACCTATTACAGTGCATTGTGGGAGTCCAGACTCCATTTTGTAGCCCATGCTGTGGAAGAAGCACACCTACATCTACCTTCTCCCCCATGGTGGCATCGCTGGTAAGCATTATGGACATAAAACCTGCACTGAGCCACCATTAAAGCTGCCAGCACCTCGGAGACACTGTGGCATATAATTTCATCCAGCATTGATGTGTTTATGTTGCAGCTGTTTTCTGTGTTACTATATTTTGCCATATATTTATTGTGTTTTATTTCATTTGCATTACAGTTTCACCTCATTTTCCACAATCACCCAGTAAAGTTAAACAGATTTTACCTTTGGTCTCTTTTATTGGAGTGTGGGAATGTTAAGCTGTATGTCAAGCTACACACTACCTCAGGGTAACACGTGGTGAGGACAGAACAGTGAAACAGCGGCTATCCAAGAGGTAAAGCAGTACAGATGCTTCACTGCAGGCTATAAAGCAAGTGCAGCAAGAAAGCAGCTAAATAAGTGTAGTATACACCCACTAAACTGCGATAAGATATAGTGAATACACTGAGGCCGGCTACCTTGTTAACATAGCTACCTGCATTCAGATATACAGCTGTCCCTGCAAGGTCAAATACCCCACAACAGCATAATGTCCCAGAAACGGACACCTTCACTTATAACCACTTATAACAAGTTTCTGGTTCCCCAGCACTCAGCTGTTATTAATGCTGCCGCCATTGCCCATGCAAAAGCAGAAGCGGCCAAGGCCCACGCCTCCTTTGCAGAAAAGGAAATGAAGGCAAAATGGAGTGGGCACACCTGGAAGCAGAAAGAGTGCGCCTAGAAGCAGAGAGGAAAGTACAGGCCAAATGCCTGGAGGCAGAAAGGGTGGGCCAGGAAGCAGAGCGGAAAATAGAAAGTCGTCACCTAGAAGCATTTTTAGAGAAGCTCAACATAGAGAAGGAAGCTGCAGCAGCCATAGCTAAAGCAGAAGCTCTAGAGTCAATTATATACCCTGACAGTGAAAGATACGGCAGGATGCGAGTTCTAGAGATTGAGGGTCAAGACCTGCTGCAGCGCACCTCTGAGTATGTCCACCAACACTCCAAACAGGACAGAGATTCTCTTTCAGCATGAGAACCAGATCAATACGCTGATCAAACCAAGATTGCTACACGACTCAACAAGTCAGCAGCAAGTCCACCAAAGAGATAACACTGAGCAAAGTGATGTTGATTACTGCAACACCTACATCAACCAAGCACCTAAATCTATAGGTAACCCTCCAGCTGCCTCCTTTGCTATGTTAAAATGGTATGTCACAAATCAGCCAAAAGGAGAGCCTCCAGACAGGTATGATTACACAAAGCCCTCTCACTATTACACTCATGCCCCTGCCTACCCTGGTGTCAACCAGGCCACAATGGACTTTGCCAAGTTCTTTGCACAGCGCAAGCTAGTCACCAAAGAACTTGTAAAGTTAAATAACCACACAGAAGGCTTCAGAGCCTGGCGTTCTTTCTTTCAAAACACTATCAGAGACTTAGACCTATCATACAGTGAATAAAATATCTAGGAAGCGAGTCTGCAGAACACGCCAAAAGGATCAGGGTGATCAACATAAACCACCCAGAGACTGGTCTCAAAATGATCTGGCATAGACTTAATGAGTGCTATGGCACAGCTGATGTTAAAGAGAATTGACGACTTCCCTAAAATATCTAATAAAGGTTACCAAAAATTTAGAGAACTAAGTGACTTGTTAATGGAAGTTCAAGTAATGAATTACACAAATCTAATTTATTCTATCCACCTTAGTGTTATCTTTAGGTTACATTATTTGTTCTCTACAGTAGAAAAAAAAGGGGGGGGAAGTAAAATGAGAAGAAAAAAGGGGGAAGTAAAATGGGAAAAAAGAAAAAAGGGAGCAGTAAAATGGGAAAAAAAAGGGGGGGGGGAATAAAATGAAAAAAAGAAAAATGGGGAAGTAAAATGAGAAAAAAAAAGGGAAAATAAAAAGCGGGAGGAAAGAGGAACAGAAAAGACCCTTATGAAATAAAGGGACTCCATTACAGCTATATATGACAGCTTAAATCCCATCTGACATTGAGACCTTGTGGCTCCCGTGTGGCAAGTATGAAGATCCATTTCGCATCTAATTTTAGAAGCCTTTTTAGTTTATCACCACCTCTGTTTGGTATGATTACCTTATCAATTCCTTGAATTCTTAACATGGACACATTACCCCCATTACAAGATGAAAAATGTGGTGCAACTAACGTATTTATCAGAAAGAACGAGAGGCAAAAAACTTTCCAAGCAAGGAACTTTCAGGGGGAGTGCGACAGAGGTCTTTCAGGAGGTGGTGGAACTGGAACTCACGGAGGGCCTATAAAGGCAGATTAATAGTGATATTAGATACAGAGGATTATGTTAGAGAGGCCAAACGGCAACTAGAGGACACTTCCACTTATGAAATACTAAATAGAACCCCCACAGTTATTAAAACTAATAGAAAAAGGTTTTCAAGTGGGAGCATATAATGAAGATATTAAGTTAGCGCGCATCCAGTAATGCCAATATTCTACAACCTCCCTAAAGTACAAAGGAAGACCAATTGTCTCTGGTCTTAACTCACTAAAAGAAAAAGTATCAGAATTAATAGACATATACCTGCAACCTCTAGTATTAACCTTAACTTCACGGGTCACTATGATACAAAGGAGATTTCTTTTGTAACGCTTTTCTGACCCAATTTGGAATAAACCCAGGCTAGTAGTGAATAGAGAGCATGGGTTACATTTGCGACACTTAATACAAAGGGGTGAGCCTCCGCTATATGGGAGAATCTGGATGGAGCGAGGGTGTAGTGGAACTACAACTAGCTGAGGTGTGGTGTGCAGGTGGTAAAAGATGGACGCCAGAGGATTCTTGCTGATCAACTATAGTACAAGTTTATTAAAGGCACAACTGAATAGTGCAGCAGGGTTATACTCACAGACACAGCAGTGTATGATGTCACAGATAGTACAGCAGATGTGACTCTTTAGGCACAGAATAACCCACTTGGAGGATGCACAGAGGATTAGTTGACACCTGAGATATAGACCTTTCAGAAGGGAGTGTTCCGGCCGACTGTGGTCCAGGGGAGAGCTCCTAACACTGGTACCTGGCGTCTAATAAAACCGGTCCCTAAAGAACGACTACAGAGCCGGGGTGGACTAAACCCTTTGTTACAACTCCTGGTTGGGGCTATTGACTGCCCTTACTAAATAGACTGACTACAATCACCTCTCCTAGAGGGTGCTATTACAAATCTGACTGTGCTGGCTTTACCTCATTCACGGGGCCCTGTCCCCGACTTAGCACTAGGGTAGGTGGTCCCCTAGGGTACAAATGGCTTCTGGGCCAATGTTCTGGTCCAGGCTCAGTTGGGATCTGTCCAGAACACAGCATGCAGCCAAAAGAGGAAGACACTCCCTTGTGCAAGACACTATATAGTCTGCCAAGGGGAGTGGTCAACCTGGGCTAAACCTATAGAGGGCAGCCTAACAACAGTAAACTGAGATCAGAGGGCTCTGCCCTATAACAATACAGATAAGATAAGGATAAGGGATAACACCATAGGGAGCTTAACCCTATGGGTCCCTACATTCACCCGGGGGAAAAATCCATTCCGACCCGGCAATGGCAAATAATATTAATTTCACATTTCAAGCAATAACTGTAGTGCATTGATTTAGTGCAAAAATACAGTACCCTTACATCCGTTTCTGATACCCTCTCCTGAGGAGTATCCGGTACATTGGATAGCTGAAAAATGAAAATTTTAAGGCACAGAAAATGTTTAACTGTTTCGTTACTAGTTACGTTTCTGTAAACCATTTACAATACATGAGTGTCACTATGGATCACTCAGGCACTTACTTATAAAGATCCATGAAATACCTTCTGGCTCTGCAACAGAGGTATAACAGGCACAATACTTATAAATCTTGAGTCACCTTCCTGACCACTAAACAGGGGTGCTCAGGCACACACTTAGGTATCCTAGATATACCACCTGTAACCTGCAACAGGGGCATGACAGATACACTTACACATGAGGACGATCCTGCCTTCACTCAGGTGTCCCCAGGCACATGCTTGGCTGTAAAGAAATTGTTATTGGGCACAACTTAAACTGTAATACATCCCCACCCATAAACTTTATTAAGTCCAGGCCTTCCACCCTAACCCAGTGTTCATGAATCTCCCGACATGCACTCCGTAGGTGTGGATTAGGCAATGGGTTCTACCCTATGATGAGGTAGATGAAAATAGAAGTTGTAGTGGGATGGGGCGCAGCAGTCTTTTGATTGTTCACCCAACTGGTAACTTTACAGTCTCTCCTGAAGGATTTGGAGAGTCCCAAACTTTAAAAGAAACACAAATCCACCACTGTGGATAAAACTGAAGAAGACGGATCACACTCTATGGCGGCAAAACCGGCAGTCTCTTTAGAGGTGCCCAAATATGGTGGGTAATCCCTTTAACAGCTAGGGACCGCACCCACCTCCCACCCGGGGGAAAATCCCATCTGGTGAAGGGATACAACCTGAAACCGGCATGGGGTTTTCTTCCTAATGGAGGTTCCGCTCATACTTCACCTTAGTGACCTGGTATGATACATAGTAAGCCGGATGTGGCTTATCAATCTTTCCTCCTGAAGGAAGGTTGGAGAGAAGTGCAAAATCACGGTCTTCCTGAAATTTCCCACAGGACTTTACTCTGTGTTTCAAGACAGTGCGACCGAACCACCACTCTCGGGCAACATTAGCCAGATACTCTGAATCCTGGTTCCGTTTGGTGGTGCTTTGATGAAGGAGGCCTCCGGGTACCAGGCCTGACCTCCGAATTAGTTCTCCGTAGAGCCACTCATCTACATGTGACTCTACGATGTCGTAAACCCACTCCGGAGCATAGGGCATGTAAAAACCCCACTGTTGGAAAACTTTTTCATTTATGATCCTTTGAACCCTGGACACGGCTCTAAATTTTTCAGGGTCTGCCCTCCCTTGAGCGACCCAGCACGAGGTATCCTTATGAACTGCAGTTGGGGGTGGCATTATGATATGCCAACCTGGTGGATCATTTGACGTTTCCTCGTGTTCCTTTGGAGGGTCAAAGAACCGAGTTCCTTCCAGAAGGGAACTTTTTGGAAGGGGTCCAAAGTCCATATGGGCCCAATTGGGTCTAAACCTCCTCTTTGGGTAAGTGGTACTTAGGAACACTCCACTCCCTGTGGAAGGTGATGAACTCGCACTTGCCCCCTCCGGGGTAGGCGATTTGGATCTACCCCTACCCACTGTTAAGTGAAGTAACCGCAGATCTTCCCCTGCTTTGGAGACTCCTGCAGGAACCTGTGAGGGGTGGCGACTTGGGTCAGCTTGATCCTCTGGCCATGTAGATTTAGAAACAGCCACAGAGACTGAATCAAGAATGTCCTCCTCTGAGCTGTCTGTTTTGGTCTCAATATCCTGCGCAGCCCCTATAGGAGCACTAGTAGATGCGTGCTGTGGGGGTACAGGTGTAGCAGGCCTAAGGACATCTGGGCAATCCATGCCACCCTGAAGGAACGGCCCATGCGCCCTCTGCAGGGGTCTAGCCCAGCAGCGCGTCTTACAGTAGGGGCACATTTCCTCCAATTCCCTCCATGCCTGGTCTATTTCATGTTCGCAGACCACACAAAACGGCATCACTTTGGTAGTGCCATCCCCCTGCATCTGCTCACTGAATGTGCCCAACCAAACAAAATGTGGGAAGGATGGGGCAGTTAATACGCCACTATCCGTGGCTTCCGGGGTCAGTGATCTAAGGCTCGCTTGGTCGGCCATTTTAAATTTCAGAGGGGGTTTGCAGTCCACGAAATACTTTGTGTGGCGTGGTAGGAAAATTTTTGAGTCCCTCTGGAGATGAGCTCTACTGAGAGTGCGTCTCTAAGTCACTCCTGGGGTCAATGTTCAATGTAATGCTCCTTCTGCCGCCGCAGTAATAGGAGTAGTGATTCCCGCAAGTTATCCGGCCCAGAACGCAGCCGCGTATACTGGGTTACACCCGGGTTATCCGGTGGTTTCAACAACCAGTAGGGGAATCTGTATAAAGGTAGTGGTCCCACAGCCGTGGGGTACTCACAGTCCTAAGCCCTTCTCGGGGCCCCAGGTCGCAGCCGCGGATCCTGGTTCCGGAAGGTATAAGCCTCGGTCCCCGGTCTGTATCCTCTGCAGCCGCAGAGATAAGCAGGGTAACCGAGATGCGGTATTGATGTTAGAGCTTTTAAGCGTAAGCAGCCGCTTTACACTCTATGCAGCCGGAGCTCTTACACCATGCGTCTTTCCTATTCAAGTGAGAGTCACAAGATGGCTGCCATGAGGTCACAATCTCGTGAAATGGCCGCCAAAGTCTCACAAACAACCCGCCTCTCGCGGGATTTCGTAGGAAAGAGCGCCAAAATTTAGGGGCGGTGATTGACAACTCCGCCGACCAATGGGAGTAACGGGTAGAATCCTCAAGCCCGAACCCACGGCCAATTAGTACTGTGCAATTACGATCAGGACTGCAGGCGCCTTTTGCCTAACGCGTCCGGCAGTGCCTGTCAGTAAAATTTAAAGCAACACACACACTTTTACTCAGCCCCTCAGGTAATGGCTCCGAAAATTTCAAAATGAATTTAACCCTTCGGGCCCCACGTTGGGCGCCATAAATGTAACGCTTTTCTGACCCAATTTGGAATAAACCCAGGCTAGTAGTGAATAGAGAGCATGGGTTACATTTGCGACACTTAATACAAAGGGGTGAGCCTCCGCTATATGGGAGAATCAGGATGGAGTGAGGGTGTAGTGGAACTACAACTAGCTGAGGTGTGGTGTGCAGGTGGTAAAAGATGGACGCCAGAGGATTCTTGCTGATCAACTATAGTACAAGTTTATTAAAGGCACAACTGAATAGTGCAGCAGGGTTATACTCACAGACACAGCAGTGTATGATGTCACAGATAGTACAGCAGATGTGACCCTTTAGGCACAGAATAACCCACTTGGAGGATGCACAGAGGATTAGTTGACACCTGAGATATAGACCTTTCAGAAGGGAGTGTTCCGGCCGACTGTGGTCCAGGGGAGAGCTCCTAACACTGGTACCTGGCGTCTAATAAAACCGGTCCCTAAAGAACGACTACAGAGCCGGGGTGGACTAAACCCTTTGTTACAACTCCTGGTTGGGGCTATTAACTGCCCTTACTAAATAGACTGACTACAATCACCTCTCCTAGAGGGTGCTATTACAAATCTGACTGTGCTGGCTTTACCTCGTTCACGGGGCCCTGTCCCCGACTTAGCCCTAGGGTACAAATGGCTTCTGGGCCTATGTTCTGGTCCAGGCTCAGTTGGGATCTGTCCAGAACACAGCATGCAGCCAAAAGAGGAAGACACTCCCTTGTGCAAGACACTATATAGTCTGCCAAGGGGAGTGGTCAACCTGGGCTAAACCTATAGAGGGCAGCCTAACAACAGTAAACTGAGATCAGAGGGCTCTGCCCTATAACAATACAGATAAGATAAGGATAAGGGATAACACCATAGGGAGCTTAACCCTATGGGTCCCTACACTTTCTTAGATCTAACACTTACACATCACAAATCAAAAATAATCACTACTATATTTAAGAAAGAATGGGCTGGAAACACTTTTTTACATGCAGCCTCCTGCCACCCCAAACAGGAATCCCTCTGAATACATATTCAGAGGGATTCCTGTAGGGCAATTCTATAGGTTAAAGCGTAGTTGCAGCTCAGAGTCCGATTTTTTGGTCAAAGCGAGGGAGCTAAGAGATCAATTTATAGCAAGAGGTTATCTAGAAAACTACCTCAATAATGAGTAAAACCAGAGAAGATCTGCTACAAAATAAAAATAATTTTAATAAAAAGAATGCAAAAAGAAACACAATTATATTTATCACCCCATACAGTCGGCAATTTAGTTCAATGAAACAAATTATAAAAAAACATCTTCCCATTTTTTATAATGATTCAAAATTACGGCAGATATTGGGAGAAGGATGTGACTTTATTAGTAGAAGAGCACCTACAATAGGGAACATTTTATCACCCAGTGAATTTAAACGGGATAAACCCGACAATAACTGGTTAAAAACAAAAGGGATGTATCAATGCGGTTCTACACGTTTTATCACTTGTTCAAAAGTATATGTATCTAAATACTTCACCAGTACTAGCACAGGAAAACAATATAGGATACAATGTTAAATTAAATGCAATACAGCGGCCACAGTGTACCTGTTATCTTGCATAAAATGTAACATTCAATATGTAGGATGCACAGTTCGCCCCCTGAAAAATCGCATGCGAGAACACTTAAATCAAATCGCATCAAAAAGTGAAGCAACCACAGTTGCACAACATTTTTCATCTTTAATAGGGGTAATGTGTCCATGTTTAAGGACAAGGAAAGGCTAAGTCACTTGGGGGTGGCAAAATGTTAGGCACCCCCAAGTGACTTAAATTGCTTACCTTGTACCCCGGGCTGGTGCCCCTGTCAGGAGAAAACAGCCCGGGGTAACAGGTAGGCGATTAAAGTCACTTGGGGGTGCCTAACATTTTGGCACCCCCAAGTGACTTTGCCTTTCCTTGTCCTTTAAGAATTCAAGGAACTGAAAAGGTAATCATGCCATATATAGTAACTATGTCCGCGCTCTTAAACAATTTCTGTAAAACTATTTGAAATATTTAATACAGTGGTAACAGAATGAAAGTCGAAAAAGAGGAGAAAAAAAAAACCCCACCACACCCAATGTGCTAATTAACTACAGATATAGGGGCCGATTCACTAAAGTGCGATAAAACGTGCGCTATTTTTAGTGTGCGCTAAAAATTTTACCGCGTCTTAATTTTGGCGACTTTTCGCACGATTCACTATAAGCATACTCGCGCTATTTTACGCGCGGTATTTCATGCGATAGCTTTGTCGCGATAAATAGCGTGCGCGGTATTTTCACGCTATTTATTGCATGCGCTAATTGTCGCAACATTACGCACGCGACAATCGGCAGCATAAAAATGCCGACATTTTGCCCTGGGAGAGCACAGAGTGCTAGAGAGGTGCTGTATAAAAGTTTATTTGCAAAAAAAACCCCCAAAAATGGGGGGGGGGGGGATTTAAGAATATTTAGCCAAATACTTAGGGGTCCGTTTGCTAAAGTGGCTTAAATTAAGTGGGAGATTTTAGACACAGAATAAATGGCAAATATGTTATGGGCACTTTATTAAACCGGGACAAATATAATATTGCAATTATTCTGGCAACAAAACATTGAATTGGCAGTTATCACACTCGCCAGAAAATACGCTACGTACTAATTAACGCAAGTTTTACTATTCAGCAAAATGGGCTAAAGACAAAATTGTTGCCAGAATATTTGCAAACATTTAACCCATATAGCATATTGATGCTGTTACTGATAAATGTAAGAGTGTAGGGGAAACTACATGAAAGTATAGAATACCATATCAATGAAGGATAAATAACGAGACATTACTCAGTTCAAAAGTATAAAACTAAAAACTTTTACTTAATAGAAAAGGGGGGGGGGAAACTTAGGGCTTGCTGCCCTTGAGCTCCTCCATGTCCCTCCTCAGTTCAGCAACTTCACCCCGGAGCTGGGCCAGCTCGGCCTTCATATTGTCCAGGTCCTCCTGCATGGACCGACGTGATCTTCCCTCGTCAGCAGGAGAACCTGGTGGCTGGCATCCGGGGGGCTGGGAGGGGAACTCAAGGGCCGGGGAAACTGGGGACAAACTGGGGGGAGGAGTAAAGGGGGGGGTGTCCGGGGCCTCCATGGCCTCCTCCGCCTCTGGGGCCTGGCTGGGTCCTGGGGCCGGTGGTCGGGCCTCTGGGGCCAATTGTCCGGCCTCTGGGGCCAATTGTCCAGCCTCTGGGACCAATTGTTGGGCCTCGGGGGCCGGTGGATGGGCCATGGGGGCCGCAGGTCGGGCCGCGGGGGCCGGAGGAGGTCGGGCCTCGGGGGCCGGTAGAGCCTGCTGGGCCACATGAGTCTGGAGGGCCTGGGGTTGAGCCTGGGGAGGAGGTGCCAGCTGAAGTTCTTGAGCGCCTAGCATACAACCGACTGACGCTATTCCTCTCTGACTTTAACCTCCTGGATCCCCTACAATCTGGTTTTAGACAACAACACTCCACCGAAACTGCTCTAACCCGACTAACAAATGACCTCCTTTCGGCTAAAGCCAAAAAACACTACTCGCTACTAATACTTCTCGATCTCTCTGCTGCTTTTGACACTGTGGATCACCCTCTTCTCCTCCAGACTCTCCGCTCTCTTGGCCTTCGTGACACTGCCTTATCCTGGTTTTCATCTTATCTCTCAGATCGATCCTTCAGTGTCTCTTACAATGGGGAATCATCTTCTCCCCTGCCTCTTTCTGTTGGGGTTCCTCAAGGCTCTGTCCTGGGCCCCTTACTATTTTCTCTCTATACCTCCTCACTTGGCAAATTAATCAGTTCTTTTGGCTTTCAGTACCACCTCTATGCTGACGATACTCAGATCTATCTTTCCTCTCCTGATCTCAACCCAGAGCTTCTAACTCGCATCTCTTCCTGTCTGTCCGCTATCTCCACTTGGATGTCCCAACGTTACCTCCAATAAAACCTCTCTAAAACTGAACTGGTTCTCTTTCCCCCATCCAACACCCACATTGTTCCCGGGGTATCTATAACGGTTAACAATTCTACCATCACCCCATCTTCCCAGGCCCGGTGCCTTGGGGTCATGGGCGTCCGCAGAAAATTTTCCAAGGGGGGGGCAAGTAAGCTAGCATCATCCTGCAACAGACAAATATATATATATATATAAATATATATATATATTTTTTTTTTGCAGGATGATACTAGGGGAGGCTAAAGATGACCCATACACAGACTGACCTACAGCTAATGTGACACTTAGTGGATTCGCTGCTGGCGTAAAAAGTTAACCTCCCAACTACCTCTTGCCGTTCCCACTGACTCCCAGGGATACTGTACAAAAGTGCGGGTGGGGGTGCTTTTTTTTTTACCCTAAAATGTTTAGTATGTAAAAGTATTCATACGCGCACTTCTGTTAGGGGAACATTTGTGTTTGTGATCAGTTAGCTTAAAGGGGTAGTTTGCATTCGAATTCACTTTTATTTTTAATGGTTTTTCAGTTATTTAGCTTTTTGTTCAGCAGCTCTCCATTTGGTCTTATTTACCCTAGCAACCAGGTAGTGGTTTAAACAAGAGATGGGAATATGAATAGTTAAGGGGCCTACTTGGAAAAATAAGTAATACAAAATTATAATAATAATAAAATTGTAGCCTCACAGAGCAATATTTTTTGGCCCCCATTTGAAATCTGTATAGAGGCAGAAGAGAAAGGCAAATTATTCAAAAAAAATTAATTAGGAAGACCAATTGCAAAGTTGCTAGGAATAGGTCATTTTATAACATACTAAAGGTTAACTTAAAAGTAAACCTCCCCTTTAGATGTGTTTATGTTAGTTTTATAGCAAGAAAGGCAGTGGATACTGACTCCCCATTATATACAGTGAGACGCAGTCCTTATTTACAAAACCAGCACATTATATGCCATGAGGAGCAGTGGGTACAGATGGCAGATATTCAGGCCATGGCACTATAACACTGGCACGATACACAACATTGGCCCCACTGTAACTTACTATAAATGAACAAAACAATGACAAAAAAAATAGTAAGTGCAAAAAACAACAACAAATATATAAACACACAATGAGCTTTTTTCAGAGGGAAAGAGTTAACTTACCCTCCATCTGTTAGGGTAGGGGATAGATTATAAATTATTATAGATGTCAGGTCAGGCAAAAAACAATTTAATGTCAGCTAGTGATTCTTTAGAATAGTATAGTATAGTACCTGTGGGATGAAAACTGCAGCAAAAGTTGAGAGTTGGTTCTTAGGTAAAGTTACAGCTGCAGATTCTTCTTTTCAGTCTTCATTTCTGTTTCCAGTTTGCAAAATCTCCCGATCCCTGTGTGCATCTGTGCTCTGATTGGTCAATTTTACTGTCTGTCAAGGAAGCTGTACTCTGATTGGAGAATCCACAAGAAGAAAGATCCAATCGGAGCACAGCAAAACGGGCTTGAGGGGACAGAAACGGAGTAAGGTTTTTTTTTTTTGCTACTTTTCCAGGGGGGGGGGGCAAGTGCCCCCTCTTGCCCCCTTCTGTGGACGCCCATGCTTGGGGTTATCCTTGATTCTGCCCTGTCCTTCACCCCTCATATCCAATCACTTATCAAATCATGTCACTTTCACCTAAGAAATATCTCCAAAATCCGATCATTTATCACCCAAGATGCTGCCAAAATTCTTATTCACTCTCTTATAATATCTCGCCTGGACTACTGTAACTCCCTATTAATTGGCCTTCCCCTCCAAAGACTGTCCCCTCTCCAGTCCATAATGAATACTGCTGCCAGGCTCATACACCTCTCCAACCGCTCCTCCTCTGCCATGCCACTCTGCCAATCCCTGCACTGGCTTCCCCTACCATCCAGGATAAAATTCAAACTATTGACCCTCACATTTAAAGCAGTCCATAACTCTGCCCCACCCTACATCTCTGAACTCATCTCTAGGTACCATCCAACCCGCTTGTTACGCTCCTCTACTGACCTGCTCCTCAACTCCTCTCTCATTCCCTCCTCACACGCTCGCATTCAAGACTTTGCAAGGGCTGCCCCCCTTCTCTGGAATTCGCTCCCACAAACTGTCAGACTTTCTTCCAATCTCTCTGCCTTCAAGAGATCTCTAAAAACACATTTATTTAGAGAGGCTTACCCTAATCTAGTTTAGCAATACCCTGTGCCACACCTCTCACAACTCTGGTCATGCCCATTCCCACACCTTGTGTCTCAACCCTTTCTCCTTGTAGATTGTAAGCTCTTTTGGGCAGGGCCCTCTTCACCTCTTGTATCGGTTACTGATTGCTTTATATGTTACTCTGTATGTCCAATGTATGTAACCCACATATTGTACAGCGCTGCGGAATATGTTGGCGCTTTATAAATAAATGTTAATGTAATGTAATGTAATACTGGGGTTACTGATTGCTTTATATGTTACTCTGTATGTCCAATGTATGTAACCCACATATTGTACAGCGCTGCGGAATATGTTGGCGCTTTATAAATAAATGTTAATGTAATGTAATGTAATAGTATTGCAAGATGTTATTTTGTGTAATATATTATATATATATATATATATATATATATACATTCATACACCATCATAAACCATCATAAACCCACGCCCCCAATGGCCCCTCCCCCTGTGAACCCTCACATCAATCCAAAGGACACACAGACATTGTTAGCCAGGGCCCCCTAAAACATTTGTGGCCCTTCCCCAAATGGCTCACACTATGGGCCGCTCCCTGCTGCTTCCCCCCTGCTTTAAACTTATTTATGCATATGTATTTGAAAATAGATGTGTATATATATATATATATATATATATACAATACGAAGTGCTGGGAAGCTGCACACCATAAGGAACAATACCTGGGTGCCTGTGGCAAAACAAAATCTAGACAGGCATGGGGTGACGGCACACACAGGATTTTCACAAGGAGTCACAAAGATGTGAAATAATATTCAGAGGTTTATTGTGAGCAACGTTTCAGTTCCTCACTGGCATTATGGTTGAACGTGATGGACGTATGTCTTTTTTCAACCCAACTTACTATGTTACTTTCATCATCCCTGACATTTCTTACATTTGTACCTTTAGTTCAAATTACTTGCTAAATCTTTTACTGAACGTATACTGTAACAGCATAATAAAGTACAATAATTACCTTCTGCAATTTCAGCAACCAGTTCTGGGCTCCTGCGCTTCAGGTCGGACCACAGACGCTGGAGCTGGCGGGGGTCCACACCCAGGATTGCCCTCTTCCTTTCGTGGACCCCTAAGTCCCCCAGCGGCGGGTCATCATATCCTGAGCGCAGGAGCACGCTGATAATGTAGCGCCTCTACCCTGGTAGCAAGTCAGAAACCCCAAGCATGGTCCTCTCAGTTTGGTGGCTGCAGGCTCAATGACACACAATGGCCCCAAGTCTCACATGTCACGAGATTACAAAATCGCCACAAAATGTCCGCAAGTCGCGAGATTACAAAATCGCGATAAAAAAAATCGCCAAAATATACATAGTAATGTGTTTTGCACGACAAAATATTCACCGCTACAGTACATTATCACAACAAAATATTCACCGCTATAGTACTGTATATTTTGGCGAAAACATATTCACCTCTATAGTACTGTATATTAGTAGCGAAATTCCATACATGCCAAGACTTTAGTAAAATTGAGTAAAAAGACACATACTTGAATAAATAACACTGTAAGTCCATATTTTATTGGCAAAAACTCATTTACTGTACTTTTGTATAATTTTTCGCCTGCCTGTAGTAGGTGTTAATTTTCGCATAGCCTAATGCTTTTTTTACATAAAAGTATAATAAGTTTTATTTTATTTCACACAATAAACTTAAGAAGTTTAAAAAAGGTTCAAAATATACAGATGTAAGATTTTACATTTATCGTTCGAACAATTCATACATTATAGGTATACTAATTCATAAACAATAGTAAAATAGAATTCAAAATCAAATACTGTATCTTGCTGATTCTCATATATGACCAAATAGATAAAGTAGAATTAGAAGCCGAATGTCTCACTCAATAAGACCAGACATTAATTACAACCCAGACCATAATCTGGATAATTCATAATAGCAGAATCACCCCTTCTATTGGAATCCTTACAAGATGGTTTCGATTAGAATTCAATACACCCCAATGTAGCTAATAATTTTATCTAAAAATAAGTAAAATAGAAAGTATTACTTAAATTTCATTATTGCAAACCCAACATGAGGGGATTCCCTTAAAAGGGGGGGAGCTAATAGGAGGGAGTATAATTTTTTAGGATTATATCTCAGTGCTTCCTGCCAGTACGGGTTCCTGCCGAAACCAACCCTCCAAGTCAACGTGTTTTGCGTGCCTGCGCTTCTTCATGGACAATTCTCCTGGGGATTCTCCTCTCCCTTTTATGCAGCCCATCTAAGGCATCACAGGCATTAACCCCTGCAAGTCTCTCAAATTAATTTGGACTAATTCACTCCATATATATGTTTTTCCTGTTCTTCTTGTAATAATACCTGGTGGTCCAGTGGGGCGGCGGGGACGCCCGCTGCTCTCTAGACTTTGTACTTCGCTGCCTGTTCGGTTTGACCTCGGCCTGATAACATCGTCTCTTCTCCCCAAACTTTGCATAACGCTAGGTTCCCTAGCCTGCTCAGAACATTTGCCCTGGTCCTCTCACAATAAGTCCTGGCGACACCCGAGTAGCAGAGGGCTCCTCCCGAAGTGAAAGGTGGCTGTTATAGGCAGAAGAGTGAGCTCAGACCGGGACCTTGGCTTTTGTTCTGAGTTTTGGGATACCGTGCGTGACAGTAAGTTGGGCCCGAAAGAAAATGGATGCTGAAAGAGCCTCTGCTTCATCCGCCTCTCCTGAATTTATGCTTAAAAACCTTCTCCAGCGTCTCAGGGAGCAAGAGACTAAACAAGATCAAATTGTCCAATGTCTCCAGGGGTTAGCTGTTAGGTTAGATACTCTCCAACAGCAACCTGCTGCTGATGACCCAGCTCCTGCTCCACTCTTTGTGGGTATTCCCCTTGTAGAGCCTAAGATACCTTTTCCCGAGAAGTTCTCTGGGGATCGGAGTAAATTTTTTGCTTTCAAGGAGGCATACAAACTTTATCTTAGTTTTTTGCCTCGCTTTTTTCCCACTAAAGTGGCGAAAGTTAATTTTGTGATCACTTTACTGTTATGTGATCCTCAAGTTTGGGCTTTCACTCTATCCCCTTCTGACCCAGCTCGATACTCTCTTGAGGCCATTTTTAAAGCCATGGCTCTGCCGATTCAAACAAGGCAGGAGGCTTATTGAGGAGTATTGTACGGAGTTTCGTCACTGGCCAGTAGAGACGGATTGGAATGATTCAGCTCTTCATAGTCAGTTCCGAGCTGGTCTGTCTGATGCTATTAAAGACAGTCTCATCAATTACCCTGCTCCTTCATTCCTTGATACGTTAATGTACCTCTCCATTCAAATAGATAGGAGAATTAGAGAGAGGCGTCAGGAAAGATCGGCCTCCTCTACAACCCACTCTCTATCTCTGGTATCTGAACCCATACAAAACATTGCTACTCCCTTGCCAGTGGAGGAGCCTATGCAGTTGGGTTCTACTCGGTTGTCTTCGGAAGAAAGACTCCGTAGACGCAGTAATGGGTTATGCATGTACTGTGGCGAGGGAGGGCATTTTCGCAAAGATTGTCCAAAGAGGCCGGGAAACTGCAAAGCCTAAACATGTCTGGGGAGTCTTGTTTGGGTAATGCAGTTTCTACTCCCCAATATGTTTCCTCTAAAATTTTAATTTCTGTGCTCCTCGATTGGGGGTGCGGTAATGTTAAGATTCCGGCCTTTTTGGATTCTGGAGCTGCCGGGAACTTTTTAGATGTTAACTTTGTCCAAAAGCTGGGTATTCCTTGTACCACTGTAACCCCTTCAGTCAGGTTACTGGCTATTGATGGAAGTCCGCTTGGGTGTGGGTTTGTATCTTCCAGATCTCAGGATCTAGTTATGTCCATTGAGGGTTCTCACAGAGAACAACTATTCTTCTATTTGATCAAGTGTCCTGATACTCCTGTGATCCTAGGTCTTCCATGGTTACAAAAACACAACCCGCAGATTTATTGGGTCTCCAGTAAGATTCTTAGTTGGGGAGTACACTGTGAGGGGTCATGTTCTAAAGGGTCTGTTTTCATTGCTACAACCTCTCTTAAGGGTCTTCCTCCCCAATATACAGCCTTTGCTGACGTTTTTTCAAAAAAAGCGGCTGAATCACTACCTGCACATAGACCCTATGACTGTACAATTGAATTGGTTCGTGGGGCTACCTATCCACGTTCTCTCCCTGAGACTCAAGCGATGGAAGAGTACATTATGGGGTATATTTATCATGCTGTGTAAAAAGTGGAGTAAAACATCACTGGTGATGTTGTTTATAGCAGCCAATCAGATGCTTTGCTTTGGTTTTCTAACTGTTGAAAACTAATTGCAGATTGGTTGCCCTGGGCAACATCACCAGTAATGCTTCACTCCACTTTTTACACAGCATAATAAATATACCCCTAAGCAAAATTTGGAAAGGGGGTTATTAGACCATCCTCTTCTCCTGCAGGGGCAGGTTTTTTCTTTGTAAGCAAGAAGCATGGTGGTCTTAGGCCCTGTATCGATTATAGAGGTCTGAATAAGATTACTGTCAAGAATCGCTACCCCCTTCCCTTGATCTCGGAACTCTTTGACAGGGTTAAGGGTGCATCCATTTTCACTAAACTTGATCTGAGGGGTGCATATAATTTAATCCGGATTAAGGAGGGGGATGAGTGGAAAACAGCCTTTAATACTCGTGATGGGCATTATGAATATTTGGTAATGCCTTTTGGGTTATGTAACGCTCCTGCAGTCTTCCAAGAATTTGTTAATGATATCTTTCGTGACCTGCTTGGACACCATGTTGTAGTATACCTAGATGATATTTTGATCTATTCTTCTAATTTAGAAGATCATCATTGTCATGTTCAGGAAGTACTACTGAGACTTAGACAGCATCAATTATATGCTAAGTTTGAAAAATTTATTTTTGAGGTTCCTTCTGTTCATTTTCTGGGGTACATCATTTCTCAACATGGTTTAGAAATGGAACCAACCAAGGTAGAAGGTATTTTGAATTGGGCTCAACCTCTTTCCTTACGTGCCATTCAAAGATTTCTAGGTTTTACCAATTATTATAGACAATTCATTAAGGGGTTTTCTTCCCTGGTGGCCCCAATCACGCCCCTTATCAAAAAGGGGGTTGATCCTAGTCTTTGGTCTACTGAAGAGATTAAAGCTTTTAAAGTTCTTAAAGAAGCTTTTATTTCCGCTCCAGTTCTGCGTCATCCAGATTCCATCTTACCATTCCTCGTTGAAGTTGACGCCTCTGAGGTGGAAGCAGGGGCAGTATTGTCACAGCGTCACCCTGTTACCTGTAAGGTTCATCCTTGTGCCTTCTTTTCAAGGAAATTCTCCCCTACAGAGGCTAACTATGATATTGGTAACAGGGAACTGTTGGCAGTTAAATGGGCCTTTGAGGAATGGAGACATTTGTTAGAAGGTGCTAAACATCCTGTTACTGTCTTCACTGATCATAAGAATTTACTGTATATTGAATCTGCTAAACGACTGAACCCTAGGCAGGCAAGATGGGCTTTGTTCTTTACCCGTTTCAATTTTATCCTAACATATAGACCTTGGTCCAAGAATTTAAAAGCCGATGCCCTTTCCAGGAGTTTTGTCTCTTGTCCTAAAGAACACCTTGAACCTGACACTATTCTCCCTAAGGAAGTGATTGTGGCTGCCCTGAGTCCTGACCTTTTGGCCTCTCTCTCTGAAGTTCAAATTAACTTACCTAGAAATGTACCATCTGGTAGGCTTTTTGTTCCAGAAAATTTACGCGAGGCTGTTTTGTCTGAGACTCATGATTCTAGGGTAGCAGGGCATCCTGGCCAAACTAAGACTTGTTCGCTGTTATCTCATTCCCTTTGGTGGCCTACTATGAGACAAGATGTTGGCAAGTATATTAACTCTTGTGCAGTTTGCCAACGCTCCAAACCATCTAGGTCTCTACCTCAGGGCTTATTACAACCACTCCCTATTCCTGAGAGGCCATGGACTCATATTTCCATGGACTTTATTGGTGTCATTTCGTTCCCCTTCCCGCCCTCCCCTCTGCCAAAATTCTGGCTGGTCTCTTCATTGCTAATATATTTAAATACCATGGAGCTCCATTGAATATTGTTTCTGATAGGGGGGTTCAGTTTGTCTCTAAGTTCTGGAGGGCATTTTGCTCGCTTTTGGGTACTGATCTGTCCTTTTCTTCGGCCTATCATCCTCAAACAAATGGTCAAACTGAAAGAACAGTATTTGAGATGTTATGTGTCCAATAATCAGTCTCAGTGGACAGAGTTTCTTCAATGGGCTGAGTTTGCCTTTAATAATGCCACTCATACTTCCACTGGGGAATCTCCTTTTTTTATTGTTTATGGTCTCCATCCAAGAGGTTTTTCTTTTTCTAAACACATTTCTGCTGTTCCTGCTGCCAATTCTATGGTGGAGCATTTTTCACAGTTTTGGCAGAGAATTCAAAATTCTCTGTCTTCAGCCGTGAGTAGCCAAAAAAGAGCTGCTGATAGGCATCGGAAGGAGTCACCACAATATCAGGATGGTGATAGGGTGTGGTTATCCTCAAAAAATATTTAGCTTAAGGTCCCTTCCGCCAAATTGGGTCCCAAATTTATTGGTCCTTTCAGAGATCATTAACCCTTCCTCTGTTCGCTTAGAACTTCCTCCTGAACTTAAAATTGTGAATACTTTTCATGTCTCTCTTTTAAAGCCTGCCAGGGCGGTTCGCCAGCGTTCTCCTCCTCCAGTTGTGGTAGATGGTCAACCTGAGTATGAAATACAAAGGATTGTTGACTCACGGTTTTCCAGGGGAGGGTTACAGTTTCTTGTACACTGGAAAGGATATGGCCCTGAAGACAGATCTTGGGTTTCTGCTGCTGATGTCAAGGCTGATCATCTTATCAGACAATTTTATGCTAGGTTTCCTGAAAAGCCTAGGGGTCCAGTGGCCCCCTCTACAGGGGGGGTAATGTAATAATACCTGGTGGTCCAGTGGGGCGGCGGGACGCCCGCCTCGTCATGCGCGCCGATGCGCACGTCCTGGAGTTCTGGAACACGGAAGTGCGTGCGCTTCCTATTAAACCCGGCGTGCCGCATGACATCATCGCGCAAGGTGTGAATTTCAAATATTTAAAGGCGCTTGTGCTTGTTTTCATTGCCCAACTTTGGTTTCGCCTCCTGGTTCTTGTTTTCTGCTGTTTTGATTCTGATTCGTGTTTTGACCCTTGCCTGACCCTGACCTTGCTGATTGCCGCCTGTACTGACCTTCTGCCTGTTTCTGACTACGGTTTCCGGAATCTGACTTTGTACTTCGCTGCCTGTTCGGTTTGACCTCGGGCTGATCACATCATCTCTTCTCCCTAAATTTGCATAACGCTAGGTTCCCTAGCCTGCTCAGAACATTTGCCCTGGTCCTCTCACAATAAGTCCTGGCGGCACCCGAGTAGCGGAGGGCTCCTCCCAAAGTGAAAGGTGGCTGTTATAGGCAGAAGAGTGAGCTCAGACCGGGACCTGGGCTTTTGTTCTGAGTTTTGGGATACCGTGCGTGACACTTCTATTACCAATGTAGCTCCTAACAATACAATAAATTCATACAAAAAAAAATAAATAAATATAAAAAATATAGGTAATATAAGGTAATCATGCCAAACAGAGGTGGTGATAAACTAAAAAGGCTTCTAAAATTAGAAGCGAAATGGATCTTCATACTTGCCACACGGGAGCCACAAGGTCTCAATGTCAGATGGAATTTAAGCTGTCATATATACTGTAGCTGTAATGGAGTCCCTTTATTTCATAAGGGTCTTTTCTGTTCCTCTTTCCTCCCGCTTTTTATTTTCCCTTTTTTTTCTCATTTTACTTCCCCTTTTTACTTTTTTCTCATTTTATTTCCCCCTTTTTTTTTCTCATTTTACTTCCCCTTTTTTTTCTCATTTTACTTCCCCTTTTTTCTTTTTTCCCATTTTACTTCCCCCCATTTTTTTCTCATTTTACTTCCCCTTTTTTCTTCTCATTTTACTTCCCCCCCCCTTTTTTTTTCTCCTGTAGAGAACAAATAATGTAACCTAAAGATAACACTAAGGTGGATAGAAGAAATGAGATTTGTGTAATTCATTGCTTTATTCATTGGTTCTTATTGTTTTTATAATACAAAGAAACTTTTTATTAAAATGTAATAAGGAAAATAGGAAGTGACATCAGGAGTGATGTCATCTCCACATACTTTTTAAACTTGTATCAGTTCACTACTGACTTTGTACCTATGAATACGTGTGGCAACACACAAAACGTGTCAGGTCAGAATCCTTGAATAAAGCTTTTTGAAGTTTTACAACCAATGTCCTGGAGTCCGTTGAGTGCATGCCGGTGATGTTTCTACACCCGATTTGAGGTCGTGTTTTCCCTTGCTGTGGGTCTGGGGCATTGCACCCGGGCCACTGAGAGGAAGCGGTGAGTGTATATATAACCGTTCACAACTGTACGTAGTATATTAATTGCACTAACATGAAGACTGAATATCTACAGAGCGAGAGCACCCGGACCTGTAGTCTAATTTGGTGAGCGTTTGGCTTGTTATAAGAAACCATTAAATTTAAGCTTAAGTTTATAGTTCACC
This sequence comes from Xenopus tropicalis, assembly GCF_000004195.4. Taxonomy (NCBI): domain Eukaryota; kingdom Metazoa; phylum Chordata; class Amphibia; order Anura; family Pipidae; genus Xenopus; species Xenopus tropicalis. The sequence goes on from NC_030683.2 coordinate 59,471,648, forward strand.
ACTACACAAGTATATAAGTGAATAGGAACGACTGGAAGTGAAATGGAAGTTCAAGTAGCCAAATCTGAAGGCATTTCATTTCTTGACACAGCCAGATGTGTCAACCCCATTGTGCAAAAGTTGCCCTACAACTTGCAGGAGCGCTGGATGACACACGGGTCTAAGTACAAAGTGTAAGGTTTGATATAATATCATATAATCATATATTCATGTAATTATATATTCATATATGCATGTATTTTGATACTTTGATACACTTTGATACTTAGCATATCATACTCCATTTTAGAGATGTATCTCCATTTTGTAACAGCAACCAGCAAGGTTTGAACATCCCATAATAAGCTGTTTTTCCCAAAAAGTACCCTTGCACAACTTGCACCTGACAAAATATAAACCTTGAGAAACAATTTAATCTTATCTGTGCACTAACGCCTTTTCTACTCCTTGTATCCTCCTTTAAATTCCTGTCCCGCATTAGCCATCCTTGAAGCTAATGAGGTTCTACTCCATCTTTATTTTATAATGATTCCTTTGTATCTGTACGTACACAAGAGGTATAAATTCTATGATCACGTAAGAATAAACTGGACAAGTTTGAACTTCCCTTGGAGTTGTGTCTTTCTTGTCCCCGTATACGCCTTTGTCCTGGTAGGAGGGCTCCCACGGATTACTAAATCTAAGATCGGCGGTCAGGGACCTTACACAAAGAAATACACAATGTTCCATTTCTTCCTTTCACTGTGCTTGTGGACTTTGTATACCAACAAGCCAAGATGAGAAATTACCCCAGTTTTGATCTTAGTCTGCCACATATCACTCCTTTAGCACTTAACGCTTGCAAAGCAGCAGTAACGGTTCACAAAACTAATGCTTCCTTTCTAGATTCTTCCCACAGATCTGCTGTTCCTACGCATGAAGAGACAAAGAGCAGAGACCATTGTAAGCAGTGCCCTCTGCATCAAAAGCCTCATTCTCTCATGAAATGCAGAGCCTTCAGGGAGAAGTCCATAGAGGCCTTCCTAAAGGTGAGCAACATCTGTTACAAGTGCTGCTCATCAACAGCTCACCTTGCTAAGGACTGTAAGGTCAGTGTAAAATGCACAGAATGTGACAGCACACATCATAACACAGCTTTACACCCTGGGCCAGCCCCGTGGGTTTTACCTCACAACAATGGCGCCAGCAAGCCTGGTGGGGAGGAAGTTGACACTGCTACAACTACACCATAGGTCAGTTCACAATGCACAGAAATATGTAAAAGAACAACAGGAGGCAAATCCTGCTCCAAAATCTGCCTTGTCAGAGTATATCCAAGAGACCATAAAGACAGAACTGTTAAGCTTTATGCAATCCTGGCATCCTCATGACCAGAACAACAAATCTCTGGCCTGTCCAGCCTTCTTTGATGTATTCAATATCATGGGCCCAAGCACTCCTTACTCCCTAAAAACTTGTGCAGGAATCATCGAAACAGCAAAGAGAAGGGCATCTCTCTACCAGGTAGAGTATATAGATGGACAGGTACACTTACCCTTGCCAACCATAATTAAATGCAGCAGGATTCCTGACAATAGATTTGAAATTTCTACACCAGATGTAGCATGACACCACGTGCACTTAATACCTATAATGCACTTCCCTGAACTTGACCCTAAGGCTCAGATAATGCTTCTCCTTGGGAGAGATACCTTACAGGTCTATAAAGCAAGAGACCAGGTTAATGGTCCACACAATGCTACTTAGGCATAGAAGTTGGACATAGGGTGGGTCATAATAGGAGATGTCTGTCTTGGAAGTGTGCACAAACCAGCCTATGTAAATAGCATGCTCACAAACACACTAGAAAATGGGCGTCCCTCCATCTTCCAACCATGTCACAATAACTTCCTCATAAAAGAAATGCCTTTCAATACAATCTGACTTACTCTCTCTTAAACCCTTTTGATGACAACCATGCTTACGATGGTGACCTAGATCATCTAGGGTGTACAGTGTTTCATAGATCAAAAAAAGATAATCAGGTAACAATGTCTGTTGAGGATAAACTCTTCTTAGAAATAATGAAGCAGGGGCTAATTAAAAATTATGCCAGCAGTTGGGTCGCACCACTACCCTTTAGACCTTGGAGGCAAAGCCTACCTAACAACAGAGAGGAAGCCCTAAAATGTTTCACCTCTAATCAAGTAACAATGTCTGTTGAGGATAAACTCTTCTTAGATATAATGGAGCAGGGGCTAGTTAAAAATGATGTCAACAGTTGGGTCGCACCACTACCCTTTAGACCTCGGAGGCAAAGCCTACTTAAAAACAGAGAGGAAGCCCTTCACCTCTCTCAAGCACAGATTTCCAAAGAAACCAGAGATGAACCACTTCTTTACCTTAATGGGGAAAATATTTGAGAACAGTCATGCAGAGCTAGCTTCCATCCTCACTGACACTGAGGAATGCTGGTAATTTCAAAGGTGTCTCCCTAAATGATGTTCTCCTAACAGGCCCTGACCTCAATAACAAACTTTTGGAAGTACTACTTTGTTTCCGTAAAGACTCTATTGCATTTATTGCTGACATTCAACAAATGTTCCACTGTTTTCTTGTGAGCGAAAAAGACAATGATCCTTCCAAAAATATAGAGTACCAAATGAGGGTACACATCTTTGGCAACAGTCCTTCCCCTGCAGTTGCAATCTACAGCTCAGGCGCTCTGCTAAGGAAAGTAAGGTGGAGTATGGGTCATATGACTGCCTAAAATCCTTACCCTCTAATAAATCTGCAATCAGTCTTCTCAAAAGAATACAGGAAGCTCTTGCTTGTTTAAACCTTAGGCTTCACAAAATAGCTTCCAACAACAAAGAAGTGATGCAAGCCTTCCCCTCTCAAGACCATTTAAATAGAGACTTAGACTTAGGAGCTGACTCTTTACCTGTTCAACAAAGCCTTGGACTTCTGTGGGACTTACAGTCCTATATGATCCTTTAGGATTTTCTGCTTCTGTCACCATACAAGGTAAAGCACTTTTAAGAGACTTAACAATGGAGACTTAACTTAACAATGGTAACAGATCTTGCCAGCCTAATTTAGTTGCTTTTTATGAGGAAGTGAGTAGGAACCTCGATGCTGGAATGGCAGTTGATGTCATCTACTTGGACTTTGATAAAGCGTTTGATACAGTACCTCACAGAAGGTTAATAATCAAATTAAGGAATATTGGCCTAGAACATAATATTTGTAATTGGATAGAGAACTGGCTGAAGGATAGATTACAAAGAGTGGTGGTAAACATTTTCTAATTGGACCAGTGTGGTTAGTGGAGTACCGCAGGGGTCAGTCCTTGGTCCTTTGCTTTTTAACTTGTTTATTAATGACCTGGAGGTGGGCATAGACAGTACTGTTTCTATTTTTGCTGATGACACAAAATTATGCAAAACTATAAGTTCCATGCAGGATGCTGCCGCTTTGCAGAGGGATTTGACAAAATTGGAAAACTGGGCAGCAAACTGGAAAATGAGGTTCAATGTTGATAAGTGCAAAGTTATGCATTTTGGTAGAAATAATATAAACGCGAACTATCTACTGAATGGTAGTGTGTTGGGGGTTTCCTTAATGGAGAAGGATCTAGGGGTTTTTGTTGATAACAAGTTGTCTAAATTCCAGGCAGTGTCATTCTGTGGCTACTAAAGCAAATAAAGTGCTGTCTTGTATAAAAAAGGGCATTGACTCAAGGGATGAGAACATAATTTTGCCTCTTTATAGGTCCCTGGTAAGGCCTCACCTTGAGTATGCAGTGCAGTTTTGGGCTCCAGTCCTTAAGAAGGATATTAATGAGCTGGAGAGAGTGCAGAGAAGTGCAACTAAACTGGTTAAGGGGATGGAAGATTTAAATATGAGGTTAAACTGTAGAGGTTGGGGTTGTTTTCTCTGGAAAAGAGGCGCTTGCGAGGGGACATGATTACTCTGTACAAGTACATTAGAGGGGATTATAGGCAGATGGGGGATGTTCTTTTTTCCCATAAAAACAATCAACGCACCAGAGGTCACCCCTTTAGATTAGAGGAACGGAGCTTCCATTTGAAGCAGCGTAGGTGGTTTTTCACGGTGAGGGCAGTGAGGTTGTGGAAATGGCAGATTCAGTTAATGCCTTTAAGAGGGGCCTGGATGAGTTCTTGAACAATCAGAATATCTAAGGCTATTGTGATACTAATATCTACAGTTAGTATTAGTGGTTGTATATATAGTTTATCTATGTGAGTGTATAGATTGGTAGGTGTGGGTTGTGTGTGCTGGGTTTACTTGGATGGGTTGAACTTGATGGGCTCTGGTCTTTTTTCAACCCTATGTAACTATGTAACATCTGACTGGGATGCTCCACTGGCACCCGATAAAAAGAATCTGTGGGCAGAGTGGAGAAGTCCTTTAACAACTCTTTCCAGTCTTCAGGTAACATGCCCATATGCTTCAATACAAAAACGGTATGTTTTCTCTGATGCTTCTGTTAAAGCCATAGCTGCTGTTGCCTACATTAGAACTGTGGACATCTATGTGTAATGTCACATTTGGTTTGTTATGGGCAAAGCAAAACTTGCACCAATTCCAGAGCATACTATATCCAGACTGGAATTCTGTGCTGCTGTTCTAGCTGTGGAGCTAGCTGAACTTGTTACAGCTGAGATAGACATAAAACTCAAAGAGACTGTTTTCTACACAGACAGCAAGGTAGTACTGGGTTATATCTAAAATGAAACCAGAAGGTTTTATGTTTATGTCAGCAACAGAGTACTCAGAATTAGGAGATCCACCTGTCCAGAACAGTGGCACTATGTACCTACTGACTACAACCCCACAGACCACGCAACCAGAGCTGTTGCTGCAAGTCAACTTAAAAGCACATCTTGGCTCACAGGACCTGCATTCTTGTGTAACACTGAACAAACTGCTTCTAAAAAATGAAACATTTGAGCTAGTGGATGCAAATTCAGATGCTGAAATCCACTGACACTTTGCCAAGACCCACCTTTCACCAATGTTGGTCTAGATGTATTTGGTCCTTGGTCTGTTTCCACACGACATACTAGAGGAAATCATGCAAATAGTAAACGCTGGGCTGTCATATTCACTTATATGACCATCAGAGCTGTCCATTTCGAGGTAATTGAATCAATGGACACTTCAAGTTTCATAAATGCCCTCAGACACTTCATTGCAATATGAGGCCCTGTGAAACTTATTCGCTCTGACAGGGGCACTAACTTTGTTGGGGCAGCCAAAGAACTGCAAATCTCATCAAACGTTTATGTGAAGGATGTGGAGAGATACCTAGCTGATCAGGACTGCACCTGGAATTTTAACCCACCTCACTCTTCTCACATGGGAGGTGCCTGGGAAAGGATGATTGGCATAGCCACGAGGATCCTCAACTCCATCTTCTTGCATGTAGGAACTGCAAGGCTCACCCATGAGTCTTTCAGATATTATAATGCTAGACCCCTTACTACTGTCTCGAATGACCCAGAAGATCCTTCCTATCTTACACCCGCCACTCTGCTTACTCAAAAAACAGTGACTGCTCCCTTGGGGGAATTTACTAACAAAGACTGTACAAGTGCCAGTGGAGACAAGTACAGTGTCTTGCAAACACCTTTTGGGACAGATGAAGAGAGCAATACATTTCTACTTTGCAGCCACGTAACAAAAGGCAAACTGCCAAACCCAACCTTAAGCCTGGTGACATTGTTCTCGTGAAAGACTGCCAGTCGCAAAGAAATTAATGGTCTTTAGGTCTTGTTGCCTAAACATTACCCAGTGAGGATGGAAGAGTCCGCAAAGTTGAGGTTCAAATATCCAAGCAAGGAGAAACCAAATTAGTCCTCAGGCCAGTATCTGAACTGACCCTGTTGCTATCTCCTGAGGAATGAAGTGGTGGTATCTATAGATACCAGACGGGGAGTGTCATGTCTCCAGCATAGCTTCCATCATCTTGTTGTTTATTGTTGCTCATTAACAGTGAACTTCCTCTGCTGGCTGTTTGCTGTAAATGCAGTGAAACATTTTCTGTGGAGCCTCTGACCCTCCCACAATGCACTGTAATAAGTCACATGTCAGGAGATGTGGAAGAAGCACACTACATCTATCTTCTCCCCAATGGTAGCATTGCTGGTAAGCATTATGGACATAAAACCTGCACTGAGCCACCATTAAAGCTGCCAGCACATCAGAGACACTGTGGCATATCATTTCATCCAGCATTGATTGTGTTTATGTTGCAGCTGCAGCTTGTGAAGAGGAGGATCAAGTATGTGATTGACCTAGAGTGATGCATCCTAGAGTTTTCAGGGAAATGGTCATTTTCATAATGCTAGTTTTCAGAAAGTAATGGTTACATGCGTAATAGTGTGCGCTAATATTGCGTGCTACGAAATAACGCATAAATATATTTCATGGTTTAAAATATCGCTCAAAAATCTGTCATCACTGTTAGGGTTCCTGACCACAGATTGAGTGTAGTGACTTGTAGGAGCACTCCTGCCAGGACAAAGACGTGCACAGGAACAAGAAGGTCACAACCACAATGGAAGCTCAAACTTGTTCAGTTTATTCTTACGTGATCATAGCTTTTATACCCCTTGTGTATGTGCAGATACAAAGGAATCATTATAAAAAATAGAGTAGAACCTCATTAGCTTCAAGAATGGCCTTCAAGGTTGGCTAATGCGGGACAGGAATTTTAAGGAGGACACAAGGAGTAAAAGAGGCGTTAGTGCACAGATAAGATTAAGTTGTTTTTCAAAACATATATTTCGTAAGGTGCAAGCTGTATTTGGGAAAAACAACGATTTTGTAGTACAGCTTTTCTAACATCTCCTAAGTCAGTCAATAGATTTGCAATTGCAGTGCTGGTGGCATTAATGCTCTTAACTATGATGCAAGCGATTTTATTAATTTGTTTACTCCTACCAGTGAGAATCCTAGCGCTATTTCAGACCTAGACATTAAGTGTAAGTCTGACTCACAATCTTCAGGTAGGTGTTCATAATCTGTGCCTTTCTTAGGGTGTTGGGCCTGTGTGGTCCATCTGGGGTGGGTTGTAGGAACAGCTAAAAGTCTAGTTAAGGCACCGGGTCCACCGGAAATATTAGCTGGAATGTAATTAAACGAGTTGTTCCCACAAGAGAAGAACCAACCTCTGGGCATCGGCACATGCTTATCTAAACAAGGTGACAAAATGGTATGATTACATGACATAGTTGTGGTGATGTTGGTGCATTGGGAGATCAGTCTACTGCACACTGGGTGTGGGTCAGTACTCTTAATCAAACGTGCCTGAATGCACGCAGGGATTTCGCTAACATTACCAGTCATGCTAACATTACAAGTCTTGCGGTTACATTGTGAGTAACTATGGAAGCAAAATTCTTTCGTATGTGTTTAGTAGCATATTGGTCTGCAATATAAGCATATATGGGGACATGTGTTTCAGTATCAGAATCTTGCACTTCAGAGTCATTATTTTAGCATGAAAAATGTCAGTAAGCACAGTAGTGGGAGTAGCGACAGCTACGAAGCAAGTCTCAATCAGTTCAGTTGCATTAGTGACATCCTTTAGACACATGTAACTAGTGTTAAGAACAACCCGTGCCATGTACTGTTATGTTCCCGTTGGGGCGGTGCGGAGACTGTCCATACGACCAGGGTAGCTCCTCAGGGTGATATGCACACATGGTGCTGAGGAAAATGATAAAGTAGACAAAACCTCCTAGAACGAGGATTTTACAGATGTGACCACTGTTTCCTGGGGCGAGGACAAGGTGGGGCCACAAGGGGCAGTCGCCGTCATCCAAGGATGGGGTATCCTGTGGAGTAACCTTCCCTGAAGCCCTCTTGAGGCACATTGCGTGTATCCATTGGTTGCTGTCAGATGTCAGGACGGTGGTTCTGGTGATGGCTATCACAGTCGTGGGATCTCCGTATGGGGTGGTTCCCCCTTTCTTTGGATGGAGTCTCCGTACGAGCACAATGTCTCCTGGTTGATATGGATGTGTGTAGGTTCCTGTGAAGGAATAGGAAAAGAGAGAGAAACATCACCGTAGTGACCATTCAAAACCTCAGTTACATATTGTTCCCGTATCTGATCCAAATCGCCCGGTACAATGACCAAGGGAGTCCTTGTCCACGGAGTGGGAAAAGGCCTACCCATTAAAATTTCAAATGGATTTTTTTTTTTGATGTTTGCATGTGGGTAGGTATTGCTCCCATTTACCTACTGAACCTGTCCACTATGACAAGGAGGTATTGATACCCTCCAGTTTAAATGTTTCCACTTGCTATGACTTTCCTGTTTACATAAGCTTTTAAGAAATATAAGTCAGAGGGGACAGTAGCTGTGTTTAATGAATATAAACACTATAACATGTGTTGTAAAACAGCAATCCGGAAGGCAAAGATAGAAAATGAGGAGCGCATCGCGGCAGAGGCCAAGACTAACCCCAAAAAGTTTAAGTATATTAATAGTAAAAAGATGCAGGTTGAGGGTGTGGCCCCATTGAGTTATAGTAACAATATGGTGACAGCGGATACAGAAAAAGCAGATGTGCTTAACCAGTTCTTTTCTTCTGTGTATACAGTAGAGGAGCCAGAGTGCCAAGTCCCACCCAATAGCTGCACTGTTGCCTCAGCTCCAACTACACAGTGGTTGACACAGGATATGGTGCTTAAAGGGATACACAAGATAAATGTAAACAAGGCACCTGGGCCAGATGGAATACACCCTCGGGTACTGAGAGAGCTAGGGTCAGAATTAAAGTGGCCCTTGTTTCTGATATTCTCAGACTCGCTTTCATGAGGTATGGTACCTACGGATTGGAAGAAGGCGAATGTCATTCCTATATTTAAAAAGGGAGTAAGATCTCAGCCTGGCAATTATAGGCCTGTAAGTTTGACATCCGTGGTGGGCAAGTTATTTGAAGGCTTGTTAAGGGATCACATACAAAATTATGTACTGGAGAATGCCATTATGAGCAGTAATCAGCATGGCTTTATGAAGGACAGGTCATGTCAGACCAATTTAATTGCTTTTTATGATGAGGTAAGTAATAAGCTAGACAGTGGGGATGCAGTAGATATAATCTATTTGGATTTTGCCAAAGCATTTGATACCACTCCCCACAAACGACTGCTTTCTAAACTAAGGTCTATTGGTCTTAGTGAAGTTATTTGCACATAGATAGAAAACTGGATACAGGATCGGGTACAGAGGGTGGTTGTTAATGGTACATTCTCTACTTGGAATAAGGTTCTCAGTGGGGTCCCTCAGGGTTCTGTACTGGGTCCACTTTTGTTTAATTTGTTCATAAATGACTCGGGGGATGGTATTATAAGTAATGTATCAGTGTTTGCAGATGACACAAAACTCTGCAGACCAGTCAATTCTATCCAGGATGTGGCATCCTTGCAGCAGGATCTTGACCAACTGGAAATCTAGGCCGCTAAGTGGCAGATGAGATTTAATGTGGATAAATGTAAGGTCATGCACCTGGGATGTAAAAATATGCAAGCCACTTATATCAGTTGTGCTGGCTGATACATTATATAACTTTAAGAAGGGGCTGGATGGATTCTTAGCAAGTGAGGGAATACAGGGTTATGGGAGATAGCTCTTAGTACAAGTTGATCCAGGGACTGGTCCGATTGCCATCTTGGAGTCAAGAAGGAATTTTTTCCCCTCTGCGGCAAATTAGAGAGGCTTCAGATGGGGTTTTTTGCCTTCCTCTGGATCAACTAGTAGTTAGGCAGGTTATATATAGGCATTATGGTTGAACATGATGGACGTATGTCTTTTTTCAACCCAACTTACTATGTTACGATGTAACTACGTTACTATGTTACATGACCTACATTTCAGTGTTTCACTTGCTATGACTTTCCTGTTTACATGCACTTGCTATGACTTTCCTGTTTACATGACACCGTGAACTGCATAATGAACAATGGCGCTGCATGTTGGAGACCTATAATCCCTCCTTTCGACCAGGGACCATTGTCGTTGATGGTCAACATATTATCCTGCCAGTATGTTAAATCTGGCATATAACTGTAGCTCATATAAAAGCAAATCATGCAGCAGAGATAGTGGCACGCATAAGGCAGTAATATCAGGTGGGGGCTTATCAGGAGGGGAGGTCGGTAGGATGGGCAGCCGCCCTTCACACAATAGCATTGGCAAAAGTATTGCAGTTAGCTATATGGTCACCGGCGGTAGAGTGCCCACGGCACTTAACTACCACTAGGGTGTGTGGAAGCATAAGGGCTTGTAACAACTCTTCTATAAAAGTAGCATGCGCAATAGGCTTACCATCAGCAATCCATTGCAATCCTCACAATCACCAGATAAATAACGTCAAGAACATCGCTTCTTAATTCAGACAAGTGTCCTTTTAGTGAATAGATCGTTACCTCGCAAAAAATAAGAAGTGATAATATTTTTAACGCATGCTATAAATATCACTCGTTTTTTTGGACCATTTTTTAATGCACACAAAGCTAGTCACCAGGTAACTGCGGTTAGAAAAAGTGGATGGAGCCTCCAACAGCCAATCAAATTTTAACTATTGATTTTCAATGGGGAAATTCAACCTGCTGCCATTCTCACAGTATTAACACCATTTTTAGGTTTTAAAAAGTGGGTGGAGCCACCAACAGCCAATCAGACTTCACCTATTGAACTTTTTTGGTTTAAATTTAACACATTTATGTCAGGGTTCCCAAACTTTGCACAGTCAGTCACTGGCTCACTACATATTCAGGGTTAAAACAAGTGGGTGGAGCCACCAACAGCCAATCCATTTCCAGTAAATGTTATTGGTATATATTTAAACTGATGCTATTATTTAAAGTATTTATTCCAGAGTTGTTAAACTTTCCAGAGTTAGTCACTGGGTATTTGCAGTTCAAAGGTTTTTTTTTTTAAGTGGGCGGAGCCACCAACAGCCAATCACATTTCACCTATTTACTTTCAATGGTGAAGTGTAAAATGCTGTCAGTCTCCCAATTTTTATGCCCCAAACGTTGCAAAGTTAGTCACTGGGGGACTAATTTATGCCAGGGTGTCCACTGTTTGTCACTGGGTGACTGGAGGCACACCCACCAACCACCAATCACCATACCTCCCAACATTTGAAAACCGAAAAGAGGGACAAAAAGATTTGTCGAGCGCAGCGCAGCAAATTTTTTGACCACGCCCACTTTTGTGGCCACGCCCCAATTAACACACCCCATTGTTTTCCAAAAATACTCCTTTTATATAGTTGAAATGGCGGGATCAGATGCAAATGTGCTATACCCTCATACTGTACTACCTAAGGGAAACAATATAGCAACTCCTACATATAAATACAAATATAGAGAGAAGGCAGTCAGTTATATGTGAGTTCTAACTATCTACCAGTTTTGCCCCCCCACACAGGGGAGACTCATACACAGAGCCCCCCATCCACACAGTGCCCCCATACACAGTACCCTTTATACACAGAGCCCCCCATACACAGTACCCTTTATACACAGTGCCCCCATACAGTGTGCCCCCCATACACAGTACCCTTTATACACAGTGCCCCCCATACAGCGTGCCCCCCATACACAGTACCCTTTATACACAGTGCCCCCCATACAGCATGCCCCCCATACACAGTACCCTTTATACACAGTGCACCCCATACAGTGTGCCCCCCATACACAGTACCCTTTATACACAGTGCACCCCATACAGTGTGCCCCCCATACACAGTACCCTTCATACACAGTACCCTTTATACACAGTGCCCCCCATACAGTGTGCCCCCCATACACAGTACCCTTTATACACAGTGCCCCCATACACAGTGCCCTTCATACACAGAACCCCCCCATACACAGTACCCTTTATACACAGTGCCCCCATACACAGTGCCCTTCATACACAGAACACCCCCCATACACAGAACAACCCCCCATACACAGAGCACCCCCCCATACACAGAGCACCCCCCCATACACAGAGCACCCCCCATACACAGAACACCCCCATACACAGAACACCCCCCCATACACAGAGCACCCCCCCATACACAGAGCACCCCCCATACACAGTGCCCTTCATACACAGAGCACCCCCCATACACAGAACACCCCCCCCATACACAGTGCCCTTCATACACAGAGCACCCCCATACACAGAGCACCCCCATACACAGAACACCCCCCCCATACACAGAGCACCCCCATACACAGAACACCCCCCATACACAGAACACCCCCCCATACACAGTGCCCTTCATACACAGTGCCCTTCATACACAGAGCACCCCCCATACACAGAGCACCCCCATACACAGAACACCCCCCCATACACAGAGCACCCCCCATACACAGAGCACCCCCCATACACAGAGCACCCCCATACACAGAACACCCCCCATACACAGAGCACCCCCATACACAGAGCACCCCCCATACACAGAACACCCCCCCATACACAGAACACCCCCCCATACACAGAGCACCCCCCATACACAGCACCCCCCATACACAGAACACCCCCCATACACAGAACACCCCCCCATACACAGAGCACCCCCCATACACAGAGCACCCCCCATACACAGAGCACCCCCCATACACAGAACACCCCCCCATACACAGAGCACCCCCATACGCGCTCCGACTCCTTGCGCTGCTTCTCTTCTTATGTGGCTCCTTCTCCGGTGGTCCCAGGTCCTTTTATAAGGTTGCGCCCGTGCGTACGTGTGACTTCATTACGCACGGGCGCAACCTTATAAAAGGGCCAGGGACCGCCGGAGAAGGAGCCACATGAGAGAAGCAGCGCAAGGAGTCGGAGCGCTCATCCCGCTGTCGCGGATCGTTCTATGAATGTCCCGCATTTCTGTAATCTATTACGAAAATGCGGGATATTCAGGGAACTATCCGGGACAGCGGGACGAGCTATAGAAAGCGGGACTGTCCCGCTTAAAGCGGGACAGTTGGGGGGTATGAATCACAAGTTACCTATTGACTTTTATTGGTTTAAATTTAAACTGCTGCTGTTTTTTAACTATTAATCCTAGGGTCCCTAAACTTTGCAGAGTTAGTCACACTAGAACACTCAAAAAAAGTCTAGCAACAATTGTTTTATATTTACCATCAAAAAAGTTTAAAATGTGCCATAAAATGTGCAATATATAGGTCAAATAAGTAGAAAACTAAATGAATGGATCCGTGAGCATATTTTAAACATTTCTGATGGTAAATGTAAAACAATTGTTGATAGGCATTTTTTGAGTGTTCTAACAGACCTTTGTCCTACTTAACAGTTACAGGCATAGATAGAATTATTCCAGGTCCTTGGAGGTATACTAATGCTCTTATAAAGAAAGAGACAAAATGGATCTTTTATTTACATACGAGACAACCTGAAGGTTTACATTTTGAGTATGATGTTTCATGTTATGTATAATGTAATGCTTTATATGTGCCTAATGGTGGATACCATGCCTTCATTTATCTAGTTCCTGAAATCCTGCACATGTGCTTTAATCCTTGTTGTTACTTAATTAAGTAACAACAAGGATTAAAGCACATGTGCAGGATTACATGTGCTTTTATCCTTCTTGTAACTTAATTAAGTTACAACAAAGATAAAAGCACATGTGCAGGATTAAGACAACTGTTTTAAGGGCTCTGGCACACGGGGGAGATTAGTCGCCCGCGACAAAACTCCCTGTTCACGGGCAACTAATCTCCCCGAGTTGCCATGACCCGCCATCCCGCCGGCGAACATGTAAGTCGCCGGCGGGATGGCACACGCGGCGGGGCGATTTGTGCGAAATCGCGCCGCGGGCGACTAATCTCCCCCGTGTGCCAGAGCCCTAAAGGAGATTTATCCTATAAAAATTAAGAATGTACCAGAGAATTATACTCCTCCAGATATAGAAGGAATGTGATTAAAAAAGTTGTATTTCAGACTGATTTATTGAGAAATTCCACCAAAACTGCACTAGTCCCGCCCATCAGTTCCACTTCCTGCTGGCTGAATTCTCTGGATGAGCTGGGGAGCCGCCGACTCTCAATACACTGCACTGTAGGGTAGGAACCAATCAGCAGCTAGGCTGACCTGATAGGGAACTGAAGCCTGTCTTTGCTTGTGGGAGTGCAGGGCTGTGATTGGCTCTCCCCCTCCTACTGTGCCTCTGGCAGGGACCGTTAGGACACGCCCACTCTCCATTTCAAACTCGGACAGAGAAGTGATAGGATCTATAGGGAGCTCCAATAAAGGGGCCATTTTTACAGATAGGATTAATTTTTAGCACAAAGTGAAACAAGCACCGTATATTATTCATAATTGCCTACAGGGTTAGGGTTTTGCCATTTATCCTATATGTCCCCTTTAATGACATGTTCACTGTGATTGGCCTTTCTCTTCTAGAATGTGATTGGTCATTTCTGGTTTAAATAGTGTGTACCTTTGCAGTTGAAATTTAGCCTATGATTAAGTGCCCTTTGTGGTACGAAACATGTAAGGCTTTGCTTTTTGTATGGATTCAATAAACTAAGAATGTTTTTAACATACTTTGAGCTGATTTGAATGTCTATACTGTTGTGTGATCTGGAGTGCCAGCCTGCTTTTCCTGTTTGTACTTCACAGTTTTTGGAAAGCCCAGTTGTGATATGACATATCATCAAGGATTACGGTCTGTTCAACACATTCATTTTGGATTAATATAACTTTTAATAAATATTTAGCATAATTAAATATTGGTATGTGGATGGATAATTCTAACCTGATGGATAATTCTAACCTGCAACCTGATTAATATATACAGTATTATTGCAAATAACTGTCATAGCAATGTTGTGAATTTTGTTCTTGGGATTAAGGAATATACACACCCCTACTGATAAGTTAGAAAAGAAGGGAAGGTCACTTCTCACTGCACAAAGAGTGCAAGTTAGTCTGTTATTTTAATTCCTTATTTTACATTGGCCCATTATTTTAAACTAAGCTATTTGTCACTCCGATTGTCAGGCTTAAAGGACCAATAACACCATTTAGACATCCCAGCCCCAATCAATCAACTTACAGTTTTTACTTGAAATACTCTGCTGCATACTGCATTCCTATAAAGTATCAGTAAAAAATCAGAATCGCCACTTTTTTATCAAGTATATAGGGTGTTCGCCATCTTGCAGGGCTTGAAAGCTTCTTTCCCCTACGTTCGCGCTGCCGTCAGCTTCTTCCTGGTTTTGGATATCCCGCTTCCGTGCGTCGCGTTGCTTAGCAACCAGCTAAGCTACTCTGCCACCGGCTTCCCTCCAGTAGCCTTTTCTCCCAGCGTATCTGCCACAAGTCCCCTTTCCCTTTGCATTCCATTCACCCAGCATTCGTGTGTCTATCCCCCTCAGCTGTTCAAGCAGCATGTCTCTTCCCCCTTCTCTTACCGGCAATAACTGAACTTCCGGGTTACGGCCGGATGTCATGTGAAGAGGGGAGACATCGGGGGCGCGCTCGTAGAGAGGGGTTAGTTGCCGTATCGCCTTTCTTCAAAAATGTTTCCATAGCATGGAGAGGAGTTTTATTGAGGGATTTTTTGGCTAAATGGTAGGTGAATAAGTACAATGCAGCTGGACGTAGGTATTATTTAGAGGGTGTAGTTTTAATTTTTTTAATAAAATTTTTTGCTGTTACTGTTCCTTGACAAAGCTTTTTTATGAGCGAAACATGCGTCAGGAACTCTTTATGTGACTGCCCGAGTAGTGACTAACACTTAGTGGCAACAGATGTGACTGAGGTACTGCACAATACAGAGCTAGCAATACAATTGAGGGCTAGAAGGACACCAAGGGAGAATGGTTATTTAATGGTGTCATGATTTACTTCTCCTTAGTGAGGCAGGGACAGAGGTGAGGCTGAGCCCATTTGACTCTACATTGCCCTAGATTAGTTCAGTTGCTCACATAAGATTCTGCAGTAATAGGTCCACACATGAATAATGTCTTGGAGCAGGGTTTTTGACCTTATGGGATTTCTGTTTGTGTTTCGTCTATTGGACTGAATTTAATGTACACTACTGAAAGTTACATTTTATTATATCAAACTCTGCTTTCTCAATAAGTATTGAGAAATCACTAAGTTGGGAGGGGAGTGGAGTTTTTTTTATTTTTTTATTTTGTTTGTATACCTTTTACGTTAAACTTGAACTTGGAGCTGCTATATTCTACACTACTGGCCAATACTTTAAAGAAGAAGGAAAGGCTAAGTCACGTGGGGGTTCCAAAATGTTAGGCACCCCCGGTGACTATAACTGCTTACCTTTTACCCCAGGCTGGTGCTCCTGTGAGAAGAAAACAGTACCAGCCCGGGGTACCTGCAAGCGAGTGTTCCTCTTCCTTCTTCGGTCTTGGCATGCTTGTGCATACGCAGTAGAGTGAAAAGCCAAACTTTAACAAAAAAGTAGGCTTTTTCACTCTACTGCGCATGCGCCAGCCCTGGAATTCAGGAGACAGAAGAAAGAGGACAATTAAAGTCAATTAGGAGCGATGCATCAACCTAACATTTGGAATCCACATTTGAGGGAAACCCTTCCCAGTAGGGGGTAATTCACAAATACCCCCTAAAGACACAACCAGGGACTGCGGGAGGTGACAAATTCAGCAGAGGGAGCAGACAATGCAAATCCAGCCATTTGGAGGGCGGGAAACCTGGGGCTATTGATTTCTTTGATCTGTGATCAAAGAAGTCAGTTGTGGACCTAGAACAGCAGGGGGGGTGCAGCTATCAGAAAAATATGGATTATAGAAAGGGATCCATATCTCCTTTGCTTTAGGGTTCACATCCTCATAAATCATATGTGGTTTATGAGGAGGCCCCATGCTTCCCAATGATACCAAACAGGGACTTCCTATACCCAACAGTTAGGGATAGTTTCTGGGGGACTGGGACATGAGACACCCCTCATGTTTGGTATCATTTTGATTGCCCACATATGGGTTAAAACAATCCCCTTGGGTTAAAACAATCATTTTCATAATAATATTGGGTACTGGCAAGTACCAATATTATATGACAAGAAACTGGCATGAGAAGTGTAGCTCTTTACAGGGGGGGGGGTCATGTGACCAGTTTCTGGACACTCCCCCCTCATGCATACTGTAATAAGGGAGGGGCCCAGCGAGGGATAAAAGCACGCATGCCCAGGTATTCTTTAGCTCATTCTGGAGGTCTCAACTTATGTTGGGGGATGGGCTCAGGATTTCCAACCTCTTGCCTCAGAGGACACAAAAGATAACTCGGTAACGTACATAGGGTTTTCTCTGTGTTTTATTTCCTTTTATTTTATTTACTGTTTGTATGTTTGTCTCTCTTTTTGTAACATCTTTGTAAAATGCACTGTTTACCCTTGTAATATTAAATATAAAATTTAATAAGTTCTGTCCTTTGGCTCTATAACGATCTCCACGTACCTTGTATGACTGCTCAGGCCTAAATGCTGTAACTGTTGGGCTGTATGTGTGTTGAGTAGGGGGGGGGGCAGTTCTGTGTAACTACTAATTAACTAGTGGACTGTCAGTAGGAAAGTGTGTTTGTAAATTAACCTTGGCTACTGGTGTGTTTGTGGAAGTAGTAGAACTATCCCTCACTACAGTAAGAAAGTTTGTGTGATATATTTGTGTAATTAGGTTTCTATCGCCTTTTAATGATAGATGGTGGCAGTGAATAGTTATTTGGGGCGGTGTGTTTGGGGGTGCTTGAGGTTAGTCTAACCTGTGTGAAACGTGACTGAGTGTAACCCCTGTTCCCCGTCCCCATGTCAGACGCGTCTCAGAGTAGCGCGTTCCCTGACAGGCACCCCCAGTGATTTTTACTTTTCCTTCTCCTTTAAGTTCCATTCGTTTTTTTAGTTTCATTGTCATACTGTAGTTACATTGGGTTGAAAAAAGTTCAACCCTTCCAAGTATACCCAACACACACAAACCTATACTGACCTATCTATACACTAACGTACATAAACAATTTATACCAACATCAATACTAACTGTAGATTGTAGCATCACAATAGCCTTGAATACAATGCTTGTTCAAGAACTGATCCAAGCTCCTCTTAAAGGCATTAACAGAATCACTAGGAAGGGCATTCCACAACCTCACTGCCCTTACTGTGAAAAACCACTTACGCTGCTTCAAATGAGTTCCATTCCTCCAATCTAAAGGTTTGGCCCTTTAGATTGAAGGTGCGTTGGTCATTTTTATGGAAAAAAACATCCCCTATCTGCCTATAATCCCCTATAATGTACTTTTACAGAGTAATCATGTTCCCTTGCAAGCACCTTTTTTTTTTTTTTTTTAGAGAAAACAACCCCAACATTGACAGTCTAACCCAGTGATCCCCAACCAGTGGCTCGTGAGCAACATGTTGCACTCCAACCCCTTGGACATTGCTCCCAGTGGCCTAAAAGCAGGTGCTCATTTTTGAATTCTTGGCTTGAAAGCAAGTTTTGGTTGCATAAAAACCAGGTGTACTGCCGAATAGAGCTTCCTGTAGGCTGCCAGTCCATATAGGTTCTACCAAATAGCCAATAACAGTACTTATTTGGCACCCCCATGAACATGTTTTATGCTTGTGTTGCTCCCCAAGTCTTTTTACATTTTAGTGTGGGGTAAAAAAAAGATTGGGGTTCCCTGGTCTAACCTCATAGTTTAATTCATCTATCCCCTTTACCAGTTAAGTTGCAGGTCTCTGTACTCTCTCCAGCTCATTAATATCCTTCTCATGGACTGGAGCCCAAAACTGCACTTCATACTCAAGGTAAGGCCTTACCAGAGACCTATAAAGAAACAAAATTATGTTTTCATCCCTTGAGTCAATGCCCTTTTTTTCTACAAGACAGTACTTTATTTGCTTTAGTAGCCACAGAATGATACTGCCTGGATTTAGACAACTTGTTTTTTGCACCCATTGTAATCTCTGATACCTGCAAAAAATTATCAGACTCAAATGGAAAATAATTTAAAGTAAGAGTTAAATATAATAAATCTAACACAAAAGAAATTGGGGGACCACAATATGCATCAGTCCTCTAAGAAACGTCTACCCTTATGAGGTATTAATAGTGTAAAGTATCAAGATATTTACCAATAGGCTGCAGCAGTGAATGCTGTCCAGACACAAAAGGTTGTCCAGAAGGTGTTAAAATCTTATGCACCTTTGGCAAGATATATATGATCAGGCATTTTGGATGGTTATGCGTTAAATATTTGTAAGGTAATAATGCCAGAATCATATGCCTTAGTTACCACTTCCACAACCTGTGTCTTAAATTGCACAATAGGGTCACTAGGCAAATGTCTATATAGATCCGAATGTGACACCCGAAGTTGGACACCCGAACAACATGTTTACAAAAAACGAGACAAAAAATCCTGTGTTTCTTTTGATAGAGGATTGTGAGTGCTTATGCTGTATTTACAGTACATAGACCTTTTTTATAAAGTTTACTTAGTTTTTACCTTTCCTTCTACTTTAAAAAAATTACATAACTTGCATATCAAGCAAAAGACAATGCGAAGAAGGGGCAGACTGGGGCAAAATCCACTGACCACCAACAAATTAAACAACTTAAGGTAAATTCTACATCCCCCTAATGACTAACTTATTAGTGCACGTATTATTAATTTTAACTATTTATATAAACTGATTATTATAGTGAAACATCAGCTGTGTATATTGGGATATATTTACTGAATTATATTAGTGTCTCCTACATGAAGTTTCAGCAGGGAAATGACTGGTTATTGGGCCCCAAAGCAACATCATTGGGCCCCTACGCTTAGGCAATTTACGTAACTTGTGCAAAAACTTACATTACTTTTAAAGAAACTTGCATAACTTACGTATAAACTCCACTGACCCCATTAAAAGACTGACTTATTACCACTTATATTTTTACTATTTTTATAAACTATTACTGACTGGTTATTGGTTCCTAAATCTATGCAGTTTATGCAAAGATTAAATTTAAGGCAAACTCCACTGACCTTCAATGAACTGACCTTCAATTATCACTATGAACTGGTTATTATAGGGTAACATCAGCTGTTTATGCGCATACAAGGGGCGGGGCCAAAATTTTGGTACTGTGCATGTTATGCCTCCAGCATTGTTTTATTGTTTCATTGCACCACCTTGTGGTTTCTTAAGGTATAGGTTGTGATTGCTTAAAAAAATGTCCTTTTCAGCTTACCATACTTTACCATGTGACCATGGGTAATATAAGAAAAGGTTCATTATAGCTGCCATCTTAGCAGTGTTAACAGTGCAATAGCTATCCTGCATAAATCCTACCCCATCCAGCCCCGTGGAAGCATCGTTGGTAGGTATTATCCATCCCTAACCCCTAGCTTATTAATACAAACATATACAGTATTTTCATGTTTATGCCTTAGTTCGGGTTCATAATTGTTTATGTGCAGTTACCTCGTGGCACATCTGTTCTTGCCCAGGCATCTAGGCCTCCTACTCAGATATCTATTTTCTTTCATATATGTTTGTACATTATATGAACCATAATGTTTTGTTTACTGTACTTTTGCTGTATAGTAAATGTTGCCATATTTCTGTTTCCCCAGTTTCACACCTTCCCCTTTGTTAATAAACTGAAGCCTACCAACCTGTCTCAGTGAATTGATGAAGGAAATAGTTTACCAGTATGTCAAACTACACACTGCCCCAGGGTAATACGTAGGGAGGACAGAACAGTGCACTTGTGTTAATGGGGGGCCCCATATAAGTAACTTGTGCAGGGCCCCAAAGTTTCTGACGGCGGCCCTGCTTCCAGTTATAAGTGATTCTCAATGTGCGGGGCCCCAAAGCACCTTCCAGCCTGCTGTTCTATCAGCTATTCAGGATGATGAAGAGGAATTCTGCTGTGAGGCTGAGAATGACTGTATAGATGATATTTCTGATGATGAGTGGGAAGACATGGATTCTGAGGATGAAATACCCACAGCATATACTACCAAGTTCAAGGGCCGGTCAATCTCCCAGTTGTCCACCAACTCTCAGCCTGCAGTTCAATCACCAGTTCCTGCTTGCTTACCTATTTTTCTGGTACCTGCTCTAAGGTGGCTTGGTCCTTTGCCAGCTTTTCCACGACTTGGGCCCCTACCAGTCCTCCAGCAGTCCAGCTCTAGACTTTTTGCCACTATTCCATTTGTCAAAGAAGCACCTGACAATATGAAAAGCAGGTTAATTATTCTGTTCCTTTTGTAGACCGTTAAAAATCTATTTTCTTGCACTTCAAATCCTGTTGCTAAATCACCCAAAATTTTCCAACTTACCATCTGAACCTGAACCCTTGCTATCCTAATCAAGCAAGCTCCAATGTTGGAGAGCTGGTGCTTGGGATCAGTGGAAGAAAGTGTTTCGGATGCAAATGACAGTATTTGAATTTGCAAGTTGCAAGGTATTCAAATACTGTCATTTGCATAAGAAACACTTTCTTCCACTGATCCCAAGCACCAGCTCTTCAACATTGGAGCTTGCTTGATTAAGATAGCAAGGGTTCAGGTTCAGATGTATTCCATGTTCCCTGACAACTGCTATGGGAGCCGAGTATAACATTTGGATCTAGCTCACAAAATTGGACCCAAAGCCAAATTTGGAATGGATTGCCCAGATCCACTCCACCAAGTCAAATGCCTTAGCAGAGTCCAGTGATAGTACCACCCATCAGCCTGCATTGTCATGTGTAAATTGCAAATTAAAGAACAATCTCCTTAAGTTAATGTTGGTTGTCTTCCCGGCTATAAACCAAGTTTGGTCCGGGTGGATCAGATCTGCCAGTACCCTAGCCAGTATTTTAGCATCTGCATTAAGTAAGGATATCGGTCTATAGGAGTTGCAGGATTGCAGATCTTTTTGGAGTTTTAGTATCAGAACAATAATAGTCTCCATAAAGGAGGGTGGGAGGGAAAGGCTCTTATATGGGTCTGCCGATATACCGTCTGGCCCCGGGGTCTTTCCCATGGCTAGGTCATTAATGGCTTGCTGCAATTCCTGTTTGGTGATGTCAAGAGTGTCCCTTTGGGCCGCTGTTAAAGGGGGAGTAGGCATGTGATGGAGGTGCTGCTGTATTTCTGTGCCAGTGAAGGTAGCATGTGTGACATACAATGCTCTAAAGTATGTTGCAAAAGCTTCTATTTCTTGTGGTGTAGTGCAGAGAGTACCATCTGAGGTTACTATGGTTGGAATTATGGTTGAGTGGGCTTGCAATTTAGCTAAGTAGGCCAATGTTCTGCTACTTCTGTCCCCTGTTTCAAATGTATGTTGGTACAAGTTTTACATGTAAGGAGAGTTTGTTCTCTAACTAAGGAGTGATGTGAAGCTACCAATTTACTGTAGTTTAATGGGTTGGGGTTGGCAGCCTGTTCTAGATATTTTCTGCCTCTACCACCCAGGCTTTGGATTCCATCCTATTTTTCATAATTACACTAATAAATTGCCCTCTGAAGCATCCCAGAGGATTGATGGAGGAGCAGACCCAGCATTTGTTTCCCAGTACTCAGTTACTGCTGCAGTTGTACTTTATAATACTATGCTGCGAAGGGCAATTTACAATGGTAAGAGTGGGGGAGAGTGGTCTCATAGAGCAGGGGAGATACTATATATTTGTCATTCTAGGTAAAAGGTAAGAAGTTACCAATGCTAAGGGGCTGATTTACTAAGACACGAATTCGAATCCGAATTGGAAAAATTCCGATTGGAAAACGAATATTTTGCGACTTTTTCGTATTTTTTGCGATTTTTTCGGCGACTTTACGAATTTTCGTAAATTATCGCGACTTTTTCATTACCAATATGATTTGCGCGAAAAAACGCGAGTTTTTCGAAGCCATTCCGAAAGTTGCGCAAAATCTGCCGATTTTTTCGTAGCGTTAAAACGTGCGCGAAAAGTCGCGCCTTTTTTCGTAAAAAAAATTGCGATTTTGCGCAACTTTCGGAATGGCTACAAAAAACTCGCGTTTTTTCGCGCAAATCGAATTGGTAACGAAAAAGTCGCGACAATTTTCCGAAAAAATCGCAAAATACCGATCATTACGAAAAAAACGCAATCGGACGCATTCAGCCCGTTCGTGGGTTAGTAAATGTGCCCCTAAATCTATTCATGTTAGGGAATGGTGGCTGGTTTTTTTTTTTTTTACCTCCATACATTTGTGAGTCCTAATGCCTTTGCCCACATCATTAGCTTGTTCCCAGTGGGGAAGGGCGGGGGTAATTTATCCATCTGTGGATGTTAAAGTTACATATTTAACAAGTGGGAGCAGTGGGGAAATCTGCTAAGTTTTTATTAATGGCGTTAAGTAGAGTCATGGTGAATGGATATACACGTATAGATTAACTATGATTAAGGGAATGTTGGCTATTGTGCAGTGTACAGTGACAAATCTACCATAGTAATCAGTTAAGTGTGAGTAGGTTGAAGGGTATTGACCTCCTCACTAGGACTGAGACCCCTCTGGCGTATGTAGAATAGGTAGAGTGGAAGGCATAGCCCACCCAATGTCTCTTTAGAGCTAGGATTTTCTGCCCAGTCAGGTGGGTTTCCTGTAGCAGATGTAAGGATGGGGTGCCTCTTGAGGTAATTAAACATTTGTGCTCTCTTAAATTTATCATTAAGTCTCTGGCTTTACCAGGAAATTAGTGAAATGTCAGCCATTGGTCAACGTTAAATAGAGAGTAGTGTAGATTACTAAAGAGTTAGAAGATAGGGGGTCATCAACCTGAGTGAATCCCTGCAAGTTTAAGTATATTGCTTGTTATACCAACTAACAATGTAGTAGATAGTGGCATGTTAACATAAAACATCATATAAACAAACATATACCATAACATAGCAAACAAAAAAAAAAAACCCTAGCCCTCCCTACCCACCACCTCAACCAAGGTGGGTCTAGTATCATGTCAGTACCACAGTGTCCAGCCTCTTAGGCAAACTTTATACAAAGAACTCAAATTTATAACCTTAACTTCAATGTGGGTAGTAAGTAACCAAAAGCTACCGCTGCATAAGAGCTCTGGTTCAGAGCTATCCAAGTTTCTCGGATTGTGCATTACATTATTGGGTAACCATATTGAGGCGGAGAGGTATTATCACAAGTGCCACCGAATCAAGGGGTATTCCCCAGTGTCTGGAGTAGCTGCCCCTTGTAATGTGTAAGCATGTTGTGAAGTACCAGATATACAGTAATACTGTATATTGCTGTTGTGAGTGGGACTAGATGAAGGGCGCTCTGTGTGTGGTAGCATTATGAGCTGTAACTTAGCTCACCATCCTATAGAGTCCAGTCTCTAACCAATTTCAGTTTGCCATGACTGAGACTGCAACCAGCCGTCTGCATGAACACTCAGCAATGGCTGTTGGTGCAGGGTGTGGAGAATTGCTCCACACCAAGTATGAAAGTAGCAGCTGGCAATCAGCAGTAGTGTGTGGCAGTGTAACAGTTCTGGGGCTCAAATGATGGCACCTCCAGGGTCTAGAGCACACTAACCAATGTGCAAGCAGCCACCTTTGCAAGTCAGGTGCCCTTTCCACCTGATCTCCCCTGCAGCTGTGTCCAGCAAGGAAATCTTTGCTGCAATGGAGTACAAAACGACTGGGGGACCTCTCCGGTAACTATTGGGGATCCACGTGTGTTTAGGGGCACGTTGGGACTCCAGGAGACATGCACCGCCAAAGCTCTCCTAAGTTTACGATTTTGATTACATTTCTGAAAATCACCTTAAAGCCAGGGGTCTATGAACAAATTGATGCCTAAAGTGCATAGGCTAAGTACATGGAGACCGCAAAATATACCAGTGATGAGCAGGGAAAAGCAGGGAGAATTTTGTGAAACGTCAAATTAATTTGCGAAACACAAGGTCAAAGGGTTTAAAGTCAGAGTTTTTTCACACTTGTATTGAAATTAGTGGGCATTTTTTTCTCACTCCACATGCACTGAAGTGTTTTCTTGCCCTTTTTGTGGCAAATTTTGGCCATGGTTTTGAAAAAAAATTTGGTCTTCCCTACTTGTGCATACTATTTTCATAGCTTACAAACAGGCATTACAGTGGCTGGTTAAAGCAACTTTATTAAATCAAACCAAAAAAAGTGAGTTATTTAAAGTGAGTAGTGTTTGTTTAACTCTTGTGGGTTAAGTTTTTCAAAGTTTTTGCTGTCTTCGGTGCTAAATAACGAAGTTTTCAGATGGTATGTCGGTCCTGAGATCATCGCAGAACTGACCTCCAAGCAAATGATGCGATCCAGGACCCCCATGTGATCACTGCGTCCTTCTACCTCAAGAACAGGTAAATAGCATTTATTTGCACTACTACACACATCAACACAAACACATACAGCAATTTAGCACAGTATTTGTATTCTGCACACTTTAGCACACTTATATACACCCATATATACACTTACACACTGTCACACAACTTTTAGGTGTGTACACACATGTATTTTTTTTTACTTATTCATTTTACCCCTTTGTCTTTAGTTTTTCCCCTAAAAACTGGACAAACGGCACCCCATATGTAAACAAAGTACATTTTGTCTACAAAAATACATTCTGTATACAAAGGACAATCCCCAGTACACAGAATGAATGTGTGGCCATATACACTGGTAACAAATATATAAAAGACATAGTTCTGTGAAAACTATTTTATGCACAAAAGGATATAATTATATTACAAACTCCATTCTGTAAATTTTAACAAGCATTCTGTCTCACAAATGCATAGCATCCATACAGCAGAACAGGTTTTTACAGAATGAATTATGTAAAACAAAACTGCACAAAATATATAATGGTGTAACTGACTAGCATATTCCAAGCTAGATTTTATGACAAAATAGATGCTTGTGACAAAAAGGAAGATTCTATAGCACAAAATTAATGCTATCAACAAAATGAATACTCAGTTCCAGAAAACTGATAAAATATCCATTCTGTGAAACACTGTCAGTCAAATTACTGAACCAATAAGAAGCAAGTATAATCTCTAATGTCTGCTGGGCTGCATAGCAATAACCATTAACAAAGAACAAACACTCTTAAAAAGGGCAAAAATGCCAAAAAATAAGCTGCCATAGACAATACTGAGAATTGCCTCTGCTAAATCACATGTAGAGACAATTATCAGTAAATGATCAGCATTGTCTATTTTAGTAGCAACTACAAGTAGCTGCTACTAGTAGCTCTGTGTGTCATCACCCACAGGGCTCTGGCACACAGGGAGATTAGTCGCTTTCCTCTCAAGGCAACTTCCGTGATTTCGCTGAAATCGCGCCGCCGTGTATGCCATCCCACCGGCGATTTACATTTTCGCCGGTGGGATGGCATTTCGGGGAGATTAGTCGCCCGCGAACAGGGAGATTTGTCGCAGGCGACTAATCTCCCCGTGTGCCAAAGCCCTAATACTGTACTGCTTCTGTGGTACAAAACTGATCTAATGATGTTTCTCTGGATTGTGCAGCTAAAAATTTATTTGAAATTAAAATTCAAAACATAAATATGATACCTTGAGGTAAGTCAGCTATCCCCATCATTATAATAGGCCTAATGTCCCCTCATTATGATTGCCCCCCCCCCTTTTTTTTTTTTTTTAGAAAGATTCTTGCTCAAGCTAAGGGAGTGGGAGTAGGACCCTGAGGGGCA
This sequence comes from Xenopus tropicalis, assembly GCF_000004195.4. Taxonomy (NCBI): domain Eukaryota; kingdom Metazoa; phylum Chordata; class Amphibia; order Anura; family Pipidae; genus Xenopus; species Xenopus tropicalis. The sequence continues at coordinate 59,498,370 of NC_030683.2, forward strand.
AATTGGTGACATGGAAGGGGAGACAACAACGTAGGGGGAGGAGTGGTGGTGCAGAAGGAGTTGGACCAGTGATGTAGATGGGCAGGCTGGAGGCAGAGCAACAGAAAGCATGTGTGTATGGGCAACAACAGCCTGGCTTGATTAGGAATTTTGGGCAGGTTGATGGTAGGCTGGAGGTAGAATGACAGGTAGACTGGTAAATTTCAATACTGGCCCTGGCCTTGCCTGGTATTTTACTAGGTAGACTGGCAAATTACTAGCCAGGTAGCAATGCTATCCCTGACAAATCAATAAAACACAAGATATTAATAGCATTATTTAAAAAAAACTCTACTGTAACTTTAGCAGAATAACCACTCATGTGGGGGCCCCTCTGTATAGTACAATATACGAACAGATATTTATGGTAGCAGTGTAACTTAGTATATCTGAGACACTTATAAATACACCAGTGAGTAGAGCACAAACCCATATAACATAAGATCCTCCTTCCAAGGATACCAGTTGATTCATTTCTTTACACTGCAATATGAAGTTGCAAAAGTTTGCATAATTCCCCCACTGTAGTAGTGACCATTATAAGCTTTGTAGGCTTATTGTTAGGCTGCAATGTCTGTCCTCCTCCTAGCCATAATATTGCAGCAGTTAGCTAATAGCACTCTTAATAATGTGCTTAGCTATAGTTCAACTACTACATAATACGTGTAGCCATGTTCACTTCAGAACTTGATGCAGACAGGCTGGTTGTATAGTATGATGTGTAGGCCTTATGAGCAGTATCCTAGTTAGCTGTAGTTAAACTACAACATAAATGAGTACTATATGCAAACAAAAGGGATCATTTACATATAAGTACTTCAGGGGGATCATCATTTATTTATGATGTATTATGTGTCTATGTGGTGTTGCACTGGGGTGTCCAGGATCCAGCAGGGCTGCCACCCCAGGAACCCCTCACCTCATTTGCCAACTTCTCCACCGCTGCTAGCCTTCATACCCCCTTCTTTCTCCTTGCAGCCGCTATTGGGGTTGGGGGTGGTGCTCCCAAAATGGGGCCCACTGGGTTTTTTTTCCCTGTGGCTACATAGTGTAGTAGTTGAACTATAGATAAGCACATTATTAAGACTGCTGAAAGCTTATTAGTACAATATTACATTATAATAGGAGGAAGCCAAACATTGGAGTCTAACAGTCATCTACAATTTTTTTAGTCATTACTACAGCGGGTAAATTATGTAAAATTGTGAAATTTCATGTTGTAGTGTAATGATGTGGATCAGCCGGTATCCTAGGAGGGAGGAGCTTAAGTTAGGCGGTTTATACCGTACTTACGTGGTGCATCTCTCAGATACACTGAGTTACATTGCTACTATAAATATCTGCTGTATTGTACTTTACCGAGGGGCCCCTCACCCAGTAGTTAGGCTGCTAATATGAATAATATATGTGAACACTTTATAGACAAACTAAAACAGTGGGGAGACCAGTGAATTGACTCCAGTTAAAACCTGCATATTATTGGATAATGAATATGCTTGTTTCTTATTGGTTCAGGAATTTGATTGACAGTGTTGTTTCACAGAATGGATATTTTATCAGTTTTGTGGGACTGTATTCATTTTGTTGATAGAATGAATTATGTGCTATAGAATCTTACTTTCTGTCACGCGCATCTATTTTGTCATGAAAATCTAGCTGGAATATGCTATTCAGTTACATCACTATATATTTTGTCTAAGTTTTGGTTTACATTATTCATTCTGTAAGTAACTTTACACATAACTTTTTTGTATGGATGTTATACAGTTGTGAGACAGAATGCTTGTTAAAATTTACAGAATGGAGTTTGTAATATAAAAATATCCTTTTGTGCACAAAATTGATTTTATTCCCATTCTTCACTAGAAATATATCTTTTGTATATTTTTTAACAGTGTTTATATCCACACTTTAATTCTGTGTACTGGGGATTGCTTTTTGTATATAGAATGTATTTTTATAGACAAAATGTACTTTGGACAAACTGTTACACTGTGTGACTTATTTTGTTGTTTCATTGATTGCACAATTTTTTTTGTGGTTTTATTGTATTTTTTTTATCCCTGTATTAGTGTTCCTGATTTGATTTTTTAGCATAGCTTTGCCATGTGGTACTTTGGTGGAGCTTCCACACCCCTCAACTGCAAAAAGGAAGAGACAGCAGGAGAGCAGGCTCCAAAACTTTAAGTTTTCGGAGTTTGAAAATGAGGCGTTGGTGGAGGGGCTCACCGCATTATCGGCAAATATGCTGGCAAGACGCCAACTGCAGTGAAAACCAAGGCCTGGCGGGACATAGCAGACCACGTTAACAGCGTTGGGGTGTGTCTGCGAAGTGTCCAACACTGCAAGAAGTGCTACCAGGACATAAAGAGGGTCCTGAAGAAAAAGCTGGCAGAGGACTCCAGATACAGGTAAATATCTTACATTCATCTTTCTATTTAACACTTGCTCATCTGCTTTTCTACTCAATCAGCTTTTCCTTTTGACTTACTGACTTTTCTTCCTTTTTGGCTTCTTTCCAACTTACTTTACTTGTATGTAATATATGTATGGCACGCCTATTATTATGTGCGCAACTTATGTACTCCAGGTATTTTGTTACCAAATTTGGTTGGACCTGTGTTTTGTGTTAGGCTTGTGCAGAGGCATAATAGTGAATTGTGTCCGTGTTTATTGCAGGTGTTTCAATTCCAGAAGTGCAGTGTATTGCTAATAACATAGGTGTGTTATTGGACAAGTGTGTCTTGCTGGGTTAGGTGCAGTCAGTTCATCTTGTACATCATTTTTTTAACTTGATTTTACCTTTTTGCCTCATTTGGAATGAATCAATGTCCACAAATAGTTTTTGCAAAATAAACTTGGTCATGTTTTCCAAAAAATGACAATCATTATTGTCCATGAAGGTTTGTCTGGCATCATGAACATAATAACAAAAAATTAAATAAAGTCTTTTTATTTTTTCCAAATGGTGGACGCTCCTCGTCTGTGCTCCACTCCCCACGGTGCGATCCTGAAATTGAAGGGGATAAGTTTAGTGGGGAGGCAAGTGAGAGAGAGTCACACGTATGTGGCTGCGGTGTGGCCTTGTTCTCAGATGAGGAGCCGGCCAACATTCCCCAGCAGCAGTAGCAGGTCCCAACCCAGGCCAGAAGAGATAATGTGGCCTCCCAGGAACCTGAGAAAGATAGGTTCCACAAATCCCTAATAAGGCATCATAAAGCCTTAATGAAAAAATTTGACACCATGCATGTCGACTTGTGTGTGGCCACTAACGCCTACAATGCCAGTGAGGCACGGCAAGCTGCACATGAGTCGGCCATATTAAGCCTCCAACAGGCCAGTGAGGCACGGAAAGCACAACACGAGGGTGCCATGTTAAGCCTGCAAGAGGAGCGGTTAGAACTGAAAAGACAAAAACTTGCATTGTTGGCTCGCCAAAATTCGGTCCTAGAGCAACAAACTGCCTTACAAGAAAAGGCACAAAAGGCAACTGAGCCGACATGCTCTACCAGTAGAGCTAGTGGTGAGAGCACAGCTACTGCTCCTGCAGCTTCTACTAGGCATCTTCGGAAAAGGAAATAAATCTGCCACATTAGGGATCTGTGGAACCTATCTTTTCTTAGGTCTATGTTTTTTGTAAATCTTTCTGTTTTTCTATTTGTGTTGCGGGTGGGGGAATCACTTCCTCAAACCATTTCTTTTGGAAGTGGGTTCCCTGTAAACAAACCTTTTTTTTTTGGATAAGTTGTTTGGTATTTCTTGTGTATGGGATTAAAGATTGTAGGTACTTACAGGAAAAGTAATTGGTAACGATTTGTCCCAAGACTTCATTCCCTCTGGCATCCGCACCTCGGACAGGATCTTGATGTATGGGGTCCTCCAGGTCCTCAGCCACATCACCTGGTAAGCCATGCCGGTTCGCCAGATTGTGCAGTACAGCACACGCAGCCACAATGTTGGAAACTTTAGTGGGGCTGTACATAAGGCTGCCTCCTGATTTATCCAGGCAGCAGAACCGGCTTTTAAGGACCCCAAATGTCCGCTCAATCACAGACCGCGCTCTCACATGTGCTTCATTAAAAGCACACTCGGCCCGTGAAAGGGTGTGATGAGCCACCTAGAGCACGGGTAGCCAGCATCTCCTGTCTCCCTCTGTCAAAACACAGCCCTTTTGCAACAGATGTGACAGTGTGAGACTGATAGGTGACACTACAAGTAGCTGCTTTGACTCTCCCAGTGGCACTTTACAAATTGCAAAACAAGCTTATGGCAGACAGGGCCTGGTTTTACAGTGGGAGACAGAAAGTAAATGTGGGCAAGTTGTGCTAGACGTGACACAAATACTTACCTAACAGCCACCCATGAGGCATTTGTCCTGTCTTGAAAGAATGGTAAAATGTGGACAGCCTTAGGATGTAAGCATCGTGAGAGGAGCCAGGGAACCCAGACACGATGCTCAGGATGCTCATATGGCCATCGCACACCACTTGCACTTTAAGGGAGTGGTAACCCTTCCTGTTGCGGAAAATGTGCTCCCTGTCGTTGGGGGGTTTAATGCCACATGGGTGCAATCAATTGCACCCAACACATTGGGGATGCCACTTACCCCATAAAAATGCGTTCCACTCGTTCTGATGTTGGGGGAACGAGATGAAATTCCCGGACACAGAGCGTATGGCGTCCAGGACCTGGCCAAGGCACTGTGAAAAGGTAGGCTGTGACACCCCCCATAAACCCCCCCAAACCGTCTGGAAACTTCCAGTGGCCAAAAAGTGCAGGAAGCACAGCAGTTTTACCATTCACCCACTGTGACCTACAGCACTTATATTTGCCTATTTGTGTCTGTTAGTTACCCTCCCATATAGTAACATATTAACATAGTAAGTTGGGTTGAAAAAAGACATACGTCCATCACGTTCAACCATAATGCCTATACAGTATATAACCTACCTAACTACAAGTTGATCCAGAGGAAGGCAAAAAACCCCATCTGAAGCCTCTCTAATTTGCCGCAGAGGGGAAAAAATTCCTTCCTGACTCCAAGATGGCAATCGGACTAGTCCCTGGATCAACTTGTACTAAGAGCTATCTCCCATAACCCTGTATTCCCTCACTTGTACTGAGAGCTATCTCCCATAACCCTGTATTCCCTCACTTGCTAAGAATCCATCCAGCCCCTTCTTAAAGCTATATAATGTATCAGCCAGTACAACTGATTCGGGGAGGGAATTCCACAACTTCACAGCTCTCACAGTAAAAAATCCTTTCCGAATATTTAAATGGAACCTCCCTTCTTCTAAACGGAGTGGGTGCCCTCGTGTCCGTTGGAAGGACCTACTGGTAAATAAAGCATTAGAGAGGTTATTATATGATCCCCTTATATATTTATACATAGTTATCATGTCACCTCTTAAGTGCCTCTTCTCCAGTGTAAACAGACCCAACTTGGCCAGTCTTTCTTCATAACTGAGACTTTCCATACCCTTTACCAGCTTAGTTGCCCTTCTCTGGACCCTCTCTAACTCAATAATGTCCCGTTTGAGCACTGGAGACCAAAACTGAACAGCATATTCTAGATGGGGCCTTACCAGCGCTCTGTAAAGGGGAAGAATAACCCCCTCCTCCCGTGAATCTATACCCCTTTTAATACAGCTCAAAACCTTGTTTGCCCTTGCAGCTGCTGCCTGGCATTGCTTGCTACAGCCAAGATTATCTACAAGGACTCCAAGGTCCTTCTCCATTATGGATTTGCCTAGTGCAGTCCCATTAAGGGTATACGGGGCTAGCATATTTTTACATCCCACGTGCATGACCTTACATTTATCCACATTAAATCTCATTTGCCACTTAGCTGCCCAGATTGCCAGTTGATCAAGATCCTGCTGCAGGGATGTCACATCCTGGATAGAATTGACTGGTCTGCAGAGTTTTGTGTCATCTGCAAACATTGATACATTACTTATAATACCCTCCCCCAAGTCATTTATGAACAAGTTAAACAAAAGTGGACCCAGTACAGAACCCTGAGGGACCCCACTGAGAACCTTATTCCAAGTAGAGAATGTGCCATTAACAACCACCCTCTGTACCCGATCCTGTAGCCAGTTTTCAATCCATGTGCAAACGACTTCACTAAGACCAATAGACCTTAGTTAAGAAAGCAGTCGTTTGTGGGGAACGGTATCAAATGCTTTGGCAAAATCCAAATAGATTATATCTACTGCATCCCCACTGTCCAGCTTCTTACTTACCTCATCATAAAAAGCAATTAAATTGGTCTGACATGACCTGCCCTTCATAAAGCCATGCTGATTACTGCTCATAATGGCATTCTCCACTACATAATTTTGTATGTGATCCCTTAACAAGCTTTCAAATAACTTGCCCACCACGGATGTCAAACTTACAGGCCTATAATTGCCAGGCTGAGATCTTACTCCCTTTTTAAATATAGGAATGACATTTGCCTTCTTCCAATCCCTAGGTACCATACCTGATGAAAGTGAGTCTGAGAATATCAGAAACAAGGGCCACTGTAATTCTGCCCCTAGCTCTCTCAGTACCCGAGGGTGTATTCCATCTGGCCCAGGTGCCTTGTTTACATTTATCGTGTGTAACCCTTTAAGCACCATATCCTGTGCCAACCACTGTGAAGTTGGAGCTGAGGCAACAGTGCAGCTATTGGGTGGGACTGGGCCCACTGGCTCCTCTACTGTATACACAGAAGAAAAGAACTGGTTAAGCACATCTGCCTTTTCTGTATCCGCTGTAACCATATTGTTATTATAACTCAATGGGGCCACACCCTCAACCTGCATCTTTTTACTATTAACATACTTAAAAAACTTTTTGGGGTTAGTCTTGGCCTAGGCCGCGATGCGCTCCTCATTTTCTATCTTTGCCTTCCGGATTGCTGTTTTACAACACTTGTTACAGTGTTTATATTCATTAAACGCAGCTACTGTCCCCTCTGACTTATATTTATATATTTCTTATATTTTCTATATAGATTGTAAGCTCTACGGGGCAGGGACCTCCTTCCTCTTGTGTCCTCGACTCTTAACTTATTGCAGCTGTATTTATTGTTATACTTTGTATTTATCTATTATTATCTTAACACCCTGTTTGTATTAATGTACTCTACTGTACAGCGCTGCGTACATAAGTAGCGCTTTATAAAGAAAGATATACATACATACATACATTCCGGGGACGGCTTCTGCAAGTCAGTGGCTGCAGGGAAGGCTCAAGCAGCTCATACAGGCTGGATATTGCCGCCCTATTGAGCCTGTATCGCTTGACCACTTCATCCTCGCTTAAGCCCTCTAAAGTGGCCCTTTCGCGAAACAAGTGAGGCCGCATCACTCTGGAAGGCTGGGGGACTTGCTGTTCCTTCTCCATATCGAGCAAAAACCCCATTGCAAAATCCATTTTTGTTTTTAACACTCAAAAGTGAAAAATGTGCTCTGCCCAACGCCTCCCCCAATTAGGCGCTAAAATACGCACACTTTTGTGAGCTAATTAACGCATTTAACGCTTTTTGTGAATCATGCGTTAGTATTCTTTTCATTCGCTAATTACCGTGTTGCGTTAAAAGTAACGCATGCGGTTGCACGTAAATTAGCGCACGCAACATGCGACTTAACGCATGCGGTAATACTTTAGCAAAACGCGTGTTTTTTTTCACGTCCATTTTAATGCAAAAAAAGTGTTCGATAAAAATTAACGCACTTTAGTGAATCAGCCCTAAAGTGTGCTAAAAAGTCACCCTCGGCTTATACTCAAGCCAGGTGCCATGGGTCCCTCCAGACTAGCACCCTCTGTCCTTTGTGTGCAAATTAGGCCACCCACAACCAGACCCTTCAATGCCCTGGCCCGCTCCCAGTCGCAATACTTATTTCCCCTTAGATGTCCTCTGGGACTGGGTCTTCTGCCAGTTTGCCAATGCGCAATGAGTGTAACGCTGGTGTCCTTGGTGCTGGACACAGAGGTGCTGGTACGTACGAGAGGGAGGGAGTAGCTGCCTGCCTTCCTTCGTTCTAGTACTCCCTTTGTAATGTTTGCATGTTTAAGTTACAGATTCAGACATAACTTGTGACGAGGAAAAGGAGATTAAACCCTGCAAAGTGAGTACTCCGACATAAAATACAACTAGGCCTTTATATAAAGCATACCCCCCAACTGTCCCGCTTTTCGCGGGACTGTCCCGCTTTTTATGGCGCATCCCGCTGTGCCGGATAGTTCCATGAATGTCCCGCATTGCGGGACATTCATGGAACTATCCGGCACAGCTGGATGCGCTTGCTGTGCCGGATGTTCACACTTCGTCTGCGGCTTCTTTATGCCTCTCCTTGCGCTGCGCGACAGGCCCTTTTATAAGGTTGCGCCTGTGGGTGTGACATCATTACGCACGGGGCGCAACCTTATAAAAGGGCCTGTCTTGCAGCGCAAGGAGAGGCATAAAGAAGCCGCAGACGAAGGCGGAGCGCCTATGGGAGGTACTGTGATAGGGGGACACTGTGTATTGCGGGGGCACTGTGTATTGGGGCTACTGTGTATAGGGGCACTGTGTATTGGGGGCTACTGTGTATAGGGGGACACTGTGTATTGGGGGCTACTGTGTATAGGGGCACTGTGTATTGGGGGCTACTGTGTATAGGGGGCACTGTGTATAGGGGGCACTGTGTATGGGGACTACTGTGTATGGGAGACTACTGTGTATGGGAGACTACTGTGTATTGGGGGACACTGTGTATAGGGGGACACTGTGTATAGGGGGCTACTGTGTATAGGGGGCTACTGTGTATAGGGGGCTACTGTGTATTGGGGGCTACTGTGTATGGGGGGGCTACTGTGTATGGGGCGGGCTACTGTGTATGGGGCGGGCTACTGTGTATATGGGGGGCTACTGTGTATATGGGGGGCTACTGTGTATGGGGGGCTACTGTGTATGGGGGGCTACTGTGTATGGGGGGGGCTACTGTATGGGGGGGGCTACTGTGTATGGGGGGGCTACTGTGTATGGGGCGGGCTACTGTGTATGGGGCGGGCTACTGTGTATGGGGCGGGCTACTGTGTATGGGGGGGCTACTGTGTATGGGGGCTACTGTGTATGGGGGGGCTACTGTGTATTGGGGCACTGTGTGTGGGGGGGCAAAACTGGTACTTCATTATAACTCACTTATAACTGACTGCCTTCTCTCTATATTTGTATTTTAATGTAGGAGTTGCTATATTGTTTTCCTTAGGTAGTACAGTATGAGGGTATAGCACATTTTCGTCTGCTCCCGCCATTTGATCTATATAAAAGGGGTATTTTTTTTAAAATGGGGTGTGGTAATTGGGGCGTGACCACAAAAGGGGGCGTGGTCAAAAAATTTGCCGCGCGCCAAGTCTTTTTGTCCCTCTTTTCATTTTTCAAATGTTGGGAGGTATGATAAAGGAACCAAGTTACTAAGACATTCCCCCCAACTGTCCCGCTTTTTGCAGGATAGTTCACTGAATGTCCCGCATTACGGAAATGCAGAACATTCATTGAACAACCCAGAGACAGCAGGATGCGCTCGCTGGAGCCGAGCGCTCAGGCTCCGGCTCGTTCTGTGGCTCCTGCTTCTTTACTTGGCTCCTCTTACTGCAGTGACAGGCCCTTTTATAATGTTGCGCCCATGCGTACATGTGACGTCACACGTACACACGGGCGCAACCTTATAAAAGGGCCTGTCGCCGCCGTAGAAGGAGCCGCATAAGGAGCAGGAGTCTCAAGAAGCAGCGTCTATGGGGTGGGGGGGGGGCACTTAGGGGCTACTGTGTATGGGGGGCACTGTGTATGGGGGGCACTGTGTATTGGAGGTACTCTCTATGGGGGCAATTAGGGGCTACTGTGTATGGGGGCACTGTGTATTGGAGGTACCCTATGTGGGCAATTAGGGGCTACTGTGTATGGGGGCATTGTGTATGGGGGTACTGTCTATGGAGGGCATTGTCTATGGGGGTAAATGGGGCACTGTGTATGGGGGGCACTGTCTATGGAGGGTACTGTCTATTGGGCCATAAAAAATGGGGTGGTCAAAAAAATTGCCAAATCTTTGTCCCTCTTTTCATTTTTCAAATGTTGGGAGGTATGCTAAGAGCTCCTGTCCAAAGTCATATCAGCTACAAAATATCATCATTGCTGCAACATTTTGTATATCAACTACATCAAAATATAAGCAACTTTCACCTTTCACTACTGAAACTGAAAGTGAACACAAAATGGCACAGCAGCTGCACACATTCCCCAGCTTTGACATGTCTTATGGAAATAATCTAGCACAAAACTGGAAAAAATGGTTACTTCGTTTTGAAAATCTTATGGAGGCTGTGGATATTAATGAGGACAAAAGAAAGAAAGCCCTGTTACTTCATTATGCTCGCTCTGCAGTATATGATATTTACTGTACCCTGCCTACTGACAGCACTGACAATTACACTAAATGCTCCAAAGCTCTCTCTGACTACTTCAGCCCTAAAACAAATGTCAGATATGAAAGATACAAATTCAGAATTGCTAAACAACTACCCCAAGAGACTATGGATGCATTTGTCACACGATTAAAGGAGACATTTCATATCACCTTCATATTCAGTTATATGATTCATCTTTCTTCAATCTATGTAATCTTGCAGAAAAAAAAACGATTTGAATGCATTTTACCTGCTAAAATCGTTTTTATATCAGCTGCAGAGAGATCTTCACTCCTCTGAAGCTAAACTGAAATGAGAGATGGGAGTGTCTCTTCATTCTCCCACAGGAAATGGTCACAGCACTGACTGACAGGCTGAACTCTGCTGTAGCAGGGAAACCCCTCCCACCCCCCTGCCTGTGTATCTGTTACCAGTCTGCACATAGCTGTCCTGTGCTGCTGCCTGATCTTTACAAGTTGCAGGGAGTTGTTGCAGGAGAAAATGCAAAAAAAACCCAGCTTAGGTATCAAAGTACAAGTTGCAGGGAGTTGTTGCAGGAGAAAATACCAAAAAACAGCCAGTTTAGGTGTCAAAGTACAAGTTGCAGGGAGTTGTTGCAGGAGAAAATACCAAAAAAAACAGCCAGTTTAGGTGTCAAAGTACAAGTTGCAGGGAGTTGTTGCAGGGGAAAATACCAAAAAAACAGCCAGTTTAGGTGTCAAAGTACAAGTTGCAGGGAGTTCTTGCAGGGGAAAATACCAAAAAAACAGCCAGTTTAGGTGTCAAAGTACAAGTTGCAGGGAGTTGTTGCAGTGGAAAATACCAAAAAAACCCAGTTTAGATGTCAAAGTACAAGTTGCAGGGAGTTCTTGCAGTGGAAAATACCAAAAAAACAGCCAGTTTAGGTATCAAAGTACAAGTTGCAGGGAGTTGTTGCAGGGGAAAATACCAAAAAAAACCCAGTTTAGGTGTCAAAGTACAAGTTGCAGGGAGTTGTTGCAGTGGAAAATACCAAAAAAACAGCCAGTTTAGGTGTCAAAGTACAAGTTGCAGGGAGTTGTTGCAGGGGAAAATACCAAAAAAAACCAGTTTAGGTGTCAAAGTAAAAGTTGCAGGGAGTTGTTGCAGGGGAAAATACAAAAAAAAACAGCCAGTTTAGGTATCAAAGTACAAGTTGCAGGGAGTTGTTGCAGGGGAAAATACCAAAAAAAACAGCCAGTTTAGGTATCAAAGTACAAGTTGCAGGGAGTTCTTGCAGGGGAAAATACCAAAAAAACAGCCAGTTTAGGTATCAAAGTACAAGTTGCAGGGAGTTGTTGCAGTGGAAAATACCAAAAAAAAACCCAGTTTAGGTGTCAAAGTACAAGTTGCAGGGAGTTGCATGTAAAAAAAAAACACATTTCTTTTCATTAGGTACAGTCTATAGAATAAACAGATTTGACTCCTTTAGTATGAAAAACGTTTTTTTTTTTATTTGGCAAAATATTATTTTTCAATAAAGAGAGTGAAGATGCTTACTTAGCAGGATGAGTCACAGACGCAGCTAACTGAACGGCTCTAGTCAGGAGGGCTGGGCGGGGCCGGGAGCAGCACAAGAGAGCAGGACCCCAGCGTGACTGATGTGGGCGGGGAAATGACATCACCAAAGTCCCCGCCCACATCTCACGCCCACTCCTCTCAGTGGCTGCAGCGTCTCTATGGGAAAGAAGCTAGGGCCGGCGGCCCTAGCTGAAAACAGAGACTTTGTTCTGGCTGGAAGCCCTGTGGATGGGAGGGGCTGCAGCGTTTCAGCAAGGATTTAACAGCCTTCTTGAAGAGTAGGTAGAAAATAAACTTTATTGTATTCAATTTTACTGTGTTAGCTGCTTTTTAAGATAAAGTGAAAAATTATTGTATATGTCTCCTTTAAGAGAATTAGCTCAATGCTGCTCTTTTACAGATGTGGATGATGAAATTACAACACAAGTTATTGTATCATGCACTTCTTGCAAAATAAGACGTAAAGCACTACAGGATGATTGCACCTTGCAAGACCTGCTCAAAATGGCTCGTGCTCTTGATCTCAGAGCAACAAGCCACTGCCATATAAAAAGGCACTTATGAACATGTGTGTCACCTTGAACACACTAGCAAAATCCACAAAGGGACAGACTCATTAAAAAAAGGGACAGACTCATTAAAGAAATGCTATCGCTGTGGAAGAAACTTTCCTCACAAAGGTGCATGCCCTGCTATGGGCCAGACATGTACCAGTTGTGGAAAATTGAATTACTTTGCTTCAGTTTGTTGTTTTGTCCCCACAGCATCTCAGTATACATCAGGCACACACAAGTCAGCTCAAATCTTTGTATTCATCACATCTACAAAACAACCTGCGTGCTCTCCTACCATAACATTGTACTTACTTGACACTGCAACTGCCTTTACCATTGATACATGCGCTTCTGTTAACATCATGGACACCCAAACATACAACTCATTGAAAATGCCACCTGTCTTGGAACCTGTACAAACCAAAATCTTTCCTTATGGGTCCCAAACACCACTGCCCACAGTTGGAAAATTTGACTGTGAAGTCCGCTATAAAGACAAACTTACCACCGCTTTCTTTGTACTGGAAGGATCTGGGGGATGCCTTCTCAGATACCACACGGCTTTAGGTCTTGAACTTATCCACATAGTTCACACTGTTGATAACCAGACAGACTCAGAAGTACAAACTTTGATTGATAGATCTTTTCAGTGGACTGGGAAAACTAGCAAATTTTCAAGTACATTTGCACATTGATGAAACTGTTCGTCCAGTTGCACAAGCACACAGACTAATCCCTTTCAATTTAAGAAAACAAATAGGAGGAGGAACTCCAGTCCCTGGAAGAGCAAGACATCATTGAAACAGTTTCTGGTCCTAACCCCATGGGTGTCTTCTATAGTGGCTATACCCAAACCAAAAGACCCAAGCAAGGTCCAACTCTGTGTAGATATGCGCCTCCCTAATGTGGCTATACAAAGAGAACAGCACATCTCTCCAACTGTCAATGACATAATTCACCTACTAAATGGAGCAAATGTATTTTCTAAACTGGATCTCAACTGGAACTCAGTCCTGAATCTAGGTATAGAACTACATCAGGGGTCTCAAACTCGCGGCCCGCGGGCCATTTGCAGCCCTCGGTACAATATTTTGTGGCCCGCACCAACGCCTTCTCAAAAGCAATGAATGGATCGCGATTTTTATTGCGATTCAAGGGATAATGCAAGGCACAGCGGGCGGGAGCTGCTGATTGCGGAAATGATGTTATGCCATCATAACAGTTATTATGGGAAGACGTTCTCTGTGCACAATTAGCTGCTAAGGCAGGGGTGGGCAAACTACGGCCCGCGGGCCACATCCGGCCCCTTGGCCTTTTTAATCCGGCCCGCTGACGACGCCAAGTCTCATCACGCGAGACTTAGTGTCATTGGCGGGCCGGAATTAAAGAGACGAAGGGGGCGTAACGCTGGCCTGACCCGGGGGTGAGTAAATGTGGCCCGTGAGCCAAAAAGTTTGCCCACCCCTGTGCTAAGGAGCTAATTGTGCACACAGAACGTCTTCCCATAATAACTGTTATGATGGCATAACGTCATTCCCGCAATCAGCAGCTCCCGCCCGCCGTGCCTTGCATTATCCCTTGAAAGCCAATTTTTTGTGAAATCCCTTATGCGGCCCAGCCTCATCCTGACTTTGCCTCCTGCGGCCCCCAGGTAAATTGAGTTTGAGCCCCCTGAACTACATTCTCAACACATGTTGGCCTTTGAAGATACAAACGGCTGTAAGATTCTGGTAAAATATAGATATATATTCTGGGCTCCTATATTTTATCAAATCAATAATGAAACCTTTCTAGTAGAGGAAACAGCCTAATTAGCTTAGCACCTGGGTGTCTGGTCCAAACAATAGGAGTTTCCTAATTTGGGGAAACAAAGGTACTGCTCTGGGAAAGGTTTGGTCACACCTAAACTCTAATTAACATTATCAAAGGGTCAAGGACACCGGAGCCAGCACTGAATGGATCCCTGGTGATATGCATAATCAGTTAGTTCAGGAAGGACAGATGTTGACTACATGACAATTTGACTATCCAAAATGGAGGACTGGTAACTTCATGTAACTGACTGGTATGTGCTAGCATCATTCAAACGGACCAATCAGGAGAGACTTCTAGAAAGTTCTAGAATCCACCCCTCTCTCCTGTATATAGGTTGGCTTCAGTAGGGCATAGATGGAGACTCAGGGCCAGGAGAGAAGTGACCACCTTACCAGATCAGAGGGAATCCTGACATCACGGACCAGACACTTATCAAACCTAAGGAGAGGTATACTTAGGCTGTATAATCTTCTAGAGTAGAGGTTTCATAGAGTGTGTTTATATGGTGTGGTGTGGGATTATTATTATTTAGGTGGTTGGGTCCCTGTGTTTCATTTGAGTGTATTTAGTTAAGTAAGTATTGTGTATATTTGTCGTATATTGTTTTGTATTACCCTTTTGTGTTATTGTAGTCTATTGTTTATCCATTTTATCTGCTTTATGATTTATGTTTATGTAAATATTTGTTTCCAATTAATATAAAATCATTTTTTACACTTATTGTTCAGTGATCTCTTTGCCACACTATACTGTAGAACTTTAGTTATATTAATAATCTTACACGGCTAAGCTTTGGTGTTTGTTCTGCAGCCGAAATCTTCCAAGAGGCCATAAAAGGAGTGATTCAACACATCCCAAATGCACTTAATAACAATGATGATATACTGATTTTTGGGAAAACACAGGCTGAGCATAACTCTGCCTTGCAGGAAGCACTCGAGAGCTTATCAACTCAAGGACTTACACTCAATAAGGCAAAATGTGAATTCAAGAAGGCAACAGTAGAATTCTACGGGCACACATTTTCTGCAGCAGGGATGCAACCTGAACCAAAAAAGGTACAGGCAATAAAACTGGCCTCCACTCCACAAGATGCTAATGAAGTTCAATCATTTCTTGGAATGGCCAGTTACTGTTCTAGATACATTAAAGATTTTTCTACAATCAGTGCATCTTTGAGAGATCTCACCAAACAAGGATGTATTTTTCAGTGGTCACGTGCATGTCAAGAATCATTTGATTCAATCAAGCGAGAACTTAGCTCCACGACCACCATGGCCTACTTCGATCCTTTACTAAGAACTGAGCTAATTGTAGATGCAAGTCCAGTAGGACTAGGAGCTATTCTTGTCCAATATTTAAGAATATTTAGCCAAATACTTAGGGGTCCGTTTGCTAAAGTGGCTTAAATTAAGTGGGAGATTTTAGACACAGAATAAATGACAAATATGTTATGGGCACTTATTCTGGCGACAAAACATTGGATTGGCAGTTATCACACTCGCCAGAAAATACGCTACATACTAATTAACGCAAGTTTTACTATTCAGCAAAATGGGCTAAAGACAAAATTGTTGCCAGAATATTTGCAAACATTTAACCCATATAGCATAGAGTAGCTGTGGCTGAAGGATAGAGTACAAAGAGTGGTGGTAAATGGAACATTTTCTAATTGGACCAGTGTGGTTAGTGGAGTACCGCAGGGGTCAGTCCTTGGTCCTTTGCTTTTTAACTTGTTTATTAATGACCTGGAGGTGGGCATAGAGAGTACTGTTTCTATTTTTGCTGATGACACAAATTGTGCAATCCATGCAGGATGCTGCCGCTTTGCAGAGCGATTTGACAAAATTAGAAAACTGGGCAGCAAACTGGAAAATGAGGTTCAGTGTTGATAAGTGCAAAGTTATGCATTTTGGTAGGAATAATATAAACGCGAACTATCTACTGAATGGTAATGTGTTGGGGGTATCCTTAATGGAGAAGGATCTAGGGGTTTTTGTTGATAACAAGTTGTCTAATTCCAAGCAGTGTCATTCTGTGGCTACTAAAGCAAATAAAGTGCTGTCTTGTATAAAAAAGGGCATTGACTCAAGGGATGAGTAAGGCCTCACCTTGAGTATGTGGTGCAGTTTTGGGCTCCAGTCCCTAAGAGGGATATTAATGAGCTGGAGAGAGTGCAGAGACTAGCAACTAAACTGGTTAAGGGGATGGAAGATTTAAACTATGAGGTGAGACTGTCGAGGTTGAGGTTGTTTGCGAGGGGACATGATTACTCTGTACAAGTACATTAGAGGGGATTATAGGCAGATGGGCGATGTTCTTTTTTTCCCATAAAAACGATCAACGCACCAGAGGTCACCCCTTTAGATTAGAGGAACGGAGCTTCCATTTGAAGCAGCGTAGGTGGTTTTTCACAGTGAGGGCAGTGAGGTTGTGGAATGCCCTTCCTAGAGATGTGGTAATGGCAGATTCTGTTAATGCCTTTGTGGTAATGGCAGATTCTGTTAATGCCTTTAAGAGGGGCCTAGATGAGTTATTGAACGATCAGAATATCCAAGGCTATTGTGATACTAATATCTACAGTTAGTACTAGTGGTTGTATTTATAGTTTATGTATGTGAGTGTATAGATTGGTAGGTGTGGGTTAGGTGTGCTGGGTTTACTTGGATGGGTTGAATTTGATGGACACTGGTCTTTTTTCAACCCTATGTAACTATGTAACTATATTGATGCTGTTACTGATAAATGTAAGAGTGTAGGGGAAACTACATGAAAGTATAGAATACCATATCAATGAAGGATAAATAATGAGACATTACTCAGTTCAAAAGTATAAAACTAAAAACTTTTACTTAATAGAAAAGGGGGGGGGGGACTTAGTTCTTGCTGCCCTTGAGCTCCTCCATGTCCCTCAGTTCAGCAACTTCCCCCCGGAGCTGGGCCAGCTCGGCCTTCATATTGTCCAGGTCCTCCTGCATGGACCGACGCGATCTTCCCTCGTCAGCAGGAGAACCTGGTGTCTGGCATCCGGGGGGCTGGGAGGGGAACTCAAGAGCCGGGGAAACTGGGGACAAACTGGGGGAGGAGTAAAGGGGGGGGGTGTCCGGGGCCTCCATGGCCTTCTCGCCCTCATCGGCCTCCTCCGCCTCTGGGGCCTGGCTGGGTCCTGGGGCCTCTGGGGCCTGGCTGGGTGCCGGTGGTCGGGCCTCTGGGGCCAATTGTCCGGCCTCGGGGGCCGGTGGATGGGCCGCAGGGGCCGGAGGAGGTCGGGCCTCAGGGGCCGGTAGAGCCTGCTGGGCCACATGAGCCTGGAGGGCCTGGGGAGGAGGCGCCAGCTGAAGTTCTGTGAAATAGTATTGCAAGATGTTATTTTGTGTAATATATTATATATATATTATATATATATATATATATATATTATATATATATATATATATATATATATACATACACACACACACACACACACACACACAATACGAAGTGCTGGGAAGCTGCACACCATAAGGAACAATAATACCTTGGTGCCTGTGGCAAAACAAAATCTAGACAGGCATGGAGTGACGGCACACACAGGATTTTCACAAGGAGTCACAAAGATGTGAAATAATATTCAGAGGTTTATTGTGAGCAACGTTTCAGTTCCTCACTGGCATTATGGTTGAACGTGATGGACGTATGTCTTTTTTCAACCCAACTTACTATGTTACTATGTTTCTTTCATCATCCCTGACAATTCTTACATTTGTACCTTTAGTTCAAATTACTTGCTAAATCTTTTACTGAACGTATACTGTAACAGCATAATAAAGTACAATAATTACCTTCTGCAATTTCAGCAACCAGTTCTGGGCTCCTGCGCTTCAGGTCGGACCACAGACGCCGGAGCTGGCGGGGGTCCACATCAAGGGCAAACCCGGCGAGCAAACCCTCTCTTAGCTCGCCCAGGATTGCCCTCTTCCTTTCGTTGACCCCTAAGTCCCCCAGCGGCGGGTCATCATATCCTGAGCGCAGGAGCACGCTGATAATGTAGAGCCTCTACCCTGGTAGCAAGTCAGAAACCCCAGGCATGGTCCTCTCAGTTTGGTGGCTGCAGGCTCAATGACACAAAATGGCCCCAAGTCTCACATGTCACGAGATTACAAAATCGCCACAAAATGTCCGCAAGTCGCAAGATTACAAAATCGCTATATACATAGTAATGTATTTTGCGCAACAAAATATTCACTGCTACAGTACATTATCGCGACAAAATATTCACCGCTATAGTACTGTATATTTTGGCGACAACATATTCACTGCTATAGTACTGTATATTAGTAGCGAAATTCCATACATGCCAAGACTTTAGTAAAATTTTGTAAAAAGACACATACTTGAATAAATAACACTGTAAGTCCATATTTTATTGGCAAAAACTCATTTACTGTACTTTTGTATAATTTTTCGCCTGCCTGTAGTAGTTGTTAATTTTCGCATAGCCGAATGCTATATTTAGCGCGGAAAAGTTATAGTGAATCATGCGATCGTATTCTTTTCAGAGCGGAAATTAACACATGCGGTAAAACTAGCGCGAGAAATACCGCATGCGAAAATGGCGACTTATCGCACGTGATAATACTATAGTGAATCGCGCGCTAATTTTCGCGTCTTTTACCTCAAAAAAGCGTGCGATAATTTTTATTGCACTTTAGTGAATCAGGCCCTTTGTGTTTTATCATGGTTGCTGATTGAGCTAAGGGGGTAGTACTCTTAAGGTATCATTGTTGATACCATATTGTTTTTGTTGACCCTCTTCTCCACTTACAGGGCTATTTTACGGTTTTTCTTTGAAATAAATATTTAAAAACATACCCCACTGATGCCTCAATTAATGTAATTTTATTGCTATTAATTTTGATTAGCAGTAGCTGCTGCATTTGCAAATTGGTACATTGGTGAAGCAAGGACTCTTTATCCCCGTTGAATTTGTCAGAATGTGTACTTTCCAAATATATGTTTTTCTGGGTTTTTATGTATAGTTAGGGGGGCGTTACAGCACATAATACACGGTCACTGGGATTTTTTTGCAGAAACAGAGTTGCCAGCTGAGAAAATTCATATGCACTATTTTGATTTGAGTGCCTCTGTACACCACATACTTTGGTAAATCTTTGCATATTGGGCATCAAACTGTTCAGTAGACCTCTGGCATACATATTTAGGGTGATGTGTCATTGTATGTAAGAAATGTTGTAAGATAAATGTGGCAAATTGCAACAATTTTAGGCATTTTCAGAAAAGTAAAAAAAACACTAACTTTAGGAAAGCTTTACAGATTGGTACTTTGGTGTAGAAATGCGTCTTTACCCATGCTGGATTTGTCAGAATGCGTACTTTCCAAATAAATGTGCTTTTCAGAGGTCACCCTACATTTCGGCAGCTTCTACCCCACACAAAACTGCCATGTGTTTCTGAATTAGGTAAAGGTAAGCCATGAAATTAGGTGTATTTGGGGTCTCTAAGTGCCATGTGCTTTGCTAAACTATATACAGTGGGCATCAAACTGTTCAGTAGACCTCTGGTATTCATATTTAGGGTGTTTTATATAGCTACCTAATGACCTGAACAAAATAGGATGCTGCATACTGGAAGTTTTGAGGTGATTTTTTGAAATGTCATAAAAATCATCAAACTTAGGAAAGCTTTGCGGCTTGGTACTTTGGAGTAGAAAGACATGGCTACCCATTTTAGATTTGGGGGAATGTGTACTTTCCAAAAATATATAGCTTCCTGGGGTGAGAGTACTTTTTTTGTAGCTTTATCCCACATAAAATGATGTAAACGTCTTGATTTTGCAGGAGCTCAAATGACAGAAATTATAGATTGCATAGTGTATGTTCACATTGGGGCCCCTACATGCAGCATACTTACGTAAACTTATACATATTGGGTACTTTTGAGTATAAAGACATGGATACCCATTTTAGATTCAGGGGAATGTGAACTGTCCAAAAATATATGGCTTTCTAGGGTGAACATACTTTTTAACTAGCTTTATGCTACATAAAATGACGGAAACGTGTTGATTTTGCAGGAGCTGAAATGACAAAAATGATAGCTTGCATGGGGTATGTTCCCATTGGGGCCCCTACATGCCACATACTTGGGTAAACCTATATATATTGGGTATCAAACTGTTCAGTTGGACCCCTGGCATTCAAATTTTGAGTGCTTTATCTTGGTACCGAATACTATGTGGGAGATAAGATGGTGCAAAGTGGAAGCTTTGAGGGGATTTTTGGAAATGTCATCAAAATTGCCAAATTTAGGAAAGCTTTGTGGCTTGATACTGGGTACCCATTTTAGATTCTGGGGAATGTGTACTTTCCAAAAATATATTTCTGGGATGAGCATACTTTTTTGTGGCTTTATTCCACAAAAAATGATGTAACCATGTTGATTTTGCAGGAGCTGAAATGACAGAAAGGATAGATTGTTTGGGGTATGTTCACATTGAGGCCCCTACATGCCACATACTTGTATATTCGGGGAAAAACCTGAAAAAAAACCTATTGGGTATAAATCTGTTCATTTGATCCCTGGTGTTTATATTTAGGGTATTCTATTTGGTTACACCTGTAAAAGAATAGGTATTATAGACTAGAAGCTTTGGAGCGATTTTTCAAAAGTTTCACAAATGTTGATAAGGAAAGCATTGCAACTTGGTAGTTTGGAGTAGACAGACAGTTCTACCTATTCTAGATTCCCCAGAATCTGTTCTTTCTAAAAATGTATGATTTTCTGAGATAAACCTTTTGTTAGTGGAATTTTTGGCCTTGAAATCTAAAGTATGCAGCTTTCTCAATCAGTGCTTTGGAAATGAGTAGTGTACTGCTGGGAGTTTTTGACCTATAAAAGTGAGAAATCTTCATAAAACTATACATATTTGGTATTGGCACGTTCAGGAAACATGGGACTTTCCAAATCAGTTGTAGTTTTGTGCATTTTTTTGTTTCTGGTATATTTGTTATTAGTAATGTTAGTTATATAACTACTGATACATGGGCCACTCAGGAGGAAATTCAAAAGAGACTTGAACATTGAAAAGGTTTAGATTGTAAGGTCTATGGGGCAGGGAATTGTCTCCTCTTGTCTCTTTAATTCTTATTACAACTGTCCCTTGTATTAATTCTTATACTTTGTATTAATCTAATATTTTTATAACCCCTATTGCATTAATCTTTTGTTCTACTGTACAGAACTGCATACATAAGTAGCTGTCAAGACTCATGTGGAATTGAACTCTGGTCAGTGAATTGAACAGTGTCTGCACTTATCCACTGAGGGCTTTTAGTGCTGTTCTTGGTCAACTATCCTGATGTGTATTTTGTATGTCTTAATGCTTCCCTCTCGCCTCCTCACACCTTGCTTTTTTTTTTTTTTTATAGTTTCATTTTTTGTTTTTTAACACAAAAATAGGGGGAAGAAGGGAGAGGGGAGAAAGGGAGAAGGGAGGGGAGCAACGGAGGTACATGACTTTTACCACGATTCAAGTTACATATTTAGTGCAAACAGCTTTATACAGAAATTTACCTTACAGAAGGCGAACAGTACGGTATTTGTGTATTATGACACTGTTGGAATAGTATTACAGTAAATATGTTAAGCCCAGTTGGCATAGCCATACATACGAGGTATAAGGATTGGTTAGGTGGGATCTTCATGTCCCATCGGGTATACCAGGGTTTAGTTCCAGCCATGGTGACCAAATTCTCTCAAACTTCAGGGGGCACCCACGGGCTTCATAAGTGACTCTAATAGAGGGTAGGGCTGCATTAACGAGGGTTTGCCATATTTTCGCAGAGGGTACATTAGTGCCCAACCAATTTTGTATCACTACTTTCCTGGCATAGTATAGGATAGTTCGGTATAGGGATCTAGTTTTGTTACGAGGCACAAGATCCTCAATCTGGCCTAGCAGGCACACCTCTGGCGTGCATAGGTTGGGAAGCCCCAGGTTATCTGTCATGTATTTTGTTACCTTAGACCAGTATTTTAGAATTGGTGGACATTCCCAGGCAAGGTGTAGGAAGGAGGACCCTGGTTTGTGACATCTGGGACATGTGGCCTCGGGGTTGCGTCCAAGTTTTTGCAGTTTAAGGGGGGTAATATATAGTTGGTGAATGAACTTGTATTGTATTAATCTATCACGAAGGGAGATCAGATCGGTATATAGCACATCAATGGTCTCATCCCATTGTTCATTTGTCATGCTGGGAATAATTTGTTGCCATTTGCGGCGGGCCATGTTGAAGGGGGGTGAGATACTGTTCAGGAGAGTTTTGTATAGCCTAGAAGTTAATTTGCCGGTCTCAGGGTTCCTTAGAACTAGCTTGATATTTGAGGAGGAAAGTGCTGGCTCCAGTGTCATAAATTGAGCTTTAAAGGCATGTCTGAGTTGGAAGTAGCGAAATAGTTGGATGTCTTGTCTGTCTAGTTTCCCTTGAAGCTGTTCCAAGGTGGGAAATTTACCATCAATCAGAATATCCCCTAGGCACTTAATTCCCCTTTGGGCCCAGTAATGGACATCTTGCAGGCCCTGCAAGTGCGGTAGGTTGGAATTACTCCACAGTGGGAGGAAAGGGGAGATGGGAGGATTGGGGTGGTGGAGTAGGCTGGTTGCTACTTTCCATGCCCTGACCGGGACAGTGACTGTTGTAGGGCATTTAGGATAATCTGAGGACCTTCTGTGTATGGTATTTTGGACTGCCTCTGGTGAGCCCATTCGGTGGACCAGAATGAGGAATCCCGGGTCTTTCTCATCTGCATGCAGCCAGGTATGTATGTAGTATAATTGACTGGCCAGGAAATATAGGTGTAAGTGTGGGAGGGCCAGTCCCCCTTCTAACACCGGGGCCGTGAGAGATTTCCAGGATATTCTAGGGGTCCTGTTGGCCCATAGGAAAGGGATTAGTATTGAATTTATTTTCTGAAAGATCTTTTTAGGGACCCAAACTGGTGACTTATGTAATTTATACAGGAGTTTAGGGAGGTAAATCATTTTGTACAGGTTTACTCTGCCCCATAGCGTAAGAGGGAGTTTGGCCCAGAAGGTTGTAGTAGACTTAAGCTGACTGATAAGAGGTTCAATATTGTCGGCTATATATGGTGTGGTTGAGGGTGAAATCTGTATGCCTAAGTATCTGAATTTTGTAACCCAACGCAAACCTTGAGTGTTGTCAGGGGGGTTCAGTATAGGGTCTACCGGGAGTATTACTGATTTTGTTTTGTTTATGTGGAGACCGGAGAATCTGCCGAATAAGGAGAGTGTCTGGAGGGCCGCCCGCATAGAAGTGGAGGTGTCAGCTAGAAAAAGTAATAGATTATCTGCATATAGGGCTAGTTTATCTTCCATAGTGTGTTGTTTAAAACCAATTATGTTGGGGGACTGTCGTATTAACAGGGCAAGCGGTTCAATGGCAAATGCAAATAAAAGGGGGGACAGGGGGCAGCCCTGTCTAGTACCTCTGTGGAGGAGGAAGGGATCCGATGGGGTACCATGAATTTTAATGCGGGCCGTTGGCTTCTTGTATAACAATTGGATCCACCTAATGAACTGTGGCCCAAAACCAAATCTCTTCAGTACCTCCCATAAATAAGGCCATTCCACTGAATCAAATGCCTTGGCCGCATCCAATGAGACCAAGGCACGTGAGCCACTATTGCCATGTTTAAGTTGGAGGTGAGTATGTACCCTTCTAAGATTGTGGGAGGTGGATTTCCCAGGCATGAAGCCAGTCTGGTCTGGGTGTATAAGCAGGGGAGCTATCCTAGCAAGTCTACGTGCCAATACTTTAGCAAATACTTTAGCGTCGGTATTGATGAGTGAAATGGGTCTATAGGAATCACATATTTCTGGATCCTTACCCTCTTTGGCTATAAGAACCACGGTGGCATCGTAAAAGGAGGGGGGCAATTGGCCCTTATCTATAGCATTGAGATATGTCTGGTGAAGGTGGTGTATTAAGAGGGGGCCCTGTAGGTCTTGCCCAAGGGGAGGGCCGCAAGTGCATCTGCCACTTCTGATTCGGTAATGGGGGCGTCCAGGCAAGCTGCCTCTGCCGAGGGTAGGGTTGGGAATTCTATCCTGTCTAGGAATTGAGTGAGTTCCTCTGGAGTGGCCTTGTATAATGACCGGTAAGTATTCTGATAATATTTTGTGAAGGTGTCAAGGATTTCAGGGGGAGTGGTAACAAGGACTCCGTTGGAGTCTCTGATTCTGGGGATAAGAGTCTGTGAGTCCCTGGCTTTGGAGAGATAGGCTAGTAATTTGCCAGCCTTTTCTCCTTGGTCAAAGACTCTTTGATTAGTGTAGAGTAGTCTTTTCCTCATGAGTTTAGTGTGAGCTAGCTCTACATCTCTTTGTGCTTGGTTTAGGGATTGGTGTGATTCCTCTGATTGTGTGTTAGTATATTCTTTTTTTGCTTCCCCCAGGGCGGTCTCAGCTACTTTGACCTCTGCTTTAGATTTATTTCTGGCCTTAGTAATTTCGCCTATTAATGTGCCTCTGGCCACTACCTTGGAGGCCTCCCATAATACTTCCCGAGGGGCTGTATCCTGGTTCCGTTCCCAATATGCGGCATATTCAGATTGGGAGGATTCGCTTATTTCTACATTGGATAACCATATAGGGCATAACCGCCAATCAGCTCGTCTGGCTTTGGTAGATAGGTTTAGTGTTAATTGCAATGGGGAGTGGTCAGAAAAGGCTCTGGGGAGGTATTCCGCGGAGACCAGCAGTTGTGCAAAATCAGTTGATGCGAGGGCCAGGTCAATTCGGGATAATGAGCCATAGCTTGAGGAATGACAGGAGTACTGCCTCTCCCTGGGATGTTTCCATCTCCACAATTCAGTGAGGCCTAGGGCCTCGGCCCATTTAGCTAGGTTTGTAGGTTGAGTTGCAGTTTGCCCCAGTCTATCTAAATGAGGGGCGAGGACTGCGTTAAAGTCTCCAAGTAAGCATATAGGAGCGCTGGGATAGGATGCTATTAGGGCATAGATCTTCCCCAGCAGATCATTGTCAGATGGGGGAGGGCTGTAAACATTGGCCAGTGTTAGGAGCTGATTGGCAATTCTGCAATGCAAGACAATATAATGACCATAAAAATCAGTATTTAAACCCAAGCATTCAAATAGGACCCCTTTACGAACCAAAATGGATACACCCCGTGCATGTGTTGAGAAAGGGGCGTGATAAGCCTGGGCTACCCAACATTTCTTGAGAGACAGAAGTTTCTGGCCAACCAAATGAGTTTCTTGTAGTAATAGCAAGGCAGGTTTGTTTTGTTTAATGTAGTCAAACAGTAGGGCCCTCTTGAACTTGGAGTTCAGGCCCCGAGTATTCCATATTACATTTGTATCCATCATGGTGGGTAGGGTGGAGAAGGTGCGTCAGTGTTTCTAGCTGCGATTGCAGCAACTGTAAGGCGATGCGTCATGTAAGGTGTGCGGTCGCCTGTGTGATTTGTCGTTAGTGCACACCGGGTACTATTATAGTTCCGTTGCAAGGTGTGGAGACGGAGGTAGAAAAAGGGGAAAAAACAAACGGGGACCCAACTGAAACCCAACACCCCCCCTGCCCACCCCCCGAACTTGGGTGGGCCTGTGCCCAAAACAAAAAAACTTTGGTGGAGAAGGAGTAGTAGCATTGCGCTTGAGAGCCATCGTCCGTCCTCACCTTTGTAACGGACGCCTCTACCTGCTAGATTAGCATCCAGGATAGATTGATGAAATCGCCAACCTGTGTTAGCCTAGGGATAAATAATATATATGTGCCGGATGCTGGCGGAGGTAGGCCAGCCCGGCGGCTTATTCCAGAGGCCCCTTGGGACTGTCCATGGGTAGGTGAGAAGATGGTGTGCTTGCCTTAGGTAAAATTCCCCTTATCAGGGTCCGGAACTAATACAGGCCTTGGTATTTGCCTGCCGGTAGAGTCCGCCCAGTAGTAGAGGAGAGTCTCAGTATCATGGCGTTGGTAGGTTAGGTGTCTCGGGTCAACCAGCGTTATGATGCTGCGAATGACTTACAGGGGCCGCATGTCAGTCCGGCAGAGTATATTATGCATTGCATCCTATTCGCCCATACTAATGTTCCCAACTGAGCAGGGATTATGATATCAATTAGTCAGCCTATTGGGTATTTAGAGAAGGCACATATAAGTACGTAAGGCCAAGCTCACCCGGGATATCCCTGGGGTACATACATACTCACAGGAGGGGCACAATGGCTTCACTGCCTTGGGGAGCCAGCCCGTTGGTTTCCACGGGCCCCACGAGAATCGAGCCACCGGTCTGCTTCCGCTGGAGAAGTGAAGAAATGAGTGTTCGGGCCGTCTATGATGCGCAGTTTAGCGGGGAATAGTACCGAGTATAGCAGCCCTTCGTTCCGCAGTCTCCGTTTCACCCCGGTGAAGGAAGCGCGCTGCTTCTGGACCGAGATGGAGTAGTCGGGAAATAGCGAGATGGGCGCGCCATTGAAAGTGAGCTGACCCTTAGCCCGAGCAGCAGACAGGGCCGCATCCCGATCCCGGTAGTTAAGAAATCTCATGATCAGCGGGCGCGGGCTAGCCCCAGGTGGTAGGGGCCTGGTAGGGACTCGATGGGCCCGTTCTATTACTAGAAAAGCAGAGAAGTGATCCGCACCTAGGGTTTGACGCAGCCAGTCCTCAGTGAACCGCTCCGGCTGGTTCCCTTCAGAATTCTCCGGCAGGCCCACCATTCGCAAGTTATTACGACGCAGTCGATTTTCCAGGTCGTCTGCTTTAGCCGTAGCGTCAGCAATCTGTTTATTTAGCCGGGAGAGTTCACCTGGTATCGGACAGGTAGTATCCTCCAGGGACGATACGCGGAGTTCCACTTCCGACGTCCTCTCTCTCAGGTTTTGCATGTCCTGCCGTAAGTGTGAAATATCGATTTTGATAGTGTCCAGCTGTGACGTCATACTGGTGTGGGAATCGGTGATAGTCTGGAGTAAGTTACATAGTTACATAGGGTTGAAAAAAGACCATTGTCCATCAAGTTCAACCCATCCGAGTAAACCCAGCACACAACCTATACTAACCAATCTATACACTCACATACATAAACTATATATATACAACCAGTAATACTAACTGTAGATATTAGTATCACAATAGCCTTGGATATTCTGCTTGTTCAAAAACTCATCCAGGCCCCTCTTAAAGGCATTAACAGAGTCTGCCATTACCACATCACTAGGAAGGGCATTCCACAGCCTCACTGCCCTCACAGTGAAAAACCACCTACGCTGCTTCAAATGGAAGCTCTGTTCCTCTAATCTATAGGGGTGACCTCTGGTGCGCTGATTGTTTTTATGGGAAAAAAGAACATCCCCCAACTGCCTATAATCCCCTCTAATGTACTTGTACAGAGTAATCATGTCCCCTCGCAAGCGCCTCTTTTCCAGAGAAAACAACCCCAACCTCGACAGTCTAACCTCATATTTAAATCTTCCATCCCCTTAACCAGTTTAGTTGCACGTCTCTGCACTCTCTCCAGCTCATTAATATCCTTCTTAAGGACTGGAGCCCAAAACTGCACCGCATACTCAAGGTGAGGCCTTACCAGGGACCTATAAAGAGGCAAAAATATGTTCTCATCCCTTGAGTCAATGCCCTTTTTTATACAAGACAGCACTTTATTTGCTGTAGTAGCCACAGAATGACACTGCCTGGAATTGGACAACTTGTGATCTACAAAAACCCCTAGATCCTTCTCCATTAAGGATGCCCCCAACACACTACCATTCAGTAGATAGTTTGCTTTTTTATTATTTCTACCAAAGTGCATAACTTTGCACTTGTCAACATTGAACCTCATTTTCCAGTTTGCTGCCCAGTTTTCCAATTTTGTCAAATCGCTCTGCAAAGCGGCAAAGGACCAAGGACTGACCCCTGCGGTACTCCACTAACCACACTGGCCCAATTAGAAAATGTTCCATTTACCACCACTCTTTGTACTCTATCCTTCAGCCAGTTCTCTATCCAATTACAAATATGTTCTAGGCCAATATTCCTCAATTTGATCATTAACCTTCTGTGAGGTACTGTATCAAACGCTTTAGCAAAATCTAAGTAGATGACATCAACTGCCATTCCAGCATCAAGGTTCCTGCTCACCTCCTCATAAAAGGCAACTAAATTAGTCTGGCAAGATCTGTTACGCATAAAACCATGCTGGCACAAACTAATAGTATTGTGAACTGCAATGTATTCAACTATCCTATCCCTTATTACCCCTTCCAGAAACTTTCCTACTACTGATGTCAGACTAACAGGCCTATAGTTTTCAGGCTGAGAACGAGATCCCTTTTTAAATAATGGCACCACATTAGCAATCCGCCAGTCTCTCGGCACCATGCCAAACCTCAACGAATCCTGAAAAATTATGTGAAGAGGCTTGGCAATCACAGCGCTCAGCTCATTTAATACCCTGGGATGAATCCCATCCGGTCCTGGACCTTTGTTTACCTTTACATGTTCAAGTCTCTTTTGAATTTCCTCCTGAGTGACCCACGCGTCAGTAGCTAAATTACTAGCACTGGGTATATTAAAAGGGAAGCCTTCATTATCTGGCTCCTCAGATGTATAGACAGATGTAAAATAAGAGTTCAAAATTTCTGCTTTTTCCCCGTTCTCATCAACCAACGTACCCCCCCGTGATAATAAAGTTCCCACCCCTTCTTGCTTCATTTTTTTACTATTCACATAATTAAAAAATAATTTTGGATTCTTTTTACTCCTAGCTGCAATATCCCTTTCCATCTCTATTTTAGCTTGCCTGATAGCTTTTTTGCATGCTTTATTTGCTTCCTTGTACCTGATGAAAGTTTCCGCTGTCCCAGCTAACTTGAATGCTTTAAAAGCACGTTTTTTATTACCAACCTCGACCCTAACTCTTTTATTCAGAGTCTCGGTTTGTCGGTTCTAGTTGAGGTGTTGGGGCCTGTTCTGCAGTGGGAGGGGAGGGAGGGGTCGGCCGCTCCCGCTCCGAGTTGGCCTCCGGTGGTGGCTGTGATGAACTTAAAGGAACAATAACACCAAAAAATTAAAGTGTATAAAAATAATGAATATATTATATACTATTGCCCTGCACTGGTAAAAGTTGTGTGTTTTCTTCATAAACACTACTGCAATTATATAAATACTCTGCTGTGTAGCCATGGGGGCAGCCATTTAATTTGAAAAAAGGAGAAAAGGCACAGGTTTCTAAGCAGATAACAGATAAGTAGCAGATTCCCATTGTATTCTACACAGTTTATCTGGTATCTCCTTATGTAACCTGTGCCTTTTCTCCTTCTTTCAATTTAAATGGCTGCCCCCATGGCTACACAGCAGCTATTTCTATTAACTATAGTAGTCTTTCTGAAGCAAACACACAACTTTTACCAGTGCAGGGCAACAGTGCATTATATTTTAATTATTTTAAAACATTTTTATTTTTTAGTGTTACTGTTCCTTTAAGTATTTGTCCATCTTGGCGGAGGCAGATTTGGCTGTATGTTTCCCCATTGTTGGCAGGGGTGTAAGAGGTATAGCTTATAGCCTAGATAGGTATCTGAGAGGCTAAATAGGAGTCAGGATATTCAAGCAGGTGAGGAGCTCGCTGCAAACACATCTTATCAAGCCGCCATCTTGGCTCCGCCCCCCTCACACCTTGCTTTTTAACTTCTTTATTAAAGGAGAAGGAAAGGCTAAGTCACTTGGAGGTGCCAAAATGTTAGGTTACACTTACCTTGTACCCCGGGCTGGTGCCCCTGTTACGAGAAAACAGCACCAGCCCGGGGTACCTGTAGCGATACGCTTCCTCCTTCCTGCTTTGTTTAGCTGCGACTATGCGATAGGCGCATGCGCAGTAGAGTGAAAAGCCGACATTAAAAAGTTAGAGTATTAAAGTTCGGCTTTTTCACTCTACTGCGCATGCGCGCACACGGAAGCAGGAAGCGCTGCAGCTACCCCGGGCTGGTGCTGTTCTCTCCGTACAGGGGCACCAGCCCAGGGTAAAAGGTAGGCGATTTAAGTCGCTTGGGGGTGCCTAACATTTTGGCACCCCCAAGTGACTTTGCCTTTCCATGTCCTTTAATGACCTAGAGGTGGACATAGAAATACGATTTCTATTTTTGCAGTTATGCACTTTGGTATAAATAATATAAATCTTATACATTAAATGGTAGTGTTTTGAGAAGGATAGGATAGGGATTTTTGTATATTTCATGTTGCCTAATTCATTCAGTGGCTACTAAAGCAAATAAAGTGCTGGCTTGCATAAAAAAGGGCATTGGGGCCGATTCACGAAAGGTCGATTTATTATTATTAACATTTATTTATAAAGCGCCAACATATTCCGCAGCGCTGTACAATAAGTGGGTTTCATACACTGGACATACAGAGTAACATATAAAGCAATCAATAACCGATACAAGAGGTGAAGAGGGCCCTGCCCAAAAGAGCTTACAATCTACAAGGAGAAAGGGTTGAGACACAAGGTGTGGGAATGGGCATGACCAGAGTTGTGAGAGGTGTGGCACAGGGTATTGCTAAACTAGATTAGGGTAAGCTTCTCTAAATAAATGTGTTTTTAGAGATCTCTTGAAGGCAGAGAGATTGGGAGAAAGTCTGATAGTTTGTGGGAGTGAATTCCAGAGAAGGGGGGCAGCCCTTGCAAAGTCTTGAATGCGAGCGTGTGAGGAGGGAATGAGAGAGGAGTTGAGGAGCAGGTCAGCAGTAGGGTGGGGCAGAGTTATGAACTGCTTTAAATGTGAGAGTCATTAGTTTGAATTTTATCCTGGATGGTAGGGGAAGCCAGTGCAGGGATTGGCAGAGTGGCACGGCAGAGTATGAGCGGTTGGAGAGGTGTATGAGACTGGCAGCAGTATTCATTATTGACTAACATTTATTGCATGCTTTTTTTGCGTTAAAAAGCATGCGATAAATAAGTACAGATTCATCAAAGTCATTTTTGCATGGGTTAAGATGCATATTGCATGCATTAAATAGCGCGCTACTGCAATGTGATATTTTTCACGCATTGTGTTAATTATTGCATGGAAAGAATGCGAACGTATGATTCACAAAAGCACATGAGGTGTTAAACGCACTAAATATCGCGATAATCTGTGGGAATATCAACACCTAATTGTGGGAGGCGTTAGTCAGAGCACATTGCGATTTTTGAGCGTTTGTGAAGACAAGATGGAGTTTACACTAGGATTTTTCATGGATTTGGAAGAGGATCAGCAAGTCTGTGAACGTCCTAGAGTGATGGGTGCTTGACTTTTCAGGGAAAGGTCCACTCTAGAGGGATTAACTGAGGATGAAATTGTAAGGAGCCACAGGCTAAATAGAGCTGCAATATACAGCCTGTATGAGGTACTGGAGCCTTAACTGTAGCCACTGACACGCAGAAGCCATGCTGTTCCTGGCATGGTTAAACTTCTGTGCTCCCTGCATTTTCTGGCCACAGGAAGTTTTCAGAGAATTGGAGGGGTCTATGGGGGGTGTCACAGCCCACTTTTTCACAACTATTTGTGAACATTGATTCATTACAATGTATGGAATTCTGTTCATGATGCCTGCAACTGCATGGATATTAATGTTTAGCATTTGTTTTCCAACATGACAAAGTTTATTTTGAAAAAACTATTTGTGAACATTGATTCATTCCAAATGTGCAAAAAAGGTAAAATATTTTGCCATACAGAGTGCAAGGGCAAAATCAAGTTGAAAAGATTTACTGTCCAAAAGTAGAGGATGAACTGGCTGCACCTAACCCAGCAAGACACACTTGTCTAATAACACACCTATCTTATTAGCAATACACAGCATTTCTGTAATTGAACACCTGCAATATACACAGACACAATGGGAGCAACTGAGGTTTGTCTGCCTTTGCTGCTGCCAGGTGGTGGTAAGGATGAATCTGTTTTACAAAACATTGTATTCCATTAATATTAAGCTTCTCTGCAAGAGAAAATACACTTGTATTAATGTCATTACACCTACCTTTGCCAACACTCCTGTTGGAATCATAGATGCCGGCGACCGCACTGACACTGTCTCCGTGTATGAATGGCATCAGTTGTTCTTCAAATGTGGTGTAGTACACCTTTTTGGAAGGGCCACCTCCAGTTCCAGACCTAAATAAAATATATGAATGCTTTTATTGTTGCCTACAATAAGCAAACCATAACAACACAGTCACTTTTTGTTACTCATTGTTGCCCCAATCAATTCCCTTTTAACAATACGAAGGCATGCTAAACCCTACTTAGATGTTGCAAGTTCCTACTAAGTGGCCTCGCTAACTTCCACAGCTCTCCCTTATATCCTGTATTAAACAATGCTTCCACAATAATCCTCCTTCATAAAGGAGAGTACAGGGCTTTAACTAATTTGGGAAATATTTTAATTACCCCCCCCCCCCCTATTTACTGTGTTAATTTGTTATTCTACTCCACAGCTTTTAGGACATAAGTTGCGCACTTAATGATAGGCATGCATATGTACGTATGTATGGACAGACATACATACAAGTAAAGAAAGCAGGAAAGAAGCCAAAAAGGAAAGAAAGACAGTAAGCCAAAAGGAAAAGCAGATGTAAGTGTTAAATAGGAAGATGAATGTAAGATATTTACCTATTTCTGGAGTCTTCCACCAGTTTTGTCTTCAGGACCCTTTTGATATCCTGATAGCGTTTTTTTACAGTGTTGCACACTCCTCAAACACACCCCAAAACTGTTCACATGGTCAGCGATGGTCCTTCCATGCTCTGTTTTTAACAGCTGTAGCGGTTTTTTCAGAATATTTACCAATGAGTCCTAAACAGGCACAATTTTTTCAATAAGAGCCTTGTTCTCAAATTTCTGAAAATGTGATATTTCGGAGCCTGCTCTTCACTGGCTTCCTCTGGCTGATTCTTTATCTGTGATATTCTTTATCAGACACATCTGGCCTGCTAATGTAGCCAGGTCTCTCTCCCTTGCAGGTGTTAGTTTGGTAGGTGTCCCTTCCTCTGCAGCTTTGGTGGTGTGGGTGCTCACGTAGAACCTGCTTGATTCATGTAGGCTTTTCCTTTTTGGCCTCTGTGAGTGTTCTTCAGTGTGCCTGTGCCTCCTCTAAGATTGCTCAGGCCCCAGCCTATCTTGGTGTTCCCTGTTTGTTGCCACCTTTTCCACACTGCTCTCCATCGCTTGGCTCACGTTGCGTTGCTTGGGCTATTGCGTAGTTACATAGTTACATAGTTACATAGTTACATAGGGTTGAAAAAAGACCATTGTCCATCAAGTTCAACCCATCCGAGTAAACCCAGCACACAACCTATACTAACCAATCTATACACTCACATACACAAACTATATATATACAACCAGTAACACTAACTGTAGATACCAGTATCACAATAGCCTTGGATATCCCGCTTGTTCAAAAACTCATCCAGGCCCCTCTTAAAGGCATTAACAGAGTCTGCCATTACCACATCACTAGGAAGGGCATTCCACAGCCTCACTGCCCTCACCGTGAAAAACCACCTACGCTGCTTCAAATGGAAGCTCTGTTCCTCTAATCTATAGGGGTGACCTCTGGTGCGTTGATTGTTTTTATGGGAAAAAAGAACATCCCCCAACTGCCTATAATCCCCTCTAATGTACTTGTACAGAGTAATCATGTCCCCTCGCAAGCGCCTCTTTTCCAGAGAAAACAACCCCAACCTCGACAGTCTAACCTCATAGCTTAAATCTTCCATCCCCTTAACCAGTTTAGTTGCACGTCTCTGCACTCTCTCCAGCTCATTAATATCCTTCTTAAGGACTGGAGCCCAAAACTGCACTGCATACTCAAGGTGAGGCCTTACCAGGGACCTATAAAGCGGCAAAAATATGTCCTCATCCCTTGAGTCAATGCCCTTTTTTATACAAGACAGCACTTTATTTGCTGTAGTAGCCACAGAATGACACTGCCTGGAATTAGACAACTTGTGATCTACAAAAACCCCTAGATCCTTCTCCATTAAGGATGCCCCCAACACACTACCATTCAGTAGATAGTTCGCGTTTATATTATTCGTACCAAAGTGCATAACTTTGCACTTGTCAATATTGAACCTCATTTTCCAGTTTGCTGCCCAGTTTTCCAATTTTGTCAAATCGCTCTGCAAAGCGGCAGCATCCTGCATGGAACTTATAGTTTTGCACAATTTAGTGTCATCAGCAAAAATAGAAACAGTACTGTCTATGCCCACCTCCGGGTCATTAATAAACAAGTTAAAAAGCAAAGGACCAAGGACTGACCCCTGCGGTACTCCACTAACCACACTGGCCCAATTAGAAAATGTCCCATTTACCACCACTCTTTGTACTCTATCCTTCAGCCAGTTTTCTATCCAATTACAAATATTATGTTCTAGGCCAATATTCCTCAATTTGATCATTAACCTTCTGTGAGGTACTGTATCAAACGCTTTAGCAAAATCTAAGTAGATGACATCAACTGCCATTCCAGCATCAAGGTTCCTGCTCACCTCCTCATAAAAGGCAACTAAATTAGTCTGGCAAGATCTGTTACGCATAAAACCATGCTGGCACAAACTAATAGTATTGTGAACTGCAATGTATTCAACTATCCTATCCCTTATTACCCCTTCCAGAAGCTTTCCTACTACTGATGTCAGACTAACAGGCCTATAGTTTTCAGGCTGAGAACGAGATCCCTTTTTAAATAACGGCACCACATTAGCAATCCGCCAGTCTCTCGGCACCATGCCAAACCTCAACGAATCCTGAAAAATTATGTGAAGAGGCTTGGCAATCACAGCATTTAGCTCATTTAATACCCTGGGATGAATCCCATCTGGTCCTGGACCTTTGTTTACCTTTACATGTTCAAGTCTCTTTTGAATTTCCTCCTGAGTGACCCATGCGCCAGTAGTTAAATTACTAGAACTGGGCATATTAAAAGGGAAGCCTTCATTATCTGGCTCCTCAGATGTATAGACAGATGAAAAATAAGAGTTCAAAATTTCAGCTTTTTCCCCGTTCTCATCAACCAACGTACCTCCCCGTGATAATAAAGTTCCCACCCCTTCTTGCTTCATTTTTTTACTATTCACATAATTAAAAAATAATTTTGGATTCTTTTTACTCCTAGCTGCAATATCCCTTTCCATCTCTATTTTAGCTTGCCTGATAGCTTTTTTGCATGCTTTATTTGCTTCCTTGTACCTGATGAAAGTTTCCGCTGTCCCAGCTAACTTGAATGCTTTAAAAGCACGTTTTTTATTACCAACCTCGACCCTAACTCTTTTATTCAGCCATAAGGGTTTTGCTTTGCGATGCCTCTCCTTGCTTACAAGGGGAATATACTGTTGTGTATACCTGCAAAGCAATGTTTTAAAGATGTTCCATTTTCCTTCTGTGTCTAACCCCATGAAAAGCCTTTCCCAGTTGACACATTGCAGAGATGCCCTTATACTGGCAAAGTCTGCACGTCTAAAATTGAGCGTTTTAGTTACTCCCTTATAGAGCTGTCTCTGTAGCATTATCTCAAAGGAGACCATGTTGTGATCACTGTTCCCCAAATGCTCACCCACACAAATGTTAGAGATAAGTTCAGTATTATTAGATATTACCAGGTCCAAAATAGACTCATTCCGAGTAGGTTCTTGAACCACCTGAAATAAAAAGTTGTCATTTAGCATATTTACAAACCTACTAGCTTTTTCTGACTTAGCCACCCCATTACTCCAGTCAATGTCCGGATAATTAAAGTCCCCCATAATAACAACTTGACCCAATTTTGAAGCCTCCTCCATTTGCAAAAGTAGCTGGGACTCATCCCCCTCATCTATACGGGGTGGTTTATAGCATACACCAATGATCATTTTCTTTGTGACCTTCAGCCCTACTGAAATTTCTACCCAAAGAGATTCAACGTTTTCATTGGTAATGTCTTTATTACATGGCTTTAAATCTGACTTTACATAAAGACAAACCCCTCCACCCTTTTTAATCCCTCTGTCCCTCCTAAAAAGCGTATACCCATTTAAATTCACAGCCCAGTCGCATTTTTCATCCCACCAGGTCTCAGTGATACCAATTAAGTCATAATTTTCAATACATGCAATAGCCTGTAGCTCCCTTATTTTTCCCGACAAGCTACGCGCATTAGCCAGCATGCAGCGGAGATTACTACTTCTCGGATGAGACTTCGGACTCCTCCGAGAGGCAGGCCCTTTTATAAGGTTGCGTACTGATGTCATGTATACGCATGGGGCACAACCAATCGGATTAGTCGCTGACCACCAGTGAAATTTAAGATGCCCAATGTTAAGGTGGACTGGGCTCGTATTTTGATTAATAGAAGGTCCCAGCTAACCAGAAAAGTTTAGTATGGCCAGGCCCCCCTTAAAAGTAGAAATTCTCCAGGCCCGGGACCCCCCTGTGCTCCCCCGATGGCGGCCCTGCCTGTCACCCAGTCATAAAAGCTGTATATTAAAAGTCCATTAAACATGAAACCCAAATTCTTTTTTTAATTAAATTTCACTTACCTTCTTGACGTAAATTCTATTTCTTCTAGTCCCGACATCGTAGCAACAAAAAAAACGAATGGCACTCAGGACTACAAACAAGGGTAAAACCCTTTTAAAAGTTTATTGCGGAGGTGCAACGTTTCGGGGCAATGTGACCCCTTTATGCTTGATAAAGGGGTCACATTGCCCCAAAACGTTGCACCCTTCCGCAATAAACTTTTAAAAGGGTTTTACCCTTGTTTGTAGTCCTGAGTGCCATTCGCTTTTTTTGTTGCTACAGTGTTTTTGGAGGGTGCCGATCCCTCCAGCAGTGTGCTCTGGACAAAAATTTTTTTGGAGTGTTAGGGTGTGCGGATAAGGTTTCTGTGGTCCAGTTCTAGTCCCGACATGTCAGTACACATGGGTAGCATCGCCCCTCCCCCACAGGAGGTAGGACCTATACCAAGCCAATTAAAATGAATCCTGCCCTATAAGACCACCTGACTTCCTCCTCACCACTGTTATACACTTGCCATAGCAGTACAGGAAGCAAAATTGGGATGGGAAACCTGTACTGACGTGTCGGGACTAGAAGAAATAGAATTTACGTCAAGAAGGTAAGTGAAATTCTCCTTTTCTTCTGCATCCCTCCATGTCAGTACACATGGGATCTACCAAGCCATGCCCCACAAGACAGTAATGGGTGGGAAACAAAAAAAGGTACAAAACCCAAAAGAGCTATAAAGGCCAAAAACAAGGCCATCATCCCATAGAGGATACAGGGACACTAATAAATCCCTGAAAAGGAGACAAGAATGCTGAACAACCAAAAGAACAACAACAATCCCCCCAAGGTATTGTGGCTGACAACCAAAGCTCAAATTCCCAACTACTGCAATTAACATAAAGAGAGAAAAGCAAGCCAGAACAAAAAGTGTCCATTCCCTGCGACAAGGGTTCCCTCACAGACCAGAGGGCCTATCACAAGACCCAGACGCTCCCTGCAGATGACCATAATCCTGGCAAAACCAGCTCAATACTATCAATACCCTAGCACAGCCAGCAGGCCAAAAAAACCACACCAGAAACTGGCAACAACTAGGATAATAAACCCACTAGTGCTGGGGCTAAGAAACTGACCCTAAGCCCCAAACAGTGGCGCTAGAAAATAAAGCTCGTCACCTGCAAGCATCTACTCCACAGCTCAATGGGAGCAGCTCACAAAAAAGTGGACAACCGTCTACACCTACCAAAAAAAGACCCAACAAACGCTGATGCAACATGCAGAAGTCCAACTGTATAGAGACACTGCAGCACTCAAAGCCCACTAAGCCCAACGAAACTGGGGGACATAAGAAGCTAATGAACCAGCAACACTGGTATAAGTACTGTGCAAGCAACTGCTGATGCTAAAACAACTAAGTCTGCACACCATTCTGAACCAAAAAGTCAAAATGCATACAGCCAATGGCACAGAGGCCAGGCAATGCACACCAAAACAATTTTGCACGAGCTAGCTGGCCTGAATGCACAACTGGTGTGTCAATGCAAAAACCACACAGACAAAACCCTGAGAGGGAAGCCTGCTAGCACACACGTCATAGCACCAAAACAACCAAACATTGCCAAACACCTAATGTGAATCCATGTATGAGCACTCCCACTGCAAGCATGCCAGAAGTCCCGGGAGGCAATGACCCTAGTCTTCTCTAGAACTGCCAGAGAACAGACCCTCATGCATGCCCATGGCCAAAAAGACAACACAAGGCTATAACTAAGGCGAAGCCCAGAATCCACATGCACCAAGGGCCACACCAAACAAAATCGGTCACCAACACCAAAGGCTATCCTGAGACCAGCTAACATATGAGCCAATCCCCAGGAAAAGCTCAGCAACCACAAGCATCCAGGGACAAGAAGCCACAACAGCAAAGACCCGCAGCCATGCAAGCAAAGGGCCAACCAAAACCCCTAGGTGCATGAGTCAAAGGCCACAACAAGGGCCCATGACCACTCAATTCCGTAGGACAACACAAGTGCCAAGGGCAATGGCAAGGACCAGCACCCACACCGCACACCAGCCAAGGGCCCAAACAGGGGCCAGCAGACACGCAAGCCAAGGGCCCAAACAGGGGCCAGCGGACACAGATAGAAGAAAGGAGGCAGTGGTACCTGCCTATCCATCCAAACATGGGATTTCTAAGGAGGGTGGAAACCAGGCAGCCACCAACACTCAGTGGGAGAGGTTGAACTACAACTAGGCTCACACCTGAGCCACCAGATAGAAAAGAAATCTCCATAGAGAAACATATGAGTAATACTGTAAAAGCACAGTACACCTGTCTGCCCTGAGGATTCAGACTCACAATAAAACTTAAAATGTCAAAGACCCAAAGGAAAACAAGCTCCTTACCAGATAACACTAGCTTGGTGGAAAAAAGCAAATCCCTGTTAGAACCCTGAGAAGGTTGCTTATAGGGAACATGCACATAATATAACAATACTGCTACAGCAGCGCAACCCCCAACCAGTGCTGGAAGTGCCTGGTAAAATCAGGAGCACAAATATCTGCTGTGTCTGCCCAGAGGGCTCAGGATA
This sequence comes from Xenopus tropicalis, assembly GCF_000004195.4. NCBI lineage: Eukaryota > Metazoa > Chordata > Amphibia > Anura > Pipidae > Xenopus > Xenopus tropicalis. The sequence goes on from NC_030683.2 coordinate 59,537,920, forward strand.
AAAAGCTAGCAAAAGTTAGCAAAGTGCCCCAGCAATACACAAGCAGCTAATCAGAAAGCATTGCTTGTCAGCAGAATGCAAACTCCAGTAAAAGCCTGGGGAATGGCTGCTAATTGTGAGCACACAATATGAGAGAGGAAGGAGAACCAACCATACTGCTTCAGTAGTGCAACACCAAACAGCTATGGAAGCACCTGGTGTAATAAAGAGCACAATACCCACTGTGTCTGCACAGAGGACTCACTACACATAAGAAATTAAAAGCAAAAGAAGCACATGCACCTTACCAGATGGAATTGAACGTCTGCAGGATGGGACCTCCAGCAAGCACCCTGACAGCTTTCAGCTGAGGGATGTAATTGCTAATTAGTGTGCAAGCTTCCCAGTGCACTGAGTCTTACGACACATAGTGGAAACTGAGGAATCATACTTACCGGATTCAGGCTAGGCCGACACTAGCCCATATCCATACCCATGGCCCGTAATCAATCACATCACAGGGCAGGAGTCCTTAAAGCCTCGCAAAAAAAAACATAGGAAAAAATGGAGGCTAAGTTAGCTTACAGGTAAAAATGTGGAAAAAACCCACGCCTGTAGCCTACCCAATAGGCATCAGTTTGAATACTGTGCGTAGTTGGGCGTAGCGCAGGGGGGCTATTTTAGCACAAGGCTAGGACCATGGGTATGCCCACACCTGCATTTCTTCCCAATAGGCGTCAATTTGAACAATTTGCGTATTTCGGGCATCAGGTAAATTCTTCTCCATAACCTGGGAAAAAAAAAAAAGTGAGGAGGGAGATCCTACCTACCTGTCCAGTAGGACAAAAAATAACAGTGGTGAGGAGGAAGTCAGGTGGTCTTATAGGGCAGGATTCATTTTAATTGGCTTGGTATAGGTCCTACCTCCTGTGGGGGAGGGACGATGCTTTCCATGTGTACTGACATGGAGGGACGCAGAAGAAAAATATATTTAAAAATCTGAGCTGTCAATCATTTACTGCCTGGCAGGCAATATATGATTAATAGCTCAAGATTTTTAATTATGATTACTTTAAGGGAGGAAGTAGTCAGAGGGTAGTAACCTCCACTGTATGCTGGCAAATGCATGATGCTTGTCAGGTTAGTTAGGATATAACTGGTATCACTGAGACATGGTGAAATTAAATGATTTTTCTCTTTTGAGATTATGTTGCAGAGAAAACTCTATTAGGGAGTAACTAAAACACTAAATTTTAGACATGCAAATTTTGCCAGTACAGGTATGGGACCTGTGATCCAGAATGCTTGGGGCCAAGGGTATTCCGGATAAGGGGTCTTTCCATAATTTGGATCTCCATCTCCTTAAGTCAACTCAAAAATCAATAAAATATTAATTAAACCCAACAGGATTGTTTTGCCTCCAATAAAGATTAAGTATATCTTAGTTGGGATCAATTACAAGGTACTGTTTTATTATTACAGAGAAAAAGGAAATGAACTTTAAGGGAACAGTAACACAAAAATAACTTTTAACATCTCTCTTCTAAATACTTTATTAAGATATGTAGCATTTAAAAAAATGCAATATTCTACGTGGTTTCAGAATAAATTACATTAGCAATGCTTTACTGTGCAGAGCTTGAAAAGGCGATACGGCAACTGCTAGACTTTTAATCTGGAAGATAATATGCTGCATTCTTCAGAGTCCGTTTTGAGGGATTTATGGGCTATTAGCAGATGGGGCATGGAGAGGGAATCAAAGACATACCGTTTCTTCTTTCCAGCTAAGTCTGTGTGTCTGTTACAAGGAGAGCTGTGTGTGCCTTGCATCAGGAGAGGGAGGGGGTGGTGGGGGGAGCAGAACGGAAGCGTGGTGTGAGACTTGGGAGTGAACTGCAGCCTGTTCTCTATAAATGAATGCTAAAGTAAGATTTCTAAAAAAAAAACCACAACTGCTATTGAAATTTCTATATGATATATTTGATAATCAAAGTGTATAGAAGTGATATTGTGAATGTAAAAAAATTGTGTTACAGTTCCTTTAAATTCTTAATTATTTGATTTAAATGGGAGATGGGCTTTCCATAATTTGGAGCTTTCTGGATAATGGCTTTTCCCATAACGGATCCCATACCTTGGCATCTCTGCAATATATCAACTTGGAAAGGCTTTTCACAGGGTTATACAAGGAAGGAAAATTGAATATCTTTAAAATGTTGCTTAACAAGTACACATCAGTATATTCTCCTTGTATGCAAGGAAACACACAGCAAAGCAAAACCTTTATGGTTTTAAAAAATTGGGCTTATAAAGCTTTCAAGTTAGCTGGGACAGCTGAAATTTTCATTAGGTGTAAGTAATAAGTTATCAGGCAAGCTAAAATAGAGATGGAAACGTTTAGTAATATAGTCTAGTAATATAACTACTGATGCATGGGTCACTTTGGAGCAAATTCAAGAGAGACTTGAACAAGTTGTTATAACCAAGGACAGGGAACCAAGGACAGTGTTCATTCTCTAGGTGTTGCGTGTACTGGGGACTGTGACATATGGTTGTTTACTTAATGGAGCCCATGATGTGCAATGCGTGGTTCATTTTAGATGTATGTGTGTTGTATTAAGATTTAATAAAGGTTTTTGTAATTTCCTTGTCTTGTCCAGGTACAGCTTCTACAAAAAGCATGCAGTGTTTTTGAATTGTAAATGTAAGCCATAAAGTTAGTTTAAGGTATATTTTGGGGTCTCTACATGTCATGTAGATTATGTACATCAAATTGTTTATCAAACTGTTCAGGGGACCTCTGGCATCATATTTAGGGTGATTTATCTGGTTACCTTATGACATAGAAGATGAAAAGTAGAAGCTTTGACTTTAAGTAAACTATGCAGTTTGGTATTTTAGAAGAAAAGCATGTGTACCCATTTTAAATTCAGGGGAATGTGTACTTTTCAAAAATATATAAACAAAGAGAAAAATTGCCAGCGCATAGTTTATAGTTTGTGGGGGTATTTTACAGGTACAGGTAAGGGGGATGTTTAGACTAAAAATCTGCAAGGTGAACACTTAGAGCGCAGCCCCAAATTTATCTATTGCCCCAGTTTTAGAGTATTTAGTGGGTGTGCCTTTAGGTGTAGCCATACATGTGGGGTATTGGTTTGTTAAGGAAAAGTTGCTGATTAATATTCAGCACTTTCTTGTCCTTGTTTATTTTCTTTATTTTAGACCAAACTGAAAACTTCTATGGAGAACTGCATCCACAATTCTGCATGTAAAAAAGCAAGAATGATGTCCTTGAATAACTGAAGTGAAGGTGTTCACTTTCAAGGAATATTGTTTGTGGGGGGTATTTCACAGGTAAGGCGGTGTTTAGACTGAAAAACTGCAAGGAGTGCACATAGAGTGCAACCCCCACATTTTTTACTTTAATTGTCCTAATGCTTTAATTGTCCTAATGTCCTTTATGTGCACCCATACATATGGGCTATCATTTTATTCAGGGGAACTTGAATAATCAGGGGATAGCAGGTTTTTGTTAGTTCCTTGATTTTAGACCAAAAAGCTGAATTTTTTGAGGAACTGTGTCCACAGTTCTGTATGTAGAAAAGCAAGGATGGTGCTGCTCAAATAGCTGCATCTGTGCACTTTCAAGAAATATATAGTTTGTGGGGGTGTTTAGACTCAAGAACTGCAAATGTGCACTTAGAGCACAGCCCCAAACTTTCCAGCTGAAATTGCCCTTATGTTATTGCCCCAGTTTTGGGGTGTTTGAAGGCTGTGCCTTTAGGCGCACCAATACATGTGGGGTATCATTTTGTTTAGGAGAAGTTGCAGACTGATACTTAACAGGTTTTTTTAGTTTTCATGTAAATTTGGGGGGAAAATCTTTGTATCTTTTTTTTTTCTTTTATTTTAGGCCCAACCTTAAACTTCTATAGAGAACTGCATCTACAAAGGATGCAAGGATGGCGCTGCGGAATCGATGCAGATGTGCACTTTCAGAAAATATATAGTTTGTTAGGGGTATAGTTTGTTTGAAGGCTGTGCCTTTAGGTGCACCCATACATGTGTGGTATTGTTTTGTTCAGGAGAAGTTCCAGATTGATATTTTTCATTTTTTTTAGTCTTCATGGGAAATTGGGGTGAGAATTCTAACTTTTTTTTTTAAATTTATTTCAGGACACCCATACCTGTAGGTATCATTTTACTTGGGAGAAGATTTTTATTGGGTTTTTTCTCAAATTCACTTTTTTTTTAAATTGTTTTTATTTCTTTTTTGTAACAATCAGATTCCACATATACAAGTTAAAGTGGACCTGTCACCCAGACATAAAAATCTGTAAAATAAAAGTCCTGTTCAAATTAAACATGAAACCCAAATTCATTTTTATATTAACACATCCAAACCCATTATAAAGGCATTTAAAAATCCCAGCTGTCAATCAAATATTGCTTGCCCCACCTCTATGCCTTAGGCATAGAGGCGGGGCAGACAATAACTTTAGCTTTCCATTCAGCACTTCCTAGATGTCACTGCACATCTCACTTTTCCCCTCCCTCCTCCTCATCTAATTGTGTATCCAGTACATGGGCATGGGCATCGGGTCCCCCATTCTGGCACATTAACAAGATTTTGGCATGATACAAAGCTTGCCTTAATAACAGTGTCCGCAAAATGGTGCCTGCCTGCTTGCTTTGATTGAGTAATTCCAAGACGGAAAGAAACAAGATTTATATTATTTAAATAGAGTAAGTAAAGTTTATTTTGCTCAACTAACAATATAGAAAATAATTTGGACTTATTTCTTAGGGTGACAGGTCCGCTTTAATATCCATTGCAAAAGAAAACCAGGATTTAACATATATAAAAGTTGAAGTAAAATCATAAGTACTTTATTTTAATATACATACGTGCTATAAAGAAGCCTTACGCGTTTCGTACCATTTAGGGTACCATCTTAGGGCACATAATATGCAGTTGCGGCTTTGTTTGCAAAAGCTGAGCTGACCATTTTTGCACCACTTTTATTTGGGGTCCGTAGATAACAACATACTTTAGTATATCTATGCACATTGGCCATCTAACTGTTTAGCAGACCTCTGGCATTCATTTTTAGGGTGATTTGCCATTGTATGTAAAAAAACTGTGTGAGGTAAATGGGGCAATTTGCAACATATTTAGGTGATTTTCACAAAACTGCCCATGTGTTTATGAATTAGGTAAATGTAAGCCATGAAATTCGTTGATTTTAGAAAAGCTTTGCTACTTGGTACTTTGGAGTAGAAATGGGTTTTTTGAATTTTAGATTCAGGAGAATGTGTACTTTCCAAAAATATGTGGTTTTCTTGGGTGAATGTAGTTTTTATAGCTTTACCCCCCATTAAATGATTTTGCAATAGCAGAAATGATAGATCGTATGGGGTATCTTCACCTTGGGGCCCCTACATTCCACATACTTAGGTAAACCTATGCACATTTGGCATCAAACTGTTCAGTGGACCCCTAGGGTACATAATTAGGATGTTTTATCTTGGAACCTAATAGTATGTGGGAGGTAGGATGCTGCAAAGTAAATGTTTTTAGGTGATTTTCGGACATATCATCAAAATTGCCAATTTTAGGAAAGCTTTGCAGCTTGGTACTTTGGAGTTGAAAGACATTTTAAATTCGGGGGAAAAAAAATGTATAGTTTTCTGGGGTGAGTGTTCTTTTTTATTGCTTTACCCAACATAAAATTCAGAAATGTGCTGATTTTGCAATAGCTGAAATGACAGAAATGTATGTATGTATGTATGTATAGCTGAACAGGTTCTCTCTAAGAGAGAGCAGGAGGATGCTGGCAGGAGAGTTCAAGATTGATTGCAGGTGAAAGAGGTGGGAGTCTGGAAGGCTGGTTAGAGACTTGCAGTAATCTAAGCGGATTTGTGTTTTAGCAGTACATTGTCATAGAAAGGGGCATATCTTGCCAATATTGAGGAGGAAAAAACGGCAGGTTTTGGCAGTGTTATTAATATGGTTAGAGAAGGAGAATGACTGGTCAAAGATAACCCCAAGGCAGCGTACAGAATTTACAGGGTTGATGGTCATGCCATCAATAGTAATGGTGATGTCCAGGGATGCCAAGAACTCCGTAGGTTCCATGGCACGGATAACTGAATGAAGGGATTCCATCTTGAACCAATGGTAAGTGATCCACTTGTTCAGTTTCTTAAGAGAAAGATTGGTCGGAAGGATCCGTCCCTCTTGGGGACGATAAAGAGGTTTGAGTAGAACCTGTGAAAATTCTGTGTAGGTGGTACAGGAACAATCACCCCAGAGTTTGCCAAAGAGTGAACGATTGACAAGAAGGCATCCCTCTTATTTGGTTGTAAGGGGAGCCTTGACATAAAGAAGTGTCTTGGGGGAGGACTCTCGAATTCAAGACGATTACACAATTGTCTGGAAGACCCAGGAGTCAGTGGTGTGAGAGGCCCAGGCTTACGGGACTGCCAGGCTGTTTGAATGCGGTAGAGGTACATGAGGGATAACCTCCCTTGTAGTTGTGGAAACTCTGAGTGGGAAAGGAGTTACCCTTTCTGGGGTTGAAAGCTGACTTTGGCTTGTTCTGTGGGAGAGGAGTGCTTTTACCCCCCCGTAGCCTGAGATATGATCTTTTCCAATTCTTCTCCGAACAGTCTGGATCCCTTAAAGGGATGCCTTCAGCCATGTTTGTGAAATAGTGTATATAGAAAAAATAACTTTCTACCTAGATACCTTAACCACCGGGCAAGAGGAGAGGAATGGTGTAACAGTCCTACACAATGAGATGTCCGCTGCGTTCTGTGAGTTTCTCTGAAATGCGTCAGAGAGGCGCAAACCCATGACAAGAGTGCATGCCCAGTAAGGCGCGAACCCATGACATCATAGTTGCGTGCATAGATTTACCACGCGTAATGGCTGAAGACAGGGAAGTTAGGGAGAAGCCTGTTTACCTCATAGAGGACAGCCCGTGCATGGCACTTGTCAGGGACACCCAACCATGTTAATTTGGAACTGCCTGAATGGGTGTCCAGTAACCATAGAATCTTGTGGTATGCAGAGAGGGAAGTCCCGCAAATGGGGCTGACACTTAAATCACAGAAGCTGTCACACCAGAGCCTCTCTAAAGGCTAGTCCAAACCTCCTGTAATGAGGACACTTGAAAAACTGAGCCCTGTCGGCTAAGCAAGGGGGTAAAAGGAGAGAGGGAGGAGCAACAGTTCTGACATCACTGCAGTGTCCTGCCTCCTGGGGCCCTTGGGGCCTTTACCTCACTGTTCCTGTGTCCCCCTAGACGTAAGAGAAATAAGGTTAGACAGGTTAGTAGTTTGTGAGGGTTTTACCAGATGTGAAGCATTGTATGTATATGGCAGGAACCTGTATTTGGAAAGATATCACCTGTGGCAAGTAGTAACAGTACGGAGAGGAGGTAGAAGAATGATTTGAAATTGCTATGCTTTTGAGAGGTATTAGTTGGAGATTTTTAAAAAAAGCTATAAAGATTATAAGAGCAGCAGTGTGTTGAATGGAGCAGAGTGGAAGATACAGTATTACTGTTGAGTTGGTACAGCCAGCTTGTAAAGCACGGTATCCCAAAACCTAGAACAAAAGCCAAGGTCCCTGGTTTGAGCTCAATCTTCTGCCTATAACAGCCACCTTTTGCTTTGGGAGGAGCCCTCCACTACTCGAGTGCCGCCAGGACTTAATGTAAGAGAACCAAGGCAAATTTTCTGGGCAGGCAAGGGAACCAAAGCGTACAAAATCAGAGGAAGGAGGCGTAGTCGCAAGCAGGCAAATGGTCAAAACCGTAATGGCAGCGAGGTACAAATTCAGGATCCAAAAGCGTAGTCAAAATCAGGCAAAGAGGTCAGGTCAGGCAGCAATCGTCAGAAAACAGGATCAGGCAAGGTCAAACACGGAAAATTCAGATAGGAAACAACGCACCCAAGAACGTTTAGAGCAACTGAACCTATGTTGGGCAAAGGAAACATGTGCAAGCGCCCTTTAAATATTTCAATTTTGTGCCGTGTGACATCATTGCGCTCGTGCGTGATTTATAAGGGAAGACGGCAGGCATCCCCGCCATCCCACTGGACCACAAGGGGTAAGTATTGTTACACAGCTGGAGGGATAAAGGAAGGAGCTACCTTTGGAAGCACAAAGATGAAAAATAATACTAACAGGAGTATTAATGACATTATGCCAGTATATCAAGGAAATTAAGTGCCAATCCACATGGACAAAGGCTGCTGAGTCTCCTGCCGTTGCTCCCTAGTTGCTCCTCTTGTTGAACTTCTTGTTAAAGTTCACTTGTGAATGATTCACTTTGGAATGATTCACTCTTGTGCTACTTTCCCAAATGATGTCTTAATAAATAGGGAGACCAAGCTGGGGTCGTATGGGGTATCTTCACCTTGGGGCCCCTACATGCCACATACTTATGTAAACCTATAGACATTGGGCATCAAACTGTTTAGTGGACCCCTGGGGGTACATAATTAGGATGTTTTATCTTGGAGGTAGGATGCTGCAAAGTAAAAACTTTGAGGCGATTTTCAGAAATCTCATCAAAGCTTTTTAGGAAAGCTTTGCAACTTGGTACTTTTGAGCAAAAAGACAACCCATTTTAGATTCAGGGGAATGTGTACTTTCCAAAAATATATGGTTATCTGTGGTAAGTGTACTTTTTTATAGGTTTACCCCCCATAAAATGCAGTAAATGTGTTGATTTTGCAGTAACTAAAATTACAGAAATGAAAGATCCTATGGGGTATCTTCACCTTGAGGCCTCTACATGCCACATACTTAAGTAAACCTATGGACATTGGGCATCAAACTGGTTTGTGGACCCCTGGAGTACAAAATGAACGCTTTTGAGGTGATTTCCAGAAATATCCTCAAAATCACCAATTTTAGAAAAGCTTTACGGCTTCATGCTTTGGAGTAGAAAGACACAGGTACATATTTTAGATTCAGAGGAATGTGTACTTTCCAAAAATATATGGTTTTATGGGGTAAACTTAATTTTTTGTGGCTTTACCCCCATAAATGCAGTAAATGTGTTGATTTTGCGGTAACTGAAATGACAGAAATTATATAACATAAGTGGGTATTTTCATTTTGGGGCCCCGACATGCCACATACTTAGTTTGATACCCAAGGTGCATAGGTTTACCTATTTCGTGGACCCCTGGCATTTATATTTAGGGTGTTTTATCTTGGTACCTAATGATATATGGGAGATAAGAAACTGTAGATTGGAAACTTTGAAATGATTTTCAAAAAATTTCACAAATTTTTATAAAAACTGGTACATTTAGGAAAGCATTGCAACTTGGCAATATTGAGTAATAAGACAGTTGTGCCTATTCTGGATTTATCAGAATCGGTTCTTTCCAAAAATGTATAGTTTTCTAGGGTAAACCTACTGTAAGTGGAATATTTGGCCTTGAAAATCTTTGCAGTTTGGTAGTTTTGAGTAGAAAGACGTGTACCCATTTAGATTTAGCAGAATGTGTATTTACCAAAAATATATGGCTTTCTGGTGTAAACTTTTTGTGGCTTTATCCTACATAAAATGCTGTAAATTTGTTGATTTTGCAGTAAGTGAAGTAACGGAAATGATATACATAAGGGGTATTTTCATGTTGGGGCCCCTTCATGCCACATACCTAGGTAAACACATTTGGTTATCTAGTAACTTAATGACCTGTAGGAGATAGGATGCTGTAGACTGGAAGCTTTGAGATCATTTTTCAAAAATGTCACAGATTTATAAAAACTGATAACTGTAGGAAAGTATTGCAAAGAGGAGCAGAATATCTATCTATCTATCTATCTATCTATCTATCTATCTATCTATCTATCTATCTATCTATATATATATATATATATATATATATATATACACATACATAAACATACAAGAACACAACCCAGAACTGTTGCTACACACAGGGTACCATATTTGGTGGGTACCAGGAAACCCATTGGGGTGTTGTTGTCTTTAACATCCCCATAAACTCTAATTGTGGATATTTGATGCATGCATTTATTCACCTAAAATTATGAGTTCTATTCAGCTTTTATGTAATACTACAAAAACAGTGTCACGATTACGGCACTTCAGACGCACGTGACTTTAGGCGTGGTTGTCTAGAGGGTCCCCTGCTCAGTCTCACACACCTGGCACCCCGGTAGACTAGCGGCACAGCACCCCAAAGACCAACCAACGCTCACAAACTCAAATACAACTTGCTGCCACCACTCTCATACTTCTTATACTGGCGATGAGAGATGCCAAGCACACTGGTAGAGAAAGGGTTAATGTAAAGAACCGACACACACACTCTCCATACTAGCAGTCACAGGGTTAATCAGCATACAGAGGGCTAAGGCACACAACTCAGTTACACACTCGGAGGTTAGGTACGTTTTAGAGCATCAAGGATAAACTTATTAAATTTTATATTTAATATTATAAAAAGTATAACAGTGCAAGTTAAAACAGGATGTTACAAAAAAAGGACATACGATAAAATAAGTACAAACAGTTTAAAATAAAAGGGAAAAACATAGAAGTCCTATACTGTACCAAGCAAAGTCCTTCTAGTCCTGGAGGCAAGGGTGTCAGCGGGGGCCTTCGGCACCCACGGGGAGGGTGAAGTCAGGATCAAGGAGGAAGGCCGCTTCCAGCGAGTCCGAGCGAAGTACAGATGCAGGGTAATCCAAAAGCAAGGTCAGGTTCAGGCAAAGGTCACTTAAGGCAGGCAGCAAGGTTCAAGGTCAAGAACAGGCAAATAAACAGCAACAGGAAGGCAGAAGAGACAAATAGAGACCCAGGAACACAAAAGGTAAATTGAGCTATACTCGGGCATTGAACCTGGGTCTCTGGCGTCCTTTTAAGTTTGAATTTGGCGCCATAGCGCGTGACGTCATCGCGCCGGCGTCCTTGCGCCCACGTGGAGCCCTGGGCGCCGCCATCTTGGATTCGCCGCGCCGGGAGGAAGGACGCCGCCGCACAGGAGCAGGTAGGGAGCGTCGCCGATCCATGACAAAGGGGAAACCACAGGATAAACTTCCAATCGAAAATTGGTCCTCCAAGTATATCAGCGTATAGTCAGAAGAGCTGACTATTTATCCCAGTTTGCAGGGGATCAGGTAACTGGACACTCCCCCCTCCCTCAGGAATGCAAGGGGTGTCACCATTAGCAGGACACAGTGTGAGTTTTATGACCCCCTGAGTGTATGGGACTGGACCTATGATGAAGATGACCATAACTCCTTGTGGGAACATAATAGAAAGATGAAATTAGATTCATCAATTCTAAATGATCCCACCGGTCCCATACAGACTAAACATCACTACTGTGTGACCTGCCCCTGCCCAGATACTCCTATCTGCCAAACCGAGAACCCAAATCCAGCGATGTTTGGACCCGTAAGAAAGGCAATCGTAAATGAAACATATACTCAGGTTTTGGTACCTCTAGTATAAATAGTATGGGTTCTGGGACAATAAATGTTTGTGAGGTTGGGTTATGGTGTGACCTCCACATCACCTATGATGGGTTTTGATGTGAACTCTAATTTACCCCATGTGGGCTTTCACTCCCCCACATGGCATGGCCCTTATCAGCCAGGGATTAGAGTTTGGGCATTCCAGGATGTGAGGCCTTTACACATGGCTGGTTCCAGACCCTAGTGATCAGAGGCCTGTTATACATCTGTTTCTGTCCCATGGGGGAAGATTTTTGTGATACCTTGGCCTGCTTGATTAACCCTTACAGGCCTGTATCATGACACCTCCCCTTTTTAGAGTGAGCAAGGGGAGATTGACTCACAGGTCATCTGCACCATGCTCATGCTGGAAGGGTTCTGATTGACGTGACAGACCATCTGCGTTTCCATGATCACTCCCCTTCTTGTGTTGGATAGTGAAATCATATTGTTGAAGAGTCAAACTCCACCTGAGCAATTTCCCATTGTCCCCAGCCATGCGGGTGAGCCAACTAAGAGGGTTGTGATCTGTAATAACGGTAAAATTACGTCCGTATAGATAAGGCCGTAGTTTTTGCAAGGCCCAAACAATTGCAAGACATTCCTTCTCTATGGTGGCATAGGCCACTTCCCTTGGCAGCAGCTTTCTGCTTAGGTATAGAATAGGATGCTCTTCTCCACTTTGGTTCACCTGGCTGAGCACCGCACCTAGGCCGTAGGCGGAAGCATCCGTTTGTACAACAAACCTACGTGTAAAATCTGGGGCCTGTAACACTGGAGAGTTAACTAGGGCATTTTTTAAGGCCAAAAAGGAGTTTTCACAGTCAGGAGTCCATAAAATTACCTTTGGGAGTTTTTTCTTTGTCAAATCTGTCAGGGGTTTGGCCAGTGAGCTGTAGTTTGGGACAAATTTTCTATAATAGCCCGCAGTTCCTAAAAAGGACATAACTTGTTTCTTGGTTTGGGGAGTGGGCCAAGCCATTATAGAATCCACTTTTCCTGTGTCTGGTCTGAGTGTGCCCCCTCCTACCCTGTGTCCCAAATACTGCACCTCTGTCATGCCAATCTGACATTTGCCAGGTTTGATAGTCAGACCGGCTGTTTTGATTTTACCTAGGACTTGGGACAGGTGAGATAGGTGATCCTTCCAGGTGTGACTGAACACAGCAATATCATCTAAATAGGCTAATGCAAATTGTTCCATCCCTTCTAGCAAACCATTCACAACTCTTTGGAACGTTGCAGGTGCGTTTTTCATGCCAAAGGGCATGACTTTAATTCAAATAACCCAAAGGGAGTGACAAATGCAGACCTTTCCTGGGCATCTGATGTAAGGGGAATTTGCCAATACCCTCTGCTCAGGTCCATAATGGTTAAAAAGCAGGCACCTGCCAATTTATCTAAGAGTTCATCCATTCTTGGCATGGGGTAGGCATCAAAGACAGTTATAGCATTTAACTTTCGGTAGTCCACACAGAACCTGGTTGATTTGTCCTTCTTAGGGACAAGGACTACTGGTGAGGCCCAGGCACTATGGGATTTCTGAATTACATCAAGGGTTAACATCTCTTCTATCTCCCTTTTAATATCTGCTTGTACCTCTAGGGAAACTCTATAAGCTGACTGTCTAATAGGGGAATGGCTACCTGTATTTACATGATGAGCAACAAGGTGTGTCCTCCCTGGCTTTGCTGAGAAGGTTTGCTGATATGATTCAAGCACCTCCGACAGTTCAGCCTTCTGCCCTTCAGTTAACTGAGGATTAATTTGTGCATCAGCAAAGGACCCGGTGTCCTTTGTGGATGCTAGCAAGTCGACCAAGGAGTCCACTTCACCCTCCGTAGGCAAACTGCAAACTGGCAGGGCACAAGCAGTTCGGTCATAGTGAGCCTTGATCATATTTACATGGAAAATCTTTTGTCTCTGGCCCTTCTCATCCATAGCGACTACATATGTTACATCATTTAGACGTTTTTGGATAATGCAAGGACCCTCCCATGCTGCCTGTAGCTTATTCTGGCGCATAGGAATTAAAACCCACACCTTCTGACCGACTTCATAAACCCTTTCTCTGGCATTACGGTCATACCACTGTTTTTGAGTCTTCTGGGCCTGTTTCATGTTTTCATGTACTAGGCCCATCAGAGTTTGCATTTTATTCCTGAATGTTGTTACGTAGTCCACCACAGAAATTTCAGGACCTACATTTTTCCCCTCCCAGGCTTCCCTGATTAAATCTAAGGGCCCACGGACCCTTCTCCCATACAGGAGCTCAAAAGGGGAAAAACCCGTGGAGGCCTGGGGTACTTCCCGGTATGCAAACAGTAAATAGGGAAGATATCGCTCCCAGTCCCTGCCCTGGGAGTCTACAAACATCCTAAGCATTTGCTTTAGGGTGCCATTGAAACGTTCACAAAGGCCATTGGTTTGTGGGTGGTACGGACTAGCAACTAGATGCTCCACTTGTACCTTTTTGCACAAACTCTGCATTAAACTAGACATAAATTGTGTGCCATGATCTGTGAGCATTTCCCGGGGAAACCCAACCCTTGAGAATATGCTCAGCAGGGCATCAGCAACTTTGTCTGCTCTTATGGAAGATAGGGCTACTGCTTCTGGGTATCGGGTTGCATAATCCACTACTGTAAGAATAAACCTCTTCCCAGAACTACTGGGTATGGCTAAGGGCCCGACAATATCCACAGCCACCCTCTGAAAGGGCTCATCAATAATGGGTAAGGGGATCAGCGGAGCCTTGGCAATATCTCCAGATTTGCCAATGCGCTGGCAGGTAAGACAAGAACGGCAGTAGTTAGCAATGTCTGTACCCATGTTGGGCCAATAAAACCTGTGCGTTAAACGGGCTTTAGTCTTTTGTACCCCTAAGTGCCCAGCGAGGGGAACTTCGTGTGCTACCTTTAACAGCTGCTCTCTGTAGTTAAAGGGAACAATTAACTGTGTCTCTGCCATACATGGTTCAGATGGGTCAGAGGGAATTACCTTCCTGTACAGTTTTCCTTTGTCCCAATAAATTTTCTCGCTGTCATTCTCAGTAGGGGGTTTGTCTGCCAAAGATCTCAGTTTCTCCAAGCTAGCATCTGTTTTCAGAGCAGCCTCAAAGTCAGAGGAGCTGGCTGTAGATTCTGGACATAGAGAGACTGAGATTACAGGCAGAGGATCATTACTTTCAATGTGCTCGGTTTCAGAACAAGGGAAAGTTGATGTATTTACCTCTTCCCCTAGGTCTGCAGGCAAGGGCTGAGCTGCCATACTTCGTGTCACAACTGCAACAGAACAATCAACATTACAACCCCCCCTGCCAACATTTCTTATAGGTTCACTGGACATATTGCTAACCTGTGTAACAGAAGGACATTCTGTGGCCCCCCTGTGTTCATTCCCCAGACTACCAGATTGTACAGAGTCATAACACAGTACCTTTAGGTGTTCAGAAGTCTCTGATAGTGGAACAGACTCCTGGGAAGCAGTTGCAGGTACATACTGGGATACCAGCCTGCCCAAATCGGTGCCCAACAACACATTGGTAGGAATAGCATCAGACACTCCCACCTCCCTTATACCGCTTCCTGCACCCCAATCAAGGTATACACGTGCAAGGGGCACTGCAGGACTGGTTCCTCCAATTCCTTTAACATCCATGGTTTTCCCAGGAATAATGTCCTCAGAGTTTACCATCTCTGGCCGCACCAGAGTAACTTCTGCTCCAGTATCCCTGAGTCCAACAGTGATCTTGTTACCCACAGTAACAGGTTGTAAGTTATCCACACTATTTCCCTCTTTTCCGGCAACAAACAAAACAGCAGGGGATGAGCTGGTCTGTTTCCCCATAAGTGTAGACTTCCTCTTCTCTGGGCAATTTATGCTGACATGGCCCACCTTGCGGCATACAAAACACTGCCGGGTATCCACTGGTGCCGAGGTACCTGCAGTAGGGCGGGGTGTAGGGCTGGCATGTGAAGGAAAGTGGCCTGTTGGTTTACCTCCCTTCCAGGTTTGGGAGGTAGTTTTGTGGTTGTCAGACATCCTATTTGCAGCATAGGTGTCTGCTATCTCTGCTGCCTGATCTGCTGTTTTGGGCTCACGGTCCATAATGAATTGCCTCACTTCCACAGGACACGTGTGCAAAAACTGGTCTTTTATCATCAGATCTTCCAGGCAATCAAATGTGGTAACAGAGAGTCCCCTCAGCCAAGCTTTAAATGTGGTTCTGAGACTACTCACAACATCAGAGTAGCTGTCTGTAGGCCCGCGCTGTACAGTCCTGAATTTTTTCCGATACACCTCTGGGGTGAGATGGTATTTCTTGATTAGAGCATTTTTTATAGCATCATAGTCCCCATCAAACTCTGGTGGCAAGTCCACAAAAGCATCCAGGGCTTTATCCTTTAATCCTGGTGTGAGGTATTTTGCCCATTGCTCACGGGATAAGTGATACTGTCTGCAAGCTCTTTCAAAGCACCGCAAAAAGGTATCCAGGTCACCATCTTTATCCATGACTGGAAATTTATCTGCAGAGGTTATCAAAGGGCGCAATTCCGAGGACTCACTGGAACGTGGGGGTAATCTCTGTTGCTGGAGCTTTGCTAACTCCAGTTGATACTGGCGTTCTGCCTGTCTTTCTGCTGCTGCTGCTGCGGCCTCTCTTTCTGCTGCTGCTGCTGCGGCCTCTCTTTCTGCGGCTACTGCTGCTGCTGCGGCCTCTCTCTCTGCGGCCTCTCTTCCTGCTTCCGCCTGTTGATATTGCAGGATCAGCTGAAGGCGCAGCTGGGGGTCATCTGAACCCAACAATTGCAAAGCTGCTTGCAAGGATGAATTCCTGTCACCCTGCCCACTGCAGCTATTACTATCCCCTCGCTGAGAGGACCCAGGAGCAGAGTTCAGCACTGGCATGTCCTGAGTGGCATAATCTCCTGACTCAGGGGTGTAGCTCTGCTGCTCCTGTTCCACCAAGGCACAAACCAACATCTCCTTTGATTTGTCAGCTGCATCAATGCCTCTTTGCTCACAGAGGTTGATGAGGGTCTCCTTGGTTTGCCTCTTATAAAATGCTGCCATCTTGCAACACTTTACCAAAATAAAAGATAGAAAAGAAAAACAAGAAGGGAAGGGCAACTGTTTGCAACACGTATGTCTTAAAAAAAATTTTACTCTGCACTGAGTTTGTCTTTGAAGACTGTTTCCTCCTCTCAAGGATTCACAGTCTTTAGTGCAAGGTTCAATTACTTAATCCAAGCACTAATGCTCTAAATAACAATATGACACCGCTGCCAATCAATTTGTCACGATTACGGCACTTCAGACGCACGTGACTTTAGGCGTGGTTGTCTAGAGGGTCCCCTGCTCAGTCTCACACACCTGGCACCCCGGTAGACTAGCGGCACAGCACCCCAAAGACCAACCAACGCTCACAAACTCAAATACAACTTGCTGCCACCACTCTCATACTTCTTATACTGGCGATGAGAGATGCCAAGCACACTGGTAGAGAAAGGGTTAATGTAAAGAACCGACACACAAACTCTCCATACTAGCAGTCACAGGGTTAATCAGCATACAGAGGGCTAAGGCACACAACTCAGTTACACACTCGGAGGTTAGGTACGTTTTAGAGCATCAAGGACAAACTTATTAAATTTTATATTTAATATTATAAAAAGTATAACAGTGCAAGTTAAAACAGGATGTTACAAAAAAAGGACATACGATAAAATAAGTACAAACAGTTTAAAATAAAAGGGAAAAACATAGAAGTCCTATACTGTACCAAGCAAAGTCCTTCTAGTCCTGGAGGCAAGGGGAAACCACAGGATAAACTTCCAATCGAAAATTGGTCCTCCAAGTATATCAGCGTATAGTCAGAAGAGCTGACTATTTATCCCAGTTTGCAGGGGATCAGGTAACTGGACACTCCCCCCTCCCTCAGGAATGCAAGGGGTGTCACCATTAGCAGGACACAGTGTGAGTTTTATGACCCCCTGAGTGTATGGGACTGGACCTATGATGAAGATGACCATAACTCCTTGTGGGAACATAATAGAAAGATGAAATTAGATTCATCAATTCTAAATGATCCCACCGGTCCCATACAGACTAAACATCACTACTGTGTGACCTGCCCCTGCCCAGATACTCCTATCTGCCAAACCGAGAACCCAAATCCAGCGATGTTTGGACCCGTAAGAAAGGCAATCGTAAATGAAACATATACTCAGGTTTTGGTACCTCTAGTATAAATAGTATGGGTTCTGGGACAATAAATGTTCGTGAGGTTGGGTTATGGTGTGACCTCCACATCACCTATGATGGGTTTTGATGTGAACTCTAATTTACACCATGTGGGCTTTCACTCCCCCACATGGCATGGCCCTTATCAGCCAGGGATTAGAGTTTGGGCATTCCAGGATGTGAGGCCTTTACACATGGCTGGTTCCAGACCCTAGTGACCAGAGGCCTGTTATACATCTGTTTCTGTCCCATGGGGGAAGATTTTTGTGATACCTTGGCCTGCTTGATTAACCCTTACAGGCCTGTATCATGACAAACAGGTTTTATATATCATGCCCCCTTCAACTTTCTTTTAATACATACTTGGTACAGTTATATGAAGATACTTAATGTGGACCTGCAGTGACAAAAGAAAAACCTGAAATATATCTCCGTCTGAGAGTACCGGAGATTGTGAGACATTTGTTCTTGATCGGTAAAAAAGATATTTATGTTTGTAAGCATACTATGAGCACTTTTACAGATATTAAAAAAGAGATCACTAATTGTATTAGAGTTAATTGCTCACTATAGCAGATATAAACAAACAAGGTGTTGTTGAACTTAGTTTTTCTGCACTTTATTATGTGAAAACTAGATAAATGAATGTTCTGCTACAGGTATGGGATCTGTTATTTCCAAATTACGGAATGGCTGTCTCCCATAGACCCCATTAATAATCAAATAATTCTAATTTTTGAAAATGATTTCCTTTTTCTCTTTAATAATAAAACAGAACGACGTACTTGATCCCAACTAAGATAGAATCAATCCTTATTGGAGGCAAAACAATCCTATTGGGTTTATTCATTATTCAAATGATTTTTTAGCAGACTTAAGGTATGGAGATCCAAATTACAGAACAATCCCATTCTGGATAATAGGTCCCATACCATACCTCTCAACATTTTGAAAACAGAAAGAGGGGCAAATTTTTTTGACTATGCCCATTTTTGAAACCACACCCCCTAAATACCACTACCATTTGACTAATTTGGCAGGTTATTTAAAGGTTGAACACATTTCTGGAGGTTTTGGGGTCCTGTTTTATGTGTTATTAGTTTTGTTGAAAAAGCTAAAATTGTCTTTTAAGCTGCAAATCTCAGATCCCCCAAGAGACCTACTCTCTGCCAAAAGCACACTTAATTAAATTTGTATCTTTTTTAGCTTCAGTGCAGGAGATCAAAGGGAAATGAAGGACTTTTCCAGTAAGAATTCAGGACTGCGGGTTAAGCTGTCAAAAGGGACTGTCCCTCGAAAATCGGAATATTTGGGAGGTATGCCATACCTGTATTTGCATTTTCATTTTTAAAGTTGAAACTGTTCACTCATATACACTTTGCACTTCATTTTATAACTAAATGAACAATTTAAATATATGATCAGGAGTCAGTTAATAAAATATACTAAACTATATATTGTTTTTCTTTTAAACACTTATCTTTGCATCGATATAAGGGTTCTGGAGAACAACTACACCAACATGCTTGGGAGTAAAAAATTTCTTGTGGCAAACAAAAAAGACCACAAAACAGAAACATTGGAGCAGCTACTATTTATTCAACAAACGAATTGTTATTAATTTCTCTCTTACAGCTAACTAAATTACTATGTACCCAAAGCACTTTTGACTAGCTTCCCAACATCGCCCTTTTTAAACTCATCCAACAAATACTGCAGTAACGTGTTGAACCCCATACACAAGCCAACAGCAGACGACGCAACCAGTTTTATGTCGCGCCTACAGACTCTGTGCGTGCAATTGTTCACCCCTTCCGCATCCACTCCGTCAGACGCACGTACCTACGTATATGGTCCTTGAATACAGGATGTAGTACCCCGCAGGACGCAGAGGCAAAGCAAGCGAATGGTAGGTTGCTTTGTCAGCAGAATTTGAGCCCAAGGGCCTGAGGATTTCTATCTTCTTTAAAAAATGATACATCACATCCGGGCTCCGTTCGTTAATTTACTGGTTTTTGACAGTTTTTTTACTAGGTCGCCTAGTGGGTAATCCGGCCTTGCGGAAGAGGCACGTCTCGGTAGTAAGGTGTCTAAAGTCGAAGGGTGAGCGTAGTAGTTAAAGCATGTCGTATAAGCCCATCGCCCCTGCGCCTTCTGGGAGTAATAGTGCCCCTGGCACTCCAGGTAACAGAGTAATATAGGTTGGTTTATAACATTTTTTTTTTAAAGTTTTCTTTAAAGGTAAATGGCACGACTACAGATTATTGGTATTTTGGCGCTCTGTGGCAATTGTCGGGACCTGTAGGTGTTGCAGGGATAGTCACCAGACCCCCAAGGGCAATGACACAGCACCTGAAAATACGTTGATGTCCACATAAAAGGAAATTGCTGTGTCTGAGACAGTTTACTTGCGTACACTGTTGTAATAACATGAAAATGCAGTGAAAGTAATTTTTAAGATATTACCTGTGTGCAACTTTTAGATCTCTACATTTGCATTTTACAGTACTACAAGTTTGGCTGAATAAAGCCTGAAATTGCTATGTATATCAAAAAAGGATATAACAATTTATTTTTTAATATATTATTACCTGTTAGCGCTGCTTACTAACTGGTAAATTGATTGTGGCAGCACTGAGGGTAAGGACTATTTCTAATTTGTACTTAGAATTGCTGTGTGTGCCATTTTTCTAATGCTGCAAGACTTTTGTTTGCTTTAATTCAATTGTATCTGCTGAATCTCTAGAATATCAAGCATACTTTTAGGCTTTGCCAGCATTTACTTATTGTTGCTTGGTTGGATTTCTCAATTTTACTTCAGCTTTAAAAATCTATTGCATTTAACTGTTTTATTAGTGTTAAGATTTATCTTTAAGATACATTATAAAATATATATACATTTATTTTTTATAATATTTATAATTTATATACATTATAAAATCCAAGCAGTTTTTTCACTGATATGCCCAACTAAGGTGGCCAAACGATTTGATCAACAGCAGGATACAGGCCATCAGGGCGAGGACTTCATCAATGAACCGATGCAGGCAGATACGTTGCCGAATTGGTCTGAATTTTAGGGATTAAGTCCATGTCCTTTAAGGTGTCCATACACTGTAAGATCTGCTAATTTTGCAAGGTTGTTAAGCAAGTGGATCTTCTGATATGCCCACCTATGGCGGGCATAGGTGCCATTGGTTCAGGGACTGCATCAGCGAGCCGATCCAGTCCCTGATCCAACTGAAAAATTAAACCTGCCCGATCGAGATGGGTATTTATCTGGCCTAAAATCAAAGAAATTGAGCCGCCCTATCAACAATTGTCTGACAAGTCCACCTGCATTTGCTTGTGATTGGCATTTAAAGAGGCAGTGTACCTCCTTGTTTAACTTGAGTTCAGTGAATAGGACTTGTATGTATGTATTTATATTTTAGCATCCTTGTAATAGACTGCACCACCACTGCAATATCTCCTTAAAAGCCCTTATTGAAAAAAGGGTTCTGACCCACAGCAATGTTTCAGACCAACACTGGTGTTTTATCAAGCTACTGAAACAGCTAATATCCGTACATTTTTATAGTGTGATACAGTGACTATTGGTAAAATTGGTAAATTACAAACCATTCATTGTGAAATATTTCCATTTCAAACTACATAACTACCATTTGTTATATTTTAAACATTTTTACTTTCAGAGGCTTTTTGTGCATTAAGCCATCCCCATCATCCTTAAAATAAGCAACCTGCAACAAAAACAGATACATAAAACCCCAATTAAAAGCAAAAATTTAAAACCCATAATTTATTTTTCTCATTAAATCACAGATAAATCTTAAAGGAGAAGGAAAGGTAAAAACTAAGTAAGCTTTATCAGAAAGATCTATGTAAATACAGCCATAAGCACTCACAGAAACGCTGCATTGAGTTCTCTGTCAAAAGAAACAGGATTTGTTGTCTCCTTGTTTTTCTCTGCCAGAGACAGGCAGCTCTCTCCCCCTTTCCTGCTCCCCCCCCCCCTCAAGAATGCTAAGAACTCCTTCCCCTTCTTAGGAATGTGTGATCTGAGCCAATCAGCAGGAAGATTCCTCATAGTCTTACAAACTGATCATGTACAGTGTCTTGGTCTTGGTGCAGGAGCGAGGCATTATGGAAACTTTCTTTACAGAGCTCGGAGTTGTTTTTTTTTTTTTTCCTATGAGGCTTCTGATCATCTGAACCGGAGAAATATGGGGAGACCTAAGGGCACTATTGAGAGAACTGAAGATATACCTGCATCTTGAGATGAACTCTTTATTAGCCTTTCCTTCTCCTTTATATCAAATTCTCTATTGAGGTCATGGGGCATTAATGTCTCCAAACTACGTATCCATCTTGCTTCTTTATTCAGTAAAATTCTCTATCTATTAATACTAAAAAAAATCAAGCTGTCTCTTATTTTCTCACTACAGGCCATGAGGTGCAACAGTTAAAATTCCTGATCATTGATAATGCCCCCCCCCCCCCAAAAAAAATAGAATGAGAATTTTACTGGAAAAAGAAGCAAGAAGGATACCTAGGTTGGAGATGTTAATGCCCCATGGCCTCGAAAAAGAATATGATTTAAGTAAGATTTGTCAGCGATTTAATGAGAGAAATAAATAATAGGTTTTACCTTTTTTTTTTGCTTTCAATTGGGGTTTTATTTATCTTTTTGTTGCAGGTTGCTTCTTTTAAGGATGGACTATTGGTGTTAGTGAAAAAGTTTAAAATGTAACAAATGGTGGCTATGTGGTTTGAAAGGAAATATTTGTATCTGTACTTGTTGTTTCACAATGGTTAGTAGTATGATTATTTAGTTTGTAATAAGATTTTTTACCAATAGAGATCACACTATAAAAATATACGGATATGAGCTGTTACCAGTAGCTTAAAAAGACTGGTGTTGATCTAAAACATTGCTATTGCACTTCAACAGGTGGAGACTGTTACTCTAAAAGTGTGCATAGAGAGAGAGGATGCCAACCATGATAAAGCAGAACTGCTGATACCAAGCATTTGAAGATGTTTTAAAAGAAGTATGTATGTATATCTTTATTTATAAAGCGCTACTTATGTACGCAGCGCTGTACAGTAGAATACATTAATACAAACGGGATTATTAAGCTAATAGATGAATACAAAGTATAACCATAAATACAGATAAATACAGTTGCAATAAGTTAAGAGTCAAAGACAAGAGGATGGAGGTCCCTGCCGCGTAGAGCTGAAGTGAATGATTAACATTATCAAACGCTGCGAGATCCACAAGTAAAATTGCCACACTCTTGGCTCACCTAATCAAATATTTACTCAGTCACACTTCACATTTTCTAGAACAGGCAGCCATCTCTATAAAAAGGTATTCTCCCTCCCATCCTTTCCCTCCTTGCTTCATACTGCACATGTGTTTCATTCCCTCCCCCCCTTCGCCTCACCTCCCCTGTGGCAGATCTGCTTCTGATTGGCTGGTGGGCATGTGTAGCTCAGAACAGGAGACAGGATCAAGTTACACACATGCTCAGAGAATAGGAAGGCTGCCGCTGGCAGCCTACAGGAAGGGAAGAGAGATTTCAGTGATTTCACTGGAGTCTTCACACTGCTGTAGGCTGCCAGCACCATATCTCAGAGAAGCAAGCAGGGATCTGGGAATTTAGATATGCAGTAAGTACTTAAAAAGAATGCCTTTAGACTTACTTTTAATTTATATTAACCTTTCATTGTCAACCCCATCCTCAACAGTCTAACCTCCATAGCTTAAATCTTCCATCGTCTTTACCAGTTTAGTTGCACGTCTCTGCACTCGCTCCAGCTCATTAATATCCTTCTTAAAGTGATACTGACAGCCAATAAACAAAATTTTCTTGCATCTGCCCTCATGTTTACATTGGTATCAACTTTTAATTTCTTTATAAAACAAGCTGCAAAGTTTTTTCACTTTACCATTATCATGGAATCAATGACAGGTCCACAGGGCAGCCATGTTTGCTCTCCTCTTCCAGGCTCCGGTGTGTGCCTGTGTGTAATGGGAGGGAAGGGGGAGATGCAGGCAGGGAAAGCTGAAGCTGCTGTTATCTACTGCTCTGTGCCAGGGGATGGGAGGGATAAAGCTCTGTGTTGGTGTGTGTAAGAGGGGGAAGGAAATCAAGCCTGTCTGCTGTTGTAAGGGAAAAGGAAACGGGAGGATCCTTTCAGTCACTGACGTCAGCCTGCTCCTGCTTTGACTGACAGGCTTAGAAAACACAGTTGGGTTTGTCAGACTGTTTGGTCCAGGATCTTAGGAAGTGTTTATTTAGACAACAAGGGCTTTCTGGAAAAAACGGTCCACATAAGTTATAGGTATGTTTGGAGGTAGAATCATTTATTGAAAATAATTATTTTGCTGTTAGTATCACTTTAAGGACTGGAGCCCAAAACTGCACTGCATACTCAAGGTGAGGCCTTACCCAGGGACCTATAAAGAGGCAAAATTTTATGTTTTCATCTCGAGTCAATGCCCGTTTTTATACAAGATAGCACTTTATTTGCTTTAGATGGTTCACGTTTATATTATTTCTACCAAAGTGCATAACTTTGCACTTGTCCACATTGAACCTCATTTTCCAGTTTGCTGCCTAGTTTTCCAACTTCAAATCGCTCTGCAAAGTGGCAGCATCCTGCATGGAACAATTTAGTGTCATCAGCAAAAATAGAAACATAGTACTCTCTATGCCCATCTCCAGGTTGTTAATAAATAAGTTAAAAAGCAAAGGACCAATGACTGACCCTGCAGTTACTCCACTAACTACACTGGTCCAATTAGAAAATGTTCCATTTACCACCACTCTTTGTGATCTATCCTTCAGCCAGTTCTCTATGCAATTACAAATATTATGTTCTAGGCCAATATTCCTCAGTTTAATCATTAACTTTCTGTGAGGTACTGTATCCAAGGCTTTATCAAAGTCCAAGTAGATGACATCAACTGTCATTCCAGCATCGAGGTTCCTGCTGACCTCCTCATAAGTCGACCAAATTAGAATTTTTCTGGCCTACATGGTGCTGGGCTGATAAAAGAACCAGTTTTGACCACTCAACCTATTTTTAAAACTGCACCCACTTCAAACCACACTCATGTTATCACAAAAGCTTTCAAGACCATACCCACATTAATAGTGGTAGCACAGCAAAAACCCAAAGATCACAGGGTGACAAAGTCGGGGCACCCCTTGTGTAGGGATATCATCCTTCATTCATATGTGAAAGAATTATATTATGTCATATTAAGACACACCCTTAAATCCATATGACTCCTCCCCTGTGGCTAGGACAGCAACCCCATCATATAATTTACACCTTAGGGACCATATAATGACTATTTCCAAATACTAACAAACTTCCAGAACAAACCCCTGCAAGGTTCACCTCCCACAGGCAGCACAGGGAAGGCAGAGTAAGGCACATAGGCAGCATAGGGCAGCCAGAGGATGGCACACGCAGGTAGCTTAGGAAAGCCAGAGTATGAAACACTCTGCCTGCCCTATGCTGCCTGTGTGTATGGCCTGAGGTTTGAACAATTAAAAGGTGTGAACAGTACAGGGGTTTACATGTTTAAACAATACGGGTTAAGGGCTCTGGTACACGGGGAGGTTAGTCGCCCGCGAGCAGGGAGTTTTGCCGCGGGCGACTAATCTCCCCGTGTACCAGAGCCTTTACAGCCTGAATCTGAGGTGTGAACCATGCAGGGGGCCAGTTAATCTAAGTACTGATACCATTAAAAGCTTAAACACAGATAAGCAGTCACAGTAGCTAGACGGGGGGCTACGGGCCTCCAGTTGGACAGCCCTTTCCTAGAGACATCAGTTTGAAGAGAAATGGCATGCACTCCTTGGTCCACTAAAACTTGTCTTTATTGTAGAGATGTTTACAACAAAAAAGTCCTGACGCGTTTCGTATACAAAAGATACATAGTCATAGGCACCTTCCCTAGAGCACTGATCCCCAACCAGTGGTTTGTGAGCAAAATGTTGCCCCCAAACCCTTGGATGTTGCTCCCACTGGCCTCAAAGGTGCTTTGGAGGCAAGTTTTGCTTGCATTAAAACCAGTTGTTCTGCCAAACTGAGCCTCATTTAGGCTACCAGTCCACATAAGAGCTGCCAAATAGCCAGTCACATTCCTTATTTGGCACCCTCATGAACATATTTTTCATACAAGTGATGGACCTTTTTTAAATAAGAGGGTTTATCACTGAGCCGCTGGGGATTGTGTGGATACTGGACCAGATTGGGGAGGCGATAAAGTTTATTTTAATGTGCCTTTTAAAGGACATGTCAACCCCCCAACCAAAAATTTTCGCAGAGAAAAGCCTCACAGCACTGTTTAAATACCTGCCACTCCCTGTCCCTCAGAAGCAAGCACTGAAGCTACAGTGATTTCTTGGAGTTTCTCTCACTGCAGAGCTGGATAACTCCCTCTCCCCTCCCTTCAGAATCTCGTCTGCCTGGCGTGGTGCACATGCCCAGTTCCAAGCCGTTTTAATGAGCATGCTCACTTGAGATGAATCTCTTCTCTACACAGCAGACGATTGAACTCTTTAACCACGCCCACAGTCAATCCTCCAATGAGCCGATCGCATAGGCAGTTGCTATACTAACTCTGCCTTTGTAAACAAGAGCTCTCTGCTCCCTCTCTTGGAACACGTTCTTCTGACTGCAGGCAGGAAAGTTTAACCTTTTCACTGCGAATCTGATCTGCAGGCATTTTCTAAGCGAGTCTTGCAAGCTTAAACAATGTTTGCTGAAATACTTAAGCAATGTACACTTCAGTCCTGTTTAATTTTATTGTTGTTTAATGCCCTAACAGTTTCATTTTAAGGAAAAAGCTGTCTGTACAGCTTTGTTTAAAAAAGCAGAAGCTTGAAAAAAAAAATCCTTGAAGAGGTCAGGCGCGCGCTCTCAATGTAGTCACCCGGCAAAATGGCCGCTGGGTGACGCGCAAAACGGAGCAGAAAAGAATGCGGTGATGCAGGCTGTAGGAGGAGATTGAGGGAGCAGCACTTATGCGGTTTAAGTGGGGGTTAGGTGCCCTATCCATTAGAAGTGAAATTAAAATTAGGGTTGACATCTCCTTTAAGGTGAATACAGGTAGATACATAACAGGGCAGTTAAACACCTGGGCAGACTTTCTCCATCTCAACATGTTTCAGCAAATTAACAGGCTTTCTAATTGAAGAACCAGCTCTTCATCTGGATCTATTCTTCATCATATTACATGCTTGGAAACTGGAAGTGATATAATTTTCTCGCTGTAGTATAGTTCACCTTTAGAAAAAGGTGTTAATAATACAAAATGCATCATGTACTACTTCTGTTCTTAATATTTTGGAGTGGTGTGTTGCCACAGGGGCAGCCATCCAAGTTGAAAACTAGGTAAAGGTACGGGTCTACATAGCAGATTATAGATTAGGTTTTCAATAAATCCAATGGTAATACACAAATTGTTGCCTGTAAGGATTTCCATTCATCCAGGTCATGTTATACAGTATGTAGTAGAATTTAGTCTAAAGCCTTTTCACTTTAATGCGCATGCACACGGGGTGCAATAACAGGTGGGGAAAAAAATGCACACAGGGGCCTTTGCAGTTTTCTGCTAACAGGAGCACTGGGAGGCAGATAAGGAGCAGTTCATAGTGCAGGGGGGGTTATGCATCCACTGGCAGTTGATTTGAAAAACCAGAAAAAAAAAAAAATGAAGGTACAGGTATGGGATCCCTTATCTGGAAACCCATTATCCAGAAAGTTCCGAATTACAGAAAGCCTGTCTCCCATAGACTCCATTTTAATCAAATAATTCAGAATTTTAAAACTGATTTCCTTTTTCTCTGTAATAATAAAAAAAAATCTTGTAGTTGATCCCAACTAAGATATAAATAATCCTTATTGGATGGAAAATAATCCTTTTGGGTTTAATTAATGGTTCATTGATTTTTTAGTAGGCTTATGGTATGGAGACCCAAATTACGGAAAGACCCCTTATCCGGAATACCCTTGGTCCCGAGCATTCTGGATAATGGGTCCTATACCTGTACTTTTTTTTTAGCTCAATAAGTAACAAAACCATAGTCAAGAAGATGCATCTCTACCAGAATTAGTGTTAGAATTATGGTAGGTATCTCTGTTCATTTTCATCCTATAGTCAACCAATAACACCCAGGTAATATTTTTAAAGGAGTACTGTCATAGGAAAACATTTTTTTTCCTCCTAAAACGCATCAGTTAATAGTGCTTCTCTAGCATTGAAACACGTTTTTAAAAAGTGCAAACAGATTTTTTATTTGTTTATATTTCTTAAATTTCACATTTAGCTAGCCATATTCTTAATTTCTCAGGATGCCACAGCCATGTGACTTTTGCTTTGATAAACATCAGTTACTCTTTTTTTGCTGTACTAAAAGTTGGAGTGATATCACTCCTCCTTTTTCAACCCAGAAGCCAATTAGAAAAATACACTGAATAGAGTGAGAGACAGAGGGCAGAGGCATCACAAATACATTAAATACGGTGAAAAGCAGTGGGGAAACTCCGCCCCAAATACATTAAATACGAGAGGCAATTATTTCTGACACCCCAGACTCCCTAACCCTTCCTAAAAACAGGTTTCCTGTGGGCTGGAGAAGATGAAATTTAGAGATGAAAAAAAACATTAATCGCTTGCATTAATTAATGCCCCATCTAGTGGTAGGCAAGAGAAAACCTGTTTTGCTATATATACTACTTCGGCCCTATTAAAAGTATATAGAGCAGGAAAAACAGTAGCTTATCTAAAAGCAGTTCTATTGTGTAGTGATGGCTCCTTCTGAAAGCTCAGACTCATGCACAATGCAATGTGATGGCTGCCTACACACCAATATTATAACTAATAAAAATACATTTGTTCAAAAATTACATTTTAAAAGTTTGAGTGAATTATTTGCTATGTAAACAGTGCAAATTAGGAATACACCATAAAAATCATGACAGAATCCCTTAAAGCAGGGCTGTCCAACTGGGGGGTTGCATCTGTGTGGCACTCCACCTGTCTGGCTGCTGTGACTGCTTACCTTTGTGTAAGATTTAAATGGTATCAGTACTGAGATTAACTGCCCCGTCATTGCTCACACCTCAGATTCAGGCTGTAATCCCCTGTACTGTTCAAACCCTTTAATCCCTGCATTTTTCAACCCTGCATTGTTCACAGCTCATACTGTAAACCCCCCATTCTTCTCCTGTTCACACCTCAGACTGTAGGGCTTCCAGTGTGTGCCATACTCTGCCTGCCCTATGCTGCCTGTGTGTGCCATAATCTGTCTGCCCTACCCCGCCAGTGTGTGTCATATTCTGCCTGCCCTACCCTGCCTGTGTGTGCCATACTCTGCCTGCACTATGCTGCCCGTGGGAGGTGAAACTGGCAGAGGTTTGTTCTGGGAGTTTGTTAGCATTTGGAAATAGTCATTATATGGTACCTGTCATGCCAGGCACCATGGCCCTGGCATGGAAAAATTGTTATATCTGCCAACCTTTTGCTTTGTCCACCAGACCCCTCTAATTAAACACTATCTAGTCTCCAGGGACTGCTGGGAGGTGACAAATACAGCCCCTTGTGAGACTGGCCGTATCCAGCCATTTGGTGGGCGGGAAACCTGGGGCTATTGCTTTCTTTGATCTATGATCAAAGAGGCCAACTGAGGACTCAGGGCAGCAGGGGGGATGCAGCGATCAGAAAATATGGATTATAGAAACGGATCCATATCTTCGCTGCTTTAGGGACCACATGGTCATAACTCACATAGGATTTATGAGGGGGTCCCAGGCTTCCCAAGGATACCAAAAAGGGGCAGCCTATACCCTCTCTGAGCAGGGATGGGTTCTGGGGAACTGGGATATGAGACCCCCCCTCATGTTTGGTATTATTTTGATCACCCCCATGTGGGTTAAAACAATTCCCTACTTTCATAATGATATTGAGTACTGGCAAGTACCAATATTATATGAAAATAAACTGGCAGGAGAAGTACAGCTCTCTACAGGGGGAGGTCCTGTGGCACACCCCTGGGCACTCCTTCCTCATGAATACAGTAATGAGGGAGGGGCCCAACAGTAGGATAAAAAGGGCACAAACCCAGGTGCCAGTTAACTCATATTGTGGGGCATCCATGTTCTTGGATTGTGGGTTCACTGTTCCTAACTTCCGGCCTCAGGAGGGCACAAAGTTCCTGGTAACGTACTTAGAGTTTCTTTGTGTTTTTATCCCCTTTTATTTTATTTACTGTTTGTACATGTCTCTTTTGTGATATTCTTTTAATGCACTGTTTACTTTTGTAATATTAAATATAAAATTTAATAGGTTATGTCCTTCGGCTCTATATCAATTCCCATGTGCCTTGTATGACTGCTCAGGCCTAGAAGTGTACTAATTGTTTGGTGGTGTGTATGCTATTAGTTAGTGGACTGTCAGTAGGACAGTGTATATGTAAATTAACCGTGGCTGTTGGTGTGTGTGTGGAAGTAGTAGAACTATACCTCACAGCAGTAAGAAAGTTTGCGTGCTATATATTTCAGTAATTGGGTTTCTATCGCCTGTTAATGATAGATGGTGGCAGCGAATAGTTATTTGGGGCAGAGGTGTATTTGGGGGTGCTTGATGTTAGTCTAACCTGGGTGAAAGGTGACTGTGTGTAACCCCCTTGTACCCCGTCCCGGTGTCAGGCGCGTCTCTCGCAGTGGCGTCTCCCTGACAGTACCTAAGGTGTGTTCTTATGTACTGACGGTTGCTGTGCTATCCACAGGAGAAGAGAAGGCTTATGTATTTAAAGAAGAATGCAAGTCAAAATTTAAAAAGCATACTGCCCAATAGTCCTCCTATTGTTAAGTAAAAACACTTTTGGCTCACCTAATCAAATATTTACTCAGTCACACTTCAAATTTTCTAGAACAGGCAGCCATCTCGAAAAAGGTATTCTCCCTTCCTTTTCCTCCTTGCTTCATACTGGACATATGTTTCATTCCCTCCCCCCCCTCCCCTCTGCCAGATCCGCTTCTGATTGGCTGGTGGGCATGTGTAGCTCAGAACAGCAGAAAGGATCAAGTTACACACATGCTCAGAGAATAGGAAGGCTGCCGCTGCCTACAGGAAGGACAGAGATATTTCAGTGATGTCACTGTAGTCTTCACACTGCTGTAGGCTGCCAGCACCATATCTCAGAAAAGCAAGCAGGGATCCGGGAATTTAGATATGCAGTAAGTACTTAAAAAGAATGCCTTTAGACTTTTAATTTACAGTGGCTTGCAAAAGTATTCGGCCTTCCACATTTTGTCACATTACAGCCACAAACATGCATCAATTTTATTGGAATTCCACGTGAAAGACCAATACAAAGTGGTGTACACGTGAGAAGTGGAACGAAAATCATACATGATTCCAAACATTTTTTACAAATAAATAACTGCAAAGTGGGGTGTGCGTAATTATTCAGCCCCCTTTGGTCTGAGTGCAGTCAGTTGCCCATAGACATTGCCTGATGAGTGCTAATGACTAAATAGAGTGCACCTGTGTGTAATCTAATGTCAGTACAAATACAGCTGCTCTGTGACGGCCTCATAGGTTGTCTAAGAGAATATTGGGAGCAACAACACCATGAAGTCCAAAGAACACACCAGACAGGTCAGGGATAAAGTTGAGAAATTTAAAGCAGGCTTAGGCTACAAAAAGATTTCCAAAGCCTTGAACATCCCACGTAACGCTGTTCAAGCGATCATTCAGAAATGGAAGGAGTATGGCACAACTGTAAACCTACCAAGACAAGGCCGTCCACTTAAACTCACAGGCCGAACAAGGAGAGCGCTGATCAGAAATGCAGCCAAGAGGCCCATGGTGACTCTGGAGGAGCTGCAGAGATCTACAGCTCAGGTGGGGGAATTTGTCCATAGGACAACTATTAGTCGTGCACTGCACAAAGTTGGCCTTTATGGAAGAGTGGCAAGAAGAAAGCCATTGTTAACAGAAAACCATAAGAAGTCCCTTTTGCAGTTTGCCACAAGCCATGTGGGGGACACAGCAAACATGTGGAAGAAGGTGCTCTGGTCAGATGAGACCAAAATGGAACTTTTTGGCCAAAATGCAAAACGCTATGTGTGGCGGAAAACTAACACTGCACATCACTCTGAACACACCATCCCCACTGTCAAATATGGTGGTGGCAGCATCATGCTCTGGGGGTGCTTCTCCTTAGCAGGGACAGGGAAGCTGGTCAGAGTTGATGGGAAGATGGATGGAGCCAAATACAGGGCAATCTTGGAAGAAAACCTCTTGGAGTCTGCAAAAGACTTGAGACTGGGGCGGAGGTTCACCTTCCAGCAGGACAATGACCCTAAACATAAAGCCAGGGCAACAATGGAATGGTTTAAAACAAAACATATCCATGTGTTAGAATGGCCCAGTCAAAGTCCAGATCTAAATCCAATCGAGAATCTGTGGCAAGATCTGAAAACTGCTGTTCACAGCGTTTTGTCCATCTAATCTGACTGAGCTGTAGCTGTTTTGCAAAGAAGAATGGGCAAGGATTTCAATCTCTAGATGTGCAAATCTGAAAGAGACATACCCTAAAAGACTGGCAGCTGTAATTGCGGCAAAAGGTGGTTCTACAAAGTATTGACTCAGGGGGCTGAATAATTACGCACACCCCACTTTGCAGTTATTTATTTGTAAAAAATGTTAGGAATCATGTATGATTTTCGTTCCACTTCTCATGTGTACACCACTTTGTATTGGTCTTTCACGTGGAATTCCAATAAAATTGATTCATGTTTGTGGCTGTAATGTGACAAAATGTGGAAAAGTTCAAGGGGGCCGAATACTTTTGCAAGTCACTGTATATTAACCTTTTCATTGTCCTTTAAGGGTTTGTCTTAATATGACATAATATAATTCTTTCACATACAAATGAAAGGTGATATGCCTACAGTGAGCACCAACCATTTGGGATTTTGCTGCCGCCATTAGTGTGGGTATGGTCTTAAAAGCTCTTGTGATAACATGGGTGTGGCTTAAAAAAGGCGAGTGGTCAAAACTGGCTTCCATTATCGGCCCTCCACCATGTAGGCCAGAAAAATTCCGGCCCTCGCTACCACAGAAGTTGGACAGCACTGCCTTAAAGTATCTTTAACCTGTGGAAATAAGTTAATTGAAATCCTTCCAAGAAAAAACAACGTATAAGACATTCCATATGTTTCCTACAACGTATGTGTGAATGACCAAGTCTGGAGTGCATAAATTAAACCTATTTTAACCCAGTTTTGCCTAGTGCTGGGCGGTATACCGGTATATACCGAAAAAATTATAAAAATTTTTAAGTTACCGGCATACCGGTGTGGGCGCCTCCTGGCAATTTTTCTTACTATTTCCGGGTTGTGCGCGCTGACGTTACGTGCGCGCTGACGTCACGCGCGCAACCCGGAAATAGTAAGAAAAATTGCCAGGAGGCTCTTTGAGCTGTCGGGGGTGCCTGCGGCTGCCTGGCCAGTAAGTTATATTTATGTGAAGGGGATGGGGGGGTGTTTGGGGTTGGGGGGGGTGTGTTTGGGGTGGTCACCTAATCATGCATGGGGAAAAAAAAAAACCGTCAAATACCGTGATATCGATATAATAAAAAAAATACCGTGATATAAATTTTTGGTCATACCGCCCAGCACTAGTTTTGCCTGGCTATCAATTTAATATCTAACAAATGTTTTTGCATATCTTTTATTCCATTTCTGCTCAGCTTGTAATACTTATACAAAAGGATATGTTATGCTTTGTTATAAAATGGATGCTATTCTAATTCATACTT
The DNA here is from genome assembly GCF_000004195.4 of Xenopus tropicalis. Lineage (NCBI taxonomy): Eukaryota > Metazoa > Chordata > Amphibia > Anura > Pipidae > Xenopus > Xenopus tropicalis. The sequence continues at coordinate 59,571,520 of NC_030683.2, forward strand.
CAATATACACATTGTGCACCCTACAGTAAGGCTGTAGTGCGAGGTTTACTCTCTGGAGATATATATAATATATTTGTTTTAAAATGGTGCACTTCTTATCTGTACCAATTTTTTTTTTTTTTATATTTTAGTGCCAGGAGCAGCAGTTTCTTCCCCATCAGGAGCGCATTCTGTGTCAACTTTCCGTCCAATCTTTAGTGATTTTGGGCCACCTTCTATGGGCTTTATACCGGTAAGAGTGAGAGCTTGATAATCTTGTTTTCAAGTTCAGTTCAAGTTTGTTTTTTTTTTTTTAATTCTCATTCTTTTTTTAGAAGGGGGACATATACACCCATTTACGGTGAGTTGTTTGCTGTGCATTCGTTAAATAAGTCTGTATAGTCCTTTAAATTTTATTATCTGTGGCACTTGAAAGGTTATAGTGTTGCTTTTCATTACATAGTTACATAGGGTTGAAAAAAGACCAGAGTCCATCAAGTTCAACCCATCCAAGTAAACCCAGCACACACAACCCACACCTACCAATCTATATACTCCCATACATAAACTATATATACAACCACTAATACTAACTGTAGATATTAGTATCACAATAGCCTTGGATATTCTGATTGTTCAAGAACTCATCCAGGCCCCTCTTAAAGGCATTAACAGAATCTGCCATTACCACATCTCTAGGAAGGGCATTCCACAACCTCACTGCACTCACCGTGAAAAACCACCTGCACTGCTTCAAATGTAAGCTCCGTTCCTCTAATCTAAAGGGGCGACCTCTGGTGCGTTGATTGTTTTTATGGGAAAAAAGAACATCCCCCATCTGCCTATAATCCCCTCTAATGTACTTGTACAGAGTAATCATGTCCCCTCGCAAGGGCCTCTTTTCCAGAGAAAACAACCCCAACCTCGACAGTCTAACCTCATAGTTTAAATCTTCCATCCCCTTTACCAGTTTAGTTGCACGTCACTGCACTCTCTCCAGCTCATTAATATCCTTCTTAATGACTGGAGCCCAAAACTGCACTGCATACTCAAGGTGAGGCCTTACCAGGGACCTATTAAGAGGCAAAATTATGTTCTCATCCCTTGAGTCAATGCCTTTTTTTAAAGACAGCACTTTATTTGCTTTAGTAGCCACAGAATGACACTGCCTGGAATTAGACAACTTGTTATCTATAAAAACCCCTAGATCCTTCTCCATTAAGGCTACCCCCAACACACTACCATTCAGTAGATAGTTTGCGTTTATATTATTTCTACCAGAATGCATAACTTTGCACTTATCAACATTGAACCTCATTTTCCAGTTTGCTGGCCAGTTTTCTAATTTTGTCAAATCGCTCTGCAAAGCTGCAGCATCCTGCATGGAACTTATAGTTTTACACAATTTAGTGTCGTCAGCAAAAATAGAAACAGTACTGTCTATGCCCACCTCCAGGTCATTAATAAACAAGTTAAAAAGCAAAGGACCAAGGACTGACCCCTGCGGTACTCCACTAACCTAACTGGTCCAATTAGAAAATGTTCCATTTACCACCACTCTTTGTAATCTATCCTTCAGCCAGTTCTCTATCCAATTACAGATATTATGTTCTAGGCCAATATTCCTCAATTTGATCATTAACCTTCTGTGAGGTACTGTATGAAACGCTTTAGCAAAGTCCAAGTAGATGACATCAACTGCCATTCCAGCATCGAGGTTCCTGCTCACCTCCTCATAAAAGGCGACTAAATTAGTCTGGCAAGATCTGTTACACATAAAACCATGCTGGCACAAACCTATAGTATTGTGAACTGCAATGTATTCAAGTACCCTATCCCTTATTACCCCTTCCAAAAGTTTCCCTATTTCTGATGTTAGACTAACATCACAAAGTTAAATGCACAAGGTTTAGAACAGGGATCCCCAACCTGTAGCTCGCGAGCAACATGTTGCTCGCAGCCACTCTTGATGTTGCTCACGTAGGTCTCCCAGCAGGTGTCCATTAACATCCCCCGATCCCTTCTCCCTAGGGAAGTATGTGAAAGTTACAGACCCAGCTCCCAGCGTGATTGTGATCGGTCCTCCTGTCATATCATGTTACAACAGCAAGATCTTTTCTCTCCCTCCCTACCCAGCCCCTCCCACTCATTCACTTGTGATCGCTCCTCCTGTCATATTCAGCAGTGAGCAGGGGCAGGAAGAGTCGCAGAGAGAAGATCATGCTACTATAACTCACTGCCGGACCCCCCCTAAGAGGGGGGCTAGGAAGGAGGGTAAGCCTCCTGTTATATCCAGTTACAACAGCACAATCTTTTTCTGTTCCCAGGGGCTGGAAACGGAGGGAGAGAAAATATGGTGCTGTTGTAACTGGATATGACAGGAGGACCTATCACAATCATGCTGGGGACTTTGTAATACATTATTTGCTGTGGGCTAGGGAGAAAGGATTGTTGGAATAAAAAGGTGCTGGGAAGGGACAGAGAGAAAAGGTTGTGCTGCTATAACTCACTGCTGGGTTTGACAGGAGGCACTATCGCAAGTAAGGGGGAGGGGGGAGGGGGGGGGCAAGGAAGGAGGGTGAGAAAAGACCCGGATCAGTCCTGTGAGCCTCCTGTCAAATCCAGCTGTGAATTATAACAGCACAATCTTTTGAGTTCCAGCTCCTCCACTGAATATTTTTTTTATCTGTTGCTAGCCCCAGCACAATAATTTTTTGGGAAGCCATCCCAGTGACACCTTCTCCTCACCCATGCCACTGCTGTGCCAAATTTAATATTTCACATTCTCTGTCACCCATTACATTTTTGTACAAATCTTGCTGCCCAGTCGTCGTTGTGCCACCTACTCACCCACTTATATAACTGTACCAGAAATATGTTTCCAAAAAGTTCCACTCTTACATTTCTTTTATTCCTTGTTCCTCTGTGCCATTTTCCTTTCCATCATCTCCTCTACCTGTTTGCTCCTGCCATTCTCTCTCCTCTATATATCCTTGCTGCCTCTGTGCCATTCTGCCTCCCATCTATACCCTCAGAGCTCCAGTGTGCCATACTGCTTCCCATCTGTACCCTCAGAGCTCCAGTGTGCCATACTGCTTCCCATCTGTACCCTCAGAGCTCCAGTGTGCCATACTGCTTCCCATCTGTACCCTCAGAGCTCCAGTGTGCCATACTGCTTCCCACCTGTACCCTCAGAGCTCCAGTGTGCCATACTGCTTCCCATCTGTACCCTCAGAGCTCTTGTGTGCCATACTGCTTCCCATCAGCTACACCTCAGATTTTCACTGGCATAAAACATGCAATGCCAGATTTCACACTGATATTTTGATATTATGTAACATTTTTATATAGTGTATATTCTTCTTCATTATTATTATTATTATTATTATTATTATTATTATTAAAAATTGCGTTTGCGCTACTGTTCATGTATTGTGTTGCTCGCGAATAAGTTTTGCAGCTGAATGTTGCTCACAGGGTAAAAAAGGTTTGGGATCCCTGGTTTAGAAAATGGAAGTATCTGCTTTTCTTGCACCATAGTGCTGCAAAACCCAAGGCTATATACAGGTCCTTTTCAAAAAATTAGCATATTGTGATAAAGTTCATTATTTTCTGTAATGTACTGATAAACATTAGACTTTCATATATTTTAGATTCATTACACACAACTGAAGTAGTTCAAGCCTTTTCTTGTTTTAATATTGATGATTGTGGCATACAGCTCATGAAAACCCAAAATTCCTATCTCAAAAAATTAGCATATTTCATCCGCCCAATAAAAAAAAAAGTGTTTTTAATACAAAAAAAGTCAACCTTCAAATAATTATGTTCAGTTATGCACTCAATACTTGGTCGGGAATCCTTTTGCAGAAATGACTGCTTCAATGTGGCGTGGCATGGAGGCAATCAGCCTGTGGCACTGCTCAGGTGTTATGGAGGCCCAGGATGCTTCAATAGCGGCCTTAAGCTCATCCAGAGTGTTGGGTCTTGTGTCTCTCAACTTTCTCTTCACAATATCCCACAGATTCTCTATGGGGTTCAGGTCAGGAGAGTTGGCAGGCCAATTGAGCACAGTAATACCATGGTCAGTAAACCATTTACCAGTGGTTTTGGCACTGTGAGCAGGTGCCAGGTCATGCTGAAAAATGAAATCTTCATCTCCATAAAGCTTTTCAGCAGATGGAAGCATGAAGTGCTCCAAAATCTCCTGATAGCTAGCTGCATTGACCCTGCCCTTGATAAAACACAGTGGACCAACACCAGCAGCTGACATGGCACCCCAGACCATCACTGACTGTGGGTACTTGACACTGGACTTCAGGCATTTTGGCATTTCCCTCTCCCCAGTCTTCCTCCAGACTCTGGCACCTTGATTTCCGAATGACATACTTTGGACCACTGAGCAACAGTCCAGTGCTGCTTCTCTGTAGCCCAGGTCAGGCGCTTCTGCCGCTGTTTCTGGTTCAAAAGTGGCTTGACCTGGGGAATGCAGCACCTGTAGCCCATTTCCTGCACGCGCCTGTACACGGTGGCTCTGGATGTTTCTACTCCAGACTCAGTCCACTGCTTCCGCAGGTCCCCCAAGGTCAGGAATCGGTCCTTCTCCACAATCTTCCTCAGGGCCCAGTCACCTCTTCTCGTTGTGCAGCATTTTCTGCCACACTTTTTCCTTCCCACAGACTTCCCACTGAGGTGCCTTGATACAGCACTCTGGGAACAGCCTATTTGTTCAGAAATTTCTTTCTGTGTCTTACCCTCTTGCTTGAGGGTGTCAATGATGGCCTTCTGGACAGCAGTCAGGTCGGCAGTCTTACCCATGATTGCGGTTTTGAGTAATGAACCAGGCTGGGAGTTTTTAAAAGCCTCAGGAATCTTTTGCAGGTTTTTAGAGTTAATTTGTTGATTCAGATGATTAGGTTAATAGCTCATTTAGAGAACCTTTTCATGATATGCTAATTTTTTGAGATAGGAATTTTGGGTTTTCATGAGCTGTATGCCACAATCATCAATATTAAAACAAGAAAAGGCTTGAACTACTTCAGTTGTGTGTAATGAATCTAAAATATATGAAAGTCTAATGTTTATCAGTACATTACAGAAAATAATGAACTTTATCACAATATGCTAATTTTTTGAAAAGGACCTGTATATATATATATATATATATATATATATATATATATATATATATATATATATATATATATATATATATATATATATATATATATATATATATATATATATATATATATAATCAAAAGAAAAATCGGCACTCACCGTTTCAAGAGCACTAGCCGGGTGCTGACCAAAAAGTAAACAATGGATGTGTAGAGAGCACTCACAGCATATAAAAGTAAAACAAAAATTTTATTTGTTTGTTAGCTCATCGCATCTACGCGTTTCGATCCTAATAGGATCGTCATCAGGATGGGGAGGGGAAGTGAGGTGTAGCCATAAATACATAAATCAGCCAATCAGTGCTTCTAAGCAATTTGTGTAATTAATTGCACTGTGAACAGAAATCATAGCAACGTAAGTGCATGAAGTGAATGAGCAAAATAGCTCGATTAAAAACCACTATTCATATAACTATATTCATAAAAACATGAATCCCACCACTAGTACAAGTTAAAGTGTCATATTATGATGTCCTACCCTCGACCATATCCAAATATATATAAGGACTGGCCAAGAGAGAGCATAAATCTATAGTGAAACATAGTGAAGCATAAGGAATATATCATGTCTATAAAAACGTGATAAATAATCTAAAAATATATAAATATATATCATGCAGTAAACCTGATTTGATAATAGCATATGTCCCCCAATAGGGATCAAATCAGTAAAGTGAGTTAGTGCAAAAAAGGATTTTTAAGGAATTAAAAACATTAAAAATTGCATATGTCAACCCAGTACAGAAATATCAGAAGTCTCAATTGGAAGAAATAGATATCTCAATCTCGACAAAGGGAGTGAGAATCATTAAAGAAATTTTCTTTAGAAAATAGAGCATGAGTTGCACACAGTTCATGATATTATAATGAGATTCATAGAAAACATGAGAGGGAAAACATTTCATTAAGGCCCCGAGGAGCAATGGTATCCAATCTGCGAATCCATTGGGCCTCCCTTTGTAATAATAATTTAGAGCGGTCTCCACCGCGTGACAGAACAGGGATATGATCAATAAGAATAGCCCTAAGCATGGGCAATGAATGTTTTTGTTGTGCAAAATGTCTCGCCAAGGGGATGTCAGACTTTCCAGAAGCCAAAGCAGCACGGATCACAGACCTATGGTTGTTCATTCGTATCCGAAATGATGTAACACACTTGCCTATATAATATAAACCACACGGGCACATAATGCAATAAATAACATAGTCTGAAACACAGGTCAATCTGTGTTTAATCAGGTACTTTTTCCCAGTGTGGGGGTGAGCAAATGTGTTACCAGTGATTAAACAGCCACAAGTTATACATCCACCGCACTTGAAACATCCTGGTTTACCAGGTTTTAACCATGTTCCACCTGGTTCGTGCTTTAAATCAGTCACCATTAGGATATCTCTCAGTGAACGGCCCCGGCGATACGCACACATTGGAGGAGACATCTTTGTAAATGGTAAGCCAGAGTCTAGCTGTAAGATAGGCCAATGTCTTTTAAATACATTATTAATGTCATGACTCATCGGCGTATAATCAGTAACGAACGTCATTCGATCATGTTGTATCTTGTTTGGTGAGGTTTCAGATGAACCATCATGTATCCTTTTAATTGCCTTTTCCATCTCTTTGTGAAGAAAGTCAACTGTATATCCCCTTGAAATAAAACGATTACACATCTCTAGAGCTTGCTGTGATGCAGTTGCAAAGTCTGTATTAATCCTAAACACTCTTAGAAATTGTGTATAAGGAATAGATTTAATCACTGATGGAGGGTGAAAACTATGAGCATGAAGCAATGTATTGCGATCAGTTTCCTTACGATATAGAGTAGTACCCACACCTGTGGATGTGCGATAAATTCTAACATCCAAAAAATCAATGGTGTCTTTGGCATAGTTTAAAGTGAATTTAACCGGGGTAGAAAGGGCATTAAGACTGGCAACGAATGACTCCACTCCAATGTGGTCCCCACGCCACAAAATAAAAATATCGTCAATATAACGACAATATAACAATAATTGGGTCGAGTAGACCGGATAAATGAATTCAAGTTCAAAAAAGTTCATGTATAAATTGGCGTAAGAGGGGGCCACATTGGAGCCCATCGCCGTGCCAGTCTTTTGTAAATAAAATGTCCGTTCCAAACCGAAAATAGTTACAAGTAAGTACTAGTCGCAATAGGGAACATAAAAATTCAACCGGTGGAAGCCCCTTATGACCCTCAATGAGTGCTTCTTTGCAGGCAGCAAGCCCCTCATTCAAGGGTATAATAGTATATAAATTGCAGACATCAAGAGTAACAAAGAGGGTATTCTCTGGCAAAGGACCAATATGTCGCAAAATCTCTAAAAGAGATGCTGTATCTGCTACATATGATCGCATACGAGCACATAATGGTTGTAGAAAAGAATCCAGAAATATGGCCACATTGGAAAATAAAGAACCTCTGGCTGATATAATAGGATGACCAGGGGGAGCCGATAGATTTTTATGAATCTTGGGGAGAGTGTATATGGCAGGACACTTAGGGAATTTGATAGTAAGAAAATTATAACAATCCTGGCTAATCCAATTAGCTGATAAAGCCAGTTCAAGTTCAATATCAAGTTTTTGTTTAAATTTATGAGTTGGATCCCCAGGTAATCTGTCATATACATGAATGTTAGAGAGCTGTTGCAACACCTCTTGTCTGTAGTACGCCAAATCCAATAGCACTACTGCGCCCCCTTTATCAGCAGGGCGCACTATCAGCTGTTTATCATTACGTAAGGAAATAATCGCATCTCTCTCTATTTTCGTCAAATTATGGAAAAACTTTTTTGGTTTCTTTAATATATCGTTACAGTCTCTCTGTACAATCTGAGAAAAAGTCTTAATGGACGTGGCAGTATTGGGGGGTTCAAACGTGCTAACAGGGCGAAATTTTTCACCAGGCTTATCCTGTGAATCCTTGAAATGATCTCTAAGTTTTAATTTCCGTTGAAATTTAAATAAATCAACCTCCAAGTCAAAAGGATCTTTCTTATTAACAGGTACAAAAGACAAGCCACGTGAAAGAAGGGAAACTTCCCCTGGAGTTAGCACATGTTGACTTAAATTAAAAATTACTGTATCGGCTTTTTGGGAAGTCTGCCCCTGCGATTTAAATTTAGAAGTACATGTCAACCTGTGATTATTAAATGCCCTTGTGGACTGATGTACATTGGAAAGACAGTTACCACGTTTAGAGATCGAATGGCCAATCATAGGTCGGCGATCCGCACAGCCCTCTCCTCAGGGGAAGCAAGCACTCCAGTAGCAGCCCACTTTCTATCCCATAAACACACACTGGCAAGTCTGAGGTGTATGGTCATTGATCACATCCCGCCCTTGGTACGGGGAGGCAATCGTGAAAAACTTCTTCTGCGTAGAGAACTCAGATGGATGCACCGTTTAAACACCATAAGCCCTTTTGGCTTAAATGAACTTATTTCATACTCAGCATTCTATCTGGACTAATCGTGGCTAGATTGTAACAATTGCACTTTTACTTGTGATTCCTTAGGAACCATGCTACTTCCCTTCAATATTTTTATATTCTATGCAGGTGTGTCCTATATATGTTTAGACTATTAGCTACTATCTTGGGGACAGACCTGTGGTATATAGGATTGTATTTCCCTATATATAATTTTATGAATACCAGCA